>NW_024429215.1:7812301-8307301 GCF_017639785.1 Mesocricetus auratus
GTGAGATAACTCAGACAAACATGGTATGTACTCACTCTTAAGTGTATACTAGTTGTAAAGCAAAAGATAACCAGGCTACAACCCATAGCTCCAGAGAGGCTAGGTAACAAGGAGGACCCTAATAAGAATGCATTGATCACCCTGGGAAAGAGAAATAGATAAGATCTCCTGGGTAAGGCATCAGCCTGGGAATCCAGCATGGGACTGATCAAGACCCCCCTGAATTTGGGTGTCAGTGAGGAGGCCTAGGGAATCTATTGAGCCTTGGGCAGCAGATCAGTACCCATCCCAAGTATACACACGGTCTCTGGACTCCCATAGAACAATGTGAGGTGCACTCTCACCCTGAACTCTTGGGGAAGGGTCTAGGCCCTGCCCTATATGAAATGACAGACTATGGACACCCCCATGGAGGGCCTCACCCTCTCTGGGGAAATGAGGAGATAATGGAGGGGTTGGGAGGAGGGCTTGGGAGGAGGGGAGGGAAAGGGAGAGGGACCTGGAACTGACTTGTGAAGCAACTTTGTTTCTTATCTAAATTTAAACTGAAAAAGAAATTTAAAAAAAAGAATGACCCCATCTAAACCTCCTAGCAATAGCAGAGAAAGTACCTGAACTGACCTCCTGTAATCAGACTGATGACTACACTAATTGTCATCATAGAACCTTCATTCAGTAACTGATGGAAGCAGATGTAGAGATTCACAGCCAAGCACTGGACCGAGCTCCTGGAGTCCAGCTGAAGAGAGGGAGAAGGGATTATGTGAGGGGGAGTCAAGATCATGACAGGGAAACTCACTGAGACAGCTGACCAGAACTTGTGGGAGCTCTTGGACTCTGGACTGACAACTGGGGAGCCTGTGTTCCTCTGCATGTGGGCAACAGTTGTGTGGCTTGGTCTGTTTGTGAGGGTCCTGGCAGTGGGACTAGGAGCTATCCCTGGTGCATGAACTGGGTTTTTGGAGCCCGTTCCCTGTGGTGGAATGCCTTGCTCAACCTTGATGCAGAGAGGAGTCTTGGTCCTGCCTCCACTTGATGTGCCAGGCTTTGTTGACTCTCCATGGAAAGAGTTATGCTTTCTGAGGAGTGGATGTGGGGTGGGGTGGGAGGATGTGTTGATGGTTGCAATGTCCTTCCAAGCCAGGTATGCTGTTGGCATTAACACACTGTGGATAATCCCTAGCTTAACGGTCGCAAGGAATAAATGGGAAGTGGGTATGATCTCATTTCAGAATCAGCACAAGATTTGCCACACTCTTCCGATGCTAATCCCATCCAAACCTGGATCCCCCCAGGAGAAAAAGAGAGGAGACTTACCATGATGTGACCAGATCCTCTGCTTCTGAATATCACTGAAATAGAGAAAGAACTGACGAGAGATGTCCATCCTGTAATACCCTGATCCCAACCACAGAGCTCAGGGCCAGAGATTAGGTTCACACAGAGAAGGAGGTGCCAGGAATGATGCCTAGGTAGCCACCTGAGATGAGCCCATATTATGAACCTGGGTGTTTGCATTCATTACCCTTCTGTCTAATAATAATGACCCTGGTATTACTTACCGAGTCCAAACACCGGGATAACCATGAGAGCCATGGAAGTTCTTCATGCCAGATCTCTATATCCACAACACTGGGTGACACAGTCTACACAGGGGGACATGCCCATGGGATGGAGCAGAATGGAGTCCAGGATCCCTGTCAAGATGGTGACATCCATTGCAAAGCAAGAACAGGGAGCTGCTGCTTGCTCAAGACCTGGCTGTGCCCTCTCAGTTCTCCAATACATTTCTAGGGATGCCCAGAAGTTCCTCTCTACACTTCCTCTTCTGACTTTCAGCCACAAAGACATGTGAGGTGTGTGACGCTGTCCCCTGGTCTCTGCATATTTGATGCAGGAAACTTGTGGGAGGGGCTATAATGAGATCCAGCTGGTCAGCACGGAATGTAAATATGGACTCCATCATACACTTAGAGCACAGGAAGACACCAAATGTGAGAACATGGAGGATAAGAAAACCAGGGAAGGTGCAGAGGACCAACACTTCTGTTGCAGAGACATTCCTGTAACCATCTAACTATACAGCCAAGTCCATATAGCTGACAATACTGCATTATATACTTAAATTTCCATAAAAGAGTTATTCAGTATTCTTTTTATTTTGTGTGTATGTTGAGCAGAGACCAGAAGAAGGTATATGGAGTTATGAGTGCCTGATGTGGGTACTTGGAACTGAACCCAGGCTTTCTGAATCAGCAGCAAGTGTTCTTCACATGAGACGTATAGCAACACTTCCTCCTTTGTGTCTTCTATGGTGAGGTAAGCCTGCCACACAGTCTTCCACCTTAGCCATTCCTTGAGGCGCAATTCAGTGACATTAAATACATTTACTCTGTGAATGAGAATTCTGGAAAGAAGCTAGATTGTGTCTTAGTTAGGGTTTCTATTGATGCAATGAAACACCATAACCAAAAGCAATTTGGGGAAGAAAGGGTTTACTCGGCTTGCACTTCCTCATTGTAGTCCATCACTAAAGGAATCAAGGAACGACGCCTACTGACTTGTAGGGGAGAACTCACATACCCAAGATACTGTCCAGAGGTGCGTGGGACAGGAGGGAGATATATGGGAGAAATAGAAAGTGAATCTTTCTCTTGGATCCTGACCATGTTTTGGAGACCATAGAGCACTTCCCAGCTTCCCCTGCAAGTGATTTCTATATTTAATAAAGTATCCTAACCCCCTTCTTTTCCCACAGCATTGTTTTCCATATCACTGACTTGTAAGATCATACTTCTTTAGATTTATTATACATCCCAAAGCCCCCTGTCCAGGGAATGGTGCTACCCATAGTGGGCTGAATCCTTCCACATCCATTAACAATCAAGACAATTCCCCACAGACATGCCAACAGGCTGGCCCGATCTGGACATCCTTCAATTAGAACTTGTTTCTTGGATAACTCTAAGCTGACAGAGCCAACTAAGACTGCCCCTGTTGTGGTTTGGATGTGAAATGCTCTGCATAGGCTCAGACATTTGAACAGTCGGTTACCAACTGGTGTGCTTGTTGAAGAGGCTGTAGAACTCTTAAGTTGTAGGTCCTAGCTGGCAGACAGGCCACTAGAGTAGGGCTTCAAGGTTTTATCTTGACTCGTGAACATAGTAATTCTCTTCCCACCACGAAGGACTGATATCCCTTGATATCCGCCCCATTCTGTACTTCTTTCTCTGTCCTCAGAGAATGAGAGTCACCCCTTCATCACCAGGGACACTGATGGACATAAGACAATGGGTGGGTGGGGTCTAAGATCCTACAGAGAATAGCTTCACTCCTCGGCGTTGTCTTGTGATGTCAGGGGCTCCCTAAGGTCTGACCATAAAGGAACTGAGGCAGCTGCAGCATCTGCAGGTGTTCCTGCAGGCCCTCCACTCAGAGCCCATGGTAAGGTTAACCTGAAAGAATCTGTGTCCATACTGAGATTTCAGATGTTGGGTAAAGTTTGTGTTGCCCTCCTGGGGCACAAGAAACACATCACACTCTATCTCTGACTGACATTGCAGGATGGTCTTCTTCTGGATGTCATGGGGCAGCTGATCAGAGCTGAAAGCTGTGCTTTTTGTACTCTCCTGGAGAAGGAGAAAGCCAAGGTAAGTGAAAAGGATGCAGCCTCTCACTACACTTAGCCTCTACACACTCTCCGGAAAGGAGTCCTCGATATGGCCAATATAAGGCTGCCATTCCTCTGCCCTGACACCTAACAGTCTACAAAATGCCCACTCGGCTCCACCCACGCTGCAATCCTTGTTCTTTGCTGAATATAGCAAGCATGTCTACCCTCCAGACCTTTGCATGCTCCGTTCCCACTCCATGGTGTGCTTTCCCCACCCACAGTACACCCCATAGCTCAGTGACTACTCTTGGTAAAGGGCTTTGATGGAGGATTCCTTCTGTATATATGTTTCTCTTACTAGTTGATGAATAAGACACTGTCTGGCCAGCGAGGCAGGAAGATAGACGGGACTAGGACGAGGAGAATTCTGGGAAAGGTAGGCAGAGGGAGCCTGCAAAAGACAGTTGCCATGTAAACCGGCAAAGGCGTAATGGGTCTGGGCATTCTCCGGTAAGCCAAGACCACATGGAAATACATAGGTTAATAGAAATGGGTTAATAATTAAGACAGAGCTAGCCAATAAGAAGCCCAAGCCACCGGCCAACAGTTTACCAATCAATACAGCATCTGTGTGTTTATTTGGGGCCCAAAGGCAGCAGGACCTGATGGGCCAGAAAACCCACACCAGAGTTTTCCTTGCCACTGCATCAATCACTGCATCAATCAATCACTGCATCAATAACATCAATCACCATCCCTCTCTACTTCATAACCTCGCCCAGTTATTCTTCAGTAACACTGACCACCATGTGACAACATACCCTGTGTTCTATTTTTGGTTCCGTTTGTTCTCTCCTTCCCCGGTAGAATAAACATTTATTAAAATCTCTATGTTGAGAATGAGGAGATGGCTCCATTCATATGCATATACATATGCATCATATACATATATGATGAAAGTTAATTAATCACTCAGTCAAGACAAATCCTGCCAATATGATATGACATGAAAAGAGTATGACAGAGGGCAATGACCTACAAGATATCCAGCTTATGAAGACAAGGGCACCCAAAACTATATGTTGAGGTCCAGCTCAATCCAACGCTTCTCAGAAGCCCTGAAGAAAGGAAAAAGGGAACCTAGTTCTTGCCTAGGGATGGACTTGGAAAGACCAGTCTGGGTTGGGGACAGGGCTTCAAAGGAATTAAGGTTTTGGTTCTAGGAAACTTGGCTTTTTCCCCTGAAGAGAAGTCATCAGACATGAAATTATCAGTCTGTAAGGCTTCTGAGATACCCTTGAATTGTAAATCTAATTAATTGATCTTGGGCTCCAGGGAGAAGCAAGCTCCTAGACTGTTATGTTCATGGAAGCTCATCCGAATAATAAAGATGTGTGCAAGAAAAGCTCATTGTGAATCATGCTTTGAAATCCTATCTAATGTCTACTAAAAATATCAAACAAGACGGTGAGGACCAGACTATTCCCCTGTGCCTTTAGAATGCTGGCAGTGTCCTGGGACTTCACCCACCACGTGAGCAGTTACACTACCCCCTAGTCATGACAAACAACAGGTCCCCAGATATCAGCATCTGTGCACCTAATCATGCCCACCCCACCCTCCAGAGCTGAAAAACTATTAACACACTCTGCCTGAGAGGAAGTTCCCAGCTGCAGACATTAATGCCGGTCCAACGGCAGACCCCTGACAGCTTCCTAATGTTGTTATCTTTCGCCCCATGAGCCACCCACCTGACTGATGGCCAGCTAAATTGATGACCAGTAGCTTCCTGACCCAGCTAAACTCAAGCCACAAAGCCCTCCCACTTCCTGTTTCTTCCATAAGCCCAGCAACATGGTTGCTAAACTGCTGTAACACTCCTCTCAACCTTCTCTTTGCTTGCTGTGTCTGTAGTGTGGGTCCTGCAGATTCCCCATTCTCCCCCCCCACCCCCACCACAAACTTCTACCCATCCTTCAAACCTCACCTCACCAGGGAAACCAGTTCTGATGGTTCCGAGCTGCGCGTTCCGTGAGGGTGTAAAGTCAGAGCCTGATCTCCGTCTCAAGCTCACTGGGCCCCCGGGAGTCACTTCTGTGGCCCTGAGAATTGACTGTTGTCTTGTTTTCTATATTCCTGATATTCAGGGATCTTGAAGCCTAACTGGTCCACTGGAGAATTTCCTGCTTGGGAATAGCTGATTCGGATGGAGCAACCACTGTACTATCCATTCCCAAACCTGCCAAACCAGAGCCCACACACACACCTCCACTTGCCTGGCACTCCGTTCCTGGTCTCAGTGTTTCTCTGACCTAATGACCGCAGGGCCAGCTAGAGAACTAAGATGACTCGTACATGCCAGAGATGCTAAAATTATTCAGATGAATCTATCTGAGTCCTGTGTATCCTGCCTTTCCTGTGAAACCACAATAAAGGATAAAGGATACGGACCTGCCTCCTCTCTCTCCCCCTCTCCTCTCCTCTCCTCTCCTCTTCTCTTCTCTCTCTCTCTCTCTCTCTCTCTCTCTCTCTCTCTCTCTCTCTTTCTCTCTCTCTCTCTCTGTCTCTCTCTCTCTCTCATCTCCCCTCTCTCCTCCCCCCCCACTCTCCTCTCCACTCTCCCTTTCTCCTCCCTCCTGCAGCACGGCAGCCAGCCCAACTTCTCCAAGTGGCTCTGCACGGTGTGGCATGGCTCCCCTTCCTAATAACTACCTCTCCTTGTCAATCATCCCCAACCCTTTGGCCTCACCATAGCAGAACACTAATAAAGCTGCACACTCAACACACCTCAGCATCGCCCAACAAATAGTCACGTCGAAAAGGACCAAGGCCTCCTCACCTTTAACCATCACCTCCAGGAGGTCACTTGTGGATGGACAGATTGACAAAACCAAAGCATCTGTAGATCCCTATGGGAGATCTGTAGATCCCTGGGAGACAAAGGGTCTTCTTGGATAAAGTTTGGAAATAAGTAAATAAGTTTTAAGTTTTCTTTTATAGACTGAAGAAATGTGTCATTGGTGTTTGACAAGTGACAAATGACAGGCCACTTTTTTTTCCTAAAGGGACATAGCACTTGGCTGGGCGAAGAGAATAGTTTTGTCCTCGTGGACACCTAGAAAAACAAAAAAACAAACTATCATCACAACAAGGCCATACAGGTAAGCAGTAACATTTCAAACAGCTTAGACTGAAGGGGCATTCTTCTCTCCGCCTCCCCAGGAAAGAGAGCAAGGACTTTCCTCCCCCATCCAGGCCAAGATGCTCCTGATGGGGACCCTGTTAAACTACAAATATCTGGGGATGCTCCTAGAGTCTGGTCTAGGTGTGGAGGGGTACAATCACTGTATCCTAAACGTTTATTATTAATGATGCTCATATGTGTGTTTCTTTGTGTGGGATTGTGGACATTCACACAGTGCCTGTGAAGGCCAGCAGAGCGTGTTGGAGCCCCTGGAGCTAGAGTTAGTTATAGGCAGCTGTGAACTCTTTTGTGGGTGCTGGGATTTAAACTCAGCTTTCTAGGAAAGCACCAGACACTCTTAACCTGCTACTCTCCTTTTTTCCCGCTAGATGAAATTCCAAGAGCATAAGATGAATCATTTGGCAGAAGTGGTCACAAGGCCTCACTAAGAAACTATTGTCATAGTTTCTGGGGAAAGAGAAGTCATTCTCTTCACTGTCATAGCCACTGGCAAGTGCCCCAGTAAATACAGCCCTCAGCTATGTTCATTCAAGCAGTCCTATTTAACTCACTGGAACATACACACACACACACACACACACCATCATCATCATCATAACAACAATAATAATAATAATAATAAATTGACTTTAAAAAATAAAAATTGAACCAGGTGTGGCAGTGCACACCTTTGATCCCATCATTTGGGCGGCAGAAGCTGGCAGATATCTATAAGTTCGAGGTCTACATAGTGAGACCCTATCTCAAAGGGAAAAAGGAAAAGAATGAAACAGAGATTAACTACCTCTACTTCTCAAGTGTTAGGATTACAGGTGTGCGCCACCGCATCCAGGTGAAACTCGGTAAACTTTTATTAAACATCACATAGTAATTTCCACAAGCTGACCATTCAGTGAGAAACATTCATGGAGAGAAATAAGATTGTTTGACGATTAATCCCTAAGACTAGTCTTCACTTGCCTGACAATGAGCTGGTTGATGGTGCCCCCTGACCCGACAGCAGAGTCCCACTCAAACTCAAAGGAAGAATGAGGACCAGTGCCTTCCCCTTCCTTACTCTAAATTACAGATCATCACCTCAGCTGTCTGCCACTTTCTTGCTTGAGCTCCCACCCAAACACACACCCTCAAAAAAAGGAGAATATTAGTTTCCACATCCGTGACCCATAGCTATACACTGGCCCTCATCCCCAGACAGCCAAGAAATGGACCTCAATATTGGATTTTTATTCTGGGCAATTTCCACCTGGGCCATTTTCAAGTCTTTGCTGGTGTGGGTCTAAGCCCATTACACAACACAGTCTACATGTCTGTGGAATCCACAGATGCCCAATAGTGGATTTGAAAAAAAAAAGAACTCTACATCCCAAATGAATTAAAAATACAACTGGTTAAAACAAAGAGTTGAAAGTGGGTGTGGGGTGCAAGCCTGTAATCCTAGGCACTGGGAAGGCTAAAGCAGAAAGATTGCAAGTTCTGGGCTTTCCTAGGCTACAGAGTAAGTTTAAAGATCAGCCTGGGCAATTCGATGAGTTCTTGTATCAATATGGAAAATGAAAGAGAGCAAGAGTTATAGAACCTGCCTTGAGTGCCCTCTCCCACAAGGGTTGAGGGTGTGGTTCAGTGATAGAGCACCTGCCTAGAATCCCCCAGTGAGGGGCTGGGGACGTGACTCAGTGGTAGAGCCCCTGCCTAGAATCCCCCAGTGAGGGGCTGGGGTGTGGCTCAGTGGTAGAGCCCCTGCCTAGAATCCCCCAGTGAGGGCATAAGCACCTACATAGAATCTACTAATGAGGGCCTCAGGAGAAGGGACAGAAGCAAAGGGCTTGCCTCTCCTTCAGGAGGCCCTCTATTCAATCCCTAGTAACAAAAAAGGAAAAAGAGGTACATCTCTGGGCCCTGTCCCCAGCCTCAGTACTGTGTAAATGACTTCTAGGCTGTGGTGAGAGATTAGGGAGATAAGTGGAACCCCGATCAGATGCTAGCTAAGAACCTATGAAAGAGGCTGGGGAAACTGCTCCATTGGTAAGTGCCTGCCTAGCCAGCAGAGCCTTGGGCTCCATCTCCAGCATCGCCTAAAGCAAGTGTGGCGGCACACGCCGCACTCGGGAGGCGGCGGAAGGAACGATTGTAAGTTCAACAACATCCTTAACGACACAGTGCGTTCAAAGCCCGCCTGTAGCACATGCGACTCTGTTTCCAAATGAATAAAACAAATATAAAGAACCTGTGAGGAAGGCTGGGGGCATAGCTCAGTGGCAGAGCATCCGCCGGGCACACATAAGGACCAGGGTTCAGTCTCCAGCACAAAAGGTAGCCTAGGGTAACTCTCAATATTCCTCTGTCCATATGAGGTGGACCCTGACAGGTGATGATGACCCAAGGACTGGATCGGTTTACCTAAAGCTGCTGGGGAGTTAACCCTCCGGTTGCTGGATCTTGCCGCACCCAGGAAGACTTGAAAGAGGACCCAGTGGAGGAAGATGCTGGGTCCATTCAGGAAAACAGCTTCTACCCACTAGCTCCCGCTGCATTTGATGTTTCTTAGAGTTGATGAGGCTGTACGGGTACAGATCCATTGTGTGTAAGCCCTACAGTTTTTGAAGACCTGTAATCCCATTGTGTCTGCCCTACAGTTTTTGAAGATCTGTAATCCCATTGTGTGTCTGCCCTAGAGTGTTCAAAGACCTGTAATCCCATTGTGTGTCTGCCCTATAGCGTTAGAAGACCTGTAATCCCATTGTGTGTCTGCCCTACCGTGTTTGAAGACCTGTAATCCATTGTGTGCCTGCCCTACAGTGTTTGAAGACCTATAATCCAATTGCGTGTCTGCCCTACAGTGTTTAAAGACCTGTAATCCAATTGTGTGTCTGCCCTACAGTGTTTAAAGACCTGTAATCCAATTGTGTGTCTACCCTACAGTGTTTGAAGACCTGTAATCCAATTGTGTGTCTGCCCTACAGTGTTTAAAGACCTGTAATCCCACCACTCGGGAGGTGAAGGCAGGATTATCCATAGCTGAAGGTCATCCTCTGCTACTGCTACTTAGTGAGTTTAAAGCTAGCCTGGGCAACAAGACCCTGTCTTAAAAAAAAAAGTAAATATCAGGCCAGTTTGTGCCCTTTGAACGTTCTGTTACTGTGGGTCACCAAAGGCAATAGGACAGAATTCTCCAGCTCCACGGTCCAAAATCTGTTGCAAGTTCAATTCCTTTCCGTGTTGAGTCACCACACAAAGCAGATTTTTGTGGCTGTTTCACTAGTCTATTTTTGTTTTATTTTGGGTTGGGTTTTTTATCTTTACTCATTGTGGTTTGACTTTCAGGTTTTTTTAGATAGAATTCATTACTGTAACCCAAATTAAGACTCAAATTCAAGATCCTCCCATCTCAGCCACCCCAGGGCTGGGATTGCAAGTGTGTACTGCCATGCCTAGCTTCTTTAGGTAGCTTAATTACTTGCCCATAAATTCTTCTCTGGGATATTTTTTGTCAAGTAGATTTTTTCACCTTTCATATATCTTAGAGTACTGCTGTTTTCGAGCCCTCTCAGGCTTCAGGACTAGGATGGTATAGCATTTGTGGTACTTTAGCTCTCCTGATTTTGAAGAGGAAGTAGATGCTGGCCATGAGGGTTTGTGGTTAGAAGCAGCTACATCCATCTGCAAGAAAGACAAATCCCCCCAGCATGAAAGACATCCCCATTGACCAGCCACCTTGGTAGCCTGGGCTCCACATAAATTTAGACTTAACTGTAACTGGAGTTTCTTGTCCTGCCAAGTCCTGCCACCTTCAGCCCCAACTAAGCACACAAAAACTTTTATTATTAAACTGTTGACCGATGACTAGGGCACTGTCTTTTTTGGGAGGGGAGGTTGTGACAGGGTTTCTCTGTGGCTTTGGAGGCTGTCCTGGAACTAGCTCTTGTAGACCAGGCTGGCCTCGAACTCACAAAGATCCTCCTGCCTCTGGCTCTCGAGTGCTGGCATTAAAGGTGTGAGCCACCAACACCCAGCTCTAGCTCTGTCTTAATTATTAACCCATTTCTATAAATCTATGCATTTCCACGTGGTCTTAGCTTACTGGAGAATGTCCGGACTTGTTACTCCTTTGGCAACTACATGGCATCTCCTTGTGGTCCCTCTCTGCCTATGTTTCCCAGAATTCTTCTCGTCTCCTAGTCCCGCCTATCTTCCTGCCTCTATTGGCTAAAGAGTGTTTTATTCATCAACCAATAAGAGAAATGCATATACAGGACATCCCCATCATTTAACTCCTCCAGGATGCATTCCATCTCCCAAGAAAGACACCCCGTGGTGGTTAAGATTGACAGTGCCACTAGGAGACAAACCTCTGGGCACGTCTGTGAGGGAGTTCCTAGGTTGACCTAATGACAATGTGAAGACCCTTGATGAGTGTGAGCAGCACTACACTGTGGGCCCGAGCCCAGAACCGAATAAAAAGGAGAACGCAAAGGCTGGAGAGATGTCTCAGCAGAAAAGACACGTGCCACAAAAGCCTGGAAGCCTGAGTTCAATCTCCAGAACACATGTAACAGTGGCAGAAAGGAAATGACTCCATGAAAACTCTTCTCTCCCTGCCATACATGTGATGTGGCGTTCATCCACCACCACCATACACTGAGGCGGCAAGGCAGCCTATTGAGTAAGAGCACTTGGCATCAAACCTCCCACAAGAAGCGGGGCGTTGGTGGTGCACTCGGGAGGCAGAGGCAGGCGGATCTCTGCGAGTTCGAGGCCAGCCTGCTCTACAAAGTTACACAGACAAACCCTGTCTGGAAAAAAAAATTAGGAGGGGCTACCTTAAATGTCCTTCCCCTATAATGAAATTGATGACTACCTTAAATGCCGTCCTAGAGCCTTCATCCAGTAGCTGATGGAGGCAGAAACAGAGATTCACAGCCAAGCACTGAGCCAAACTCCTGGAATCCCATTGTGCAAAGGGAGGAGTAATGAGCAAGGGGGTCAAGACCATGCTGGGGAAACAGAAACAGCTGACCTGAGTGAGTGGGAGCTCACGGACCCCAGTCTGACAGCTGGGGAACCTGCATAGGACTGAACCAGGCCCCCTGAATGTGGGTGTCAGTTAGGAGGCCTGGGCAGTCTATGGGGCCTCTGGCAATGGAACCAGCATTTGTACCTAGTGCACGAATGGCCTTTGGGAGCCCATTCCCTATGGAGGGATACTCTCTCAGCCTAGATACATGGGGGAGGGCCTAGGTCCTGCCCCAAATGATGTGTCAGACTTTGGTGATCCCTCATGGGAGGCCTCATCCTCCCTGGGGAATATATAGGGGGTGGGATGGTGGGATGGTGGGATGGTGGGTTGGTGGGGAGGTGGGGATGATGAGAGGACCAGAGGGAGAGGGAACTGGGATTGGTATGTAAAACAAGGTTGTTTTTAATTTAAATAATAATTTATTAAAAAAATAAAACCTCCCACAAGTCTTCCTCTGGCTTCCACAAGCACACGATACATGCACAACACACACACGCGCACACACACACTCACAGTAATGTACCAAAGAGTAAAAGTCAAGGGGAACTCAGCACCAGCATCGTCTCTCTGCCTCCTGACTACTGATGCAGTGTGGACGAGCCACCCCAACCCCCCACCATCGTGCCCTCCCCACCACGGTCCCCACCATGACGGACCGTATCCCGGAGCTGCCATCCAGACTAAGCCTTTCCCTCCTCAGGCGGCTTTGTCAGCAATGGCGTCCCAGCAAGGGAAGTACACAAATCGAACAGAAGGACAGTGACCAGTCACTGACCGCACATTTCCGTGACTGGACTGTAAACATCCAGGGTTGGCAGCAGCGTGGGGTGGGCCTGTAATCTCTGGGTTCGAGAGACTGAGACAAGAGGATCTAGAGTTCAGGGTGAGCCGGAACTACATAGTGAAACTGTCTCAAAAAAAAATAATAAGATGGAGTTGATCCAGCCTAATTTAAGCAGAACAGAATGGATGAGAAATATGGGGAATCGTTGGAAAATCTGAAGACTCAGACTTTATGAAGGAGAGTATAGTTAGCGGAGCAACGGCCTTCCCCAAGATAGCCAGACTCCATCATCAGAACTCTGGACACCACAACACTGGACTGTGCTGTTTTACCTGGCAAACGGGACCAGATAACCAACAGAGCTAAGTCGACTCTACTGATCTTAAAACAGTAGAGCATTGTTTTGGATTATCCTGACGGGTGAAAGATGACCACGGTGATCATGAAACAAGGAAGAAGGCAGGAGAATCTAACAGTGTCAGGATCGCAGCCCTAAAGATGGAGAGAGATGGCTCAGCAGTTAAGAGCACTGGCTTGCTCTTCTAGAGGACTGGGGTTCAATTCCCAGCACCCACATGAAGGCTCACAACTGCCTGTAACTCCAGTTCTGGGGGATTTGGAGTCCTCTTCTACCCTTCTCAGGCACTGCATGGACATGACACAGACATACATGAAGCATGAGATAGATAGATAGATAGATAGATAGATAGATAGATAGATAGATAGATAGATAGATAGATGGATGGATAGATGATAGATAGATACAATGATATAGATAGAATGATAGATAGATGATAGATAGAATGATAGATATAGGGAGATAGAGAGAGATGATAGATGATTAGATAGACAGACAGACAGACAGACAGACAGACAGGATGGATGGATGGATGGATGTAACCCATGTTATGCATCCATCTTGATACATATGATTTGGTGGCAAACTATACCCTACTAGGAACAGTGCTGTTAAGGCTATGAACAGGGGTAGCTTCAGGTTGGATGCCACAGAGCTTTCCATTCTGACCTCTAGTGGCTGCAGCATGTTTGACACCACTTATCAAGTTGCTTGGTGTCCCTGTGCCAGCAGAGCAGGTGCTAGGTGGCTGGCTGGGCTCTG
Source organism: Mesocricetus auratus (assembly GCF_017639785.1). Lineage (NCBI taxonomy): Eukaryota > Metazoa > Chordata > Mammalia > Rodentia > Cricetidae > Mesocricetus > Mesocricetus auratus. Next base: position 7,826,041 of record NW_024429215.1, read on the forward strand.
CAGCCACTTGGCAAGTGACAATCCTAGGCCAGTTTCGCTGTAAGCACCCAGGGATCTACTGAGTTTTGTTTTTGTTTTTTTTTGGTTTTTTTGAGACAGGGTTTCCCTGAGTAGCCTTGGCTGTCCTGGAACTCGCTCTGTAGATCAGGCTAGCCTGCCTGACTCTCTACTGAGCTTTTGGAAGCCCCACCAAGTCTATGTCCTGGCTGAGTGCCACATACATTTCTGAAGCAGAAGTTTCCTAGGACACCCTGCCACGTGTTGAGCCTGCGCCTTCCATCCCTACAAAGTCTGAAGCTGCTTGCTTCCCTGCCTTGATAACGTAAAACCTGGTTTCTTAAAAGGAATAAAGACACAGGTTATATTCCCCCATACAATAGATTAAATAAAGCCAATAACTCAGGCTCTGAGACATACAGCAACGTGGTTCAGAGGGTAAAGGCCATTGTCACCAAACTTCACAGAGTTAGATCCCCAGGACTCACAAGAATGGAATCCCATGAGCTGTCCTATGAACTCCATCACAGAATGCAGACACACATGGGCACAAAGTGTATGCGCACGCGCGCGCGCGCGTACACACACACACACACACACACACACACACTGAGCAAATGCCTGTTTTTATCCTAAATCTGTGGCTGGGCTACACTTGGAGATGTCATTGTTTTCACAGGATCTGGTACAGCCCAGGCTGGTGCAGGAGGATGACCTTGAGCTCTTAATCCTCCACCTCTTAGGTGCTGGTGTTACAGAACTGCGCCACAACGCCCGGCAAGTTATTATAATCAAACCACATGCTTGGGAGGAGTCTAAGGCTAAAATCACCCCAGGAACTGGAGAAGAGATCATGATCCCAGGCCATGCTGGTCTTCAGGGCAGCAGCTAGTAAAACTGCACTCCATTCCATCCTGAGCAACAGGGGGCTAACAGAATCAAGGCCTATGCCATGGTCTCCACCGAATCCCAGCACCTCAGCCAGGGCCCAGCACACAAGAGGTCCACAGTTGCCCTCTCCTGAGCCAGGCAGAGTTCAATGCCCACCCCATCCCGTGAGGTAGAAGCTATCCTCTGCAGTTTGCAATCAAGAGCTGTCCTGGTTTGTTTGGTTATCAGCTCGGCATACCTAGAAGAGGGACGGATCCTCAACCGGAGAATTGCTTGGACCAGACTGTCCTGGGCGAATGTCTGTGGGACGTTTTCTTGATTGTTAATTGATGTAGATGGGACAAGCCCACTGTGGGTGGTGCCATCCCTGGGTAGGTAGGCCTGGCTGGTACCTGGCCTAGGCATGGTGACACACGCCTTTAATCCCAGAAAGCGGATCTCTATGAGTTCAAGGCCAGCCTGGTCTTGAACTGGAATACAGTCAGTTCCAGGAAAGCCAGAGTTACGGAGTAAGACCCTCTCTGTAAAAATCAATAATAATAAAAATAAAAGAAAGGCATCTGAACACAGGCCTAGGAGCAAACCTCTACTGGTATCTGCTTCAAGCCCTTCCCTTGAGTTCTTGTGTTGGCTTCCCTCTCCATGAGACTAGAACCTGTGAGCTAAAGCCCTTGTCCTCCAAGTTGCCTTTGAAACAACAGCAAAGTCTCAGACAGCGACAGATGTGTGCAGAGGCCCACAAAGAACTATGACTGGCCAGACTGTTCTGACTGCCGGCTCTGTAAGTAGACCGGTCAGTCCGCCACTGCAGGATCAGTCCGCCACTGCAGTTACCGCCGCCTTAGGACACTGCCCAAAACCGTTCCCAAGGGAGACACCTGAAAGACCAGCTCCCCAGTAACCAATAGAGTACATTATACCTGCCACCACCACACACCCCAGTGGATACTCAGCTGTGGTCCAACGGAACGTGGCCAGCTAACAATAAAAGCTAGGACCAACAGTGCCCCTAGGGGTAGATGAGTGCATGGCAGTCAGCAGACATGGTCTTGAGAGTCTACAGTGTCAACACTGCCCCTAGAGGATGATGAGGACATGGCAGTCAGCAGTCATGGTCATTAACAGTGTCAACACTGCCCCTAGAGGAAGATGAGGGCATGGCAGTCCACAGCCATGGTCATTAACAGTGCCAACACTGCCCCTAGGGGTAGATGAGTGCATGGCAGTCAGCAGACATGGTCTTGAGAGTCTACAGTGTCAACACTGCCCCTAGAGGATGATGAGGACATGGCAGTCAGCAGTCATGGTCATTAACAGTGTCAACACTGCCCCTAGAGGAAGATGAGGGCATGGCAGTCCACAGCCATGGTCATTAACAGTGCCAACACTGCCCCTAGAGGAAGATGAGAGCATGGCAACCAGAAGCCATGGTCTTGAGAGTCTACAGTGCCAACACTGCCCCTAGAGGAAGATGAGTGCATAGCAGTCAGCAGCCATGGTCATTAACAGTGTCAACACTGCCCCTAGAGGTTGATGAGGGCATGGGAGCCAGAAGCCTTGGTAATGCAGCTCCATCTGGATCTTTGAAGGTTATCTGGGGAGGGAATGTCCTCTTCCAGGGGACCCATGAGCCATATCCAAGCCCACCAAGTGGGCACTTTCAGCCCAAAGCCTCCGGGCTACTTCCTCATCTTCAGCCTCGGGAGATGGTGCCTTCTCTCTGAGTCCATCAAAGTACTTCCCAGAGACACTCTCCAGCTCCTCTGCCACCGCCAGATACGTGCTGGGCTGGGCTGCCAACTGGGGACTCTTGAACAGCAGCCAGAAGAAGGGTCCTACAGTCAACCACAGAACAATCAGTCAAAAAACAAAAACAAAGACAAAAACAAAAAAAAAAAACAAAAACAAAAATCCCTGCTCTACCTTCAGGGAACCCAAACCCCAAGGCTGAAAGCTGCCTTGAGGTCCCATGGAGCCCACCTCCAGGCCTTTGTCCTTGTACAGGTCCCTTCCCTGGCAACATCCCTACAAATCCCTCCAAACAGAGATGAAGCCCAAACCTGTCTCCTACAGGAATCCTCCCTGGAGGCTCCCAGAAAAATCAAAGCACACTTTTCCCTATTCTGTCCTTCCTGAAAATAATGTTCTTTCTTCTTAGACAGGGACACATGTAGCCCAGGCTGGCCCTGACCTCACTATACAGAGAAAGATAATCTTAAACTTCTTATCCTCCTGTCTACCTCCCGAGTACTGGATAGCATGTACCACCATGTTTGATCTTATCTGGTGCTGCGGACCAAACCCAGAGCTTTGTGGCATGCTAGCCGAGCATTCTGCCAACTGGGCTACATCTCCAGCCCTCAGTTTACCAAATGTATCTCAAGGTACTCTCGTGTCAAAATTCTTGACACATGCCCACTGTATGACTCTCAGAGATAATAAATACCAGTTACAATGCTCTACTGACTCACACTACATTCTTATTTTTTTAATTCCTCTTTCACACAATACATCCTGACCACAGTTTCCCCTCCCTCCACTCCTCCTAGAACCTCCCTCACTCTCTCCTCCAGACCCAATGCTCCTCCATTTCCCTTCAGAAAAAGCAGGTCTCCCTGGGATGTCACCACATAACAAGATGCAGTAAGACAAGACACAAACCCTCACATCAAGACTAGGTGAGACAACTTAGCAGAAGGAAAAGGGTTCCAAGAGTAGGCAAAACAGTCCCCACTCCTATTGTTAGGAGTCCCACAAAAAAAAGGGGGGGACCTAGCACAAACCCATGAAGGCTCCGTGATTTCTGCTTTAGTCTCTGTGAGCTCCTATGAGCCCTGCTTCATTGATTCCATGAGGGATACTTTCCTGGTGTCCTCGACCCTCTGGCTGCTACGATTCTTCCTCCCCCTCTTCTGTGGGGTTCCCTGAGCTCCAAGGAGGGAAGGGGGACTCCATGGAGACCTCCCATTTAGTCTCTCTTCGCCTAATGTTTGGCTGTGGGTCAAACCACATTCGTGAGCAGGCACTGTGCAGGCCTGGACAATCACCTCATCCTCCCAGTGACTGTAAGCAACTGCGACTCAGAGGAACACTCATGGCGAGGAGTATTTGTGATCCTGGCACTCAGGAGGCAGAGGCAGGAGGATCACAAGCTCATGGCCCACCTGGTCTCCACAGCAAGATGCCACTAAAACTGGGGGATGTGTTTCCCTGGGTGACTTAGTTTTGAGTGAAGCTGGGGCTACCCTGTGTACAAGCTGACTCTAGGAGGCAGCTCAAGACTTATCCTCCAAGAGGGCTTTTTGTTTGGCGGCTTGTTGTTTATTCGGTTTTGTTTTTCATTTATTTCATATACCGACCAGCTTCCCCTCCCTCCTCTCCTCCAGATCCATCCCTCCACCTCCCTTCTACCAACCCCTACCCATTCCTCCTCTACCAAGACAGTTTTCTTGGTAGAGAGACTAAATGGGAGGTCTCCATGGAGTCCCCCTTCCCTCCTTGGAGCTCAGGGAACCCCACAGAAGGGGGGAGGAAGAATCGTAGCAGCCAGAGGATCGAGGACACAAGGAAAATACACCTCATGGTCTCCAGCCTGCTTTCTGTTGATCTGAGGCTAGAACCACTTAGAATAATGACCCATCTACCCCAGGAAGACACGGGGGAGATAGCGGAAAGAGGCAGAGCCAGCAAGCAGGCATGGTGGCACACCCCTGTAATCCCCAAACTCAAAGGCGAGAGGATCAGAAGTTTAAGACCAGCCTCATGTACATAATGAGTTCAAGTACACCCTGGTGTATATAAGGGGCCATGATTAGGGGAAAAAAATTCCCAGGCGTGATGGCGCATTTATTTAATCCCAGCACTCAGGAGGCAGAGGCAGGCAGATCTCTATGAGTTCAAGGCCAGCCTGGTCTATGTAACAAGCTCCAAGCCAGTCAGAAATATATACTGAGACCCAGTCAGAGAGAGACAGATTCAAAGAAAAGTAAAGAGACAGTCTCTGAGGAAAAGTCCTGGGTCCCCAGCTGAGAGGGCACGGGGAGAGGGCTCCGTGGGGGACACCAAGCCGAAAGGGGACTCACCAAGCGTGAAGCTGGAGAAGGCAGACTTGTGCATGTCTGTATGTCTTCCCAGCTCCGTCCTGGCCACACCGGGGTGCAGAGCATTAACCGTCACACCCGAGCCTGGGAAAAGAGATTGGAGAGCGGTCGGAGGGTCGCTCAGCTGTTAAAGAGCTTGCTATGTGAGCAGGAGGTCCTGAGTTTGATGCCCAGGACACAGGTCGAAACGCACGTCTGTGGTGGTGTGGGATTCCCATCCCTAGTGAGTGCTGAGGAGACAGAGACAGGCAGATTCCGGGGGCTCACTGAAGCTAGGTTCCGGGGGCTCACTGAAGCTAGCTTAGCCTGGGAGGTGAGCTCCAGGCCAAGGAGAGATGCTGTTTCAAATAATAAACAACGTGTATGGTACCCAACATTGTCCACTGGCTTACACACACACACACACATGCACACATACGCACGCACATGCACACACACACACACACACACCGCATGCATGCACACATGCTCGTGCACACATGGAAATGTGCACACACAAAGACCAGTGAAAAAAGACCAGGCTGGCCTCTTGCCTGGAAGGCTGCTGCAGCCACTGCTACACTCTGGGTCTTCCCAATCCTACGCTGTTTCCCACACCTGAACCCACACTATCCTCTGTGCTCTGACACCTCCGTCTGAAGTGGCTTCCTCTTACAAGGTGGCTCTGTCATGTGGCTTTCCCCAAGCACAGCAGCAGCCCCGGAGGCATGGTAGATAGACCCACATTTCTGGGCCCCACCGCCCCCACCGAGTCTAAAGCAGAGGACTGGATTGGGGTCTGAGATGCTACAGCTAGGACTGTCTCCCAAGGGGGGCTGGCACTGATGGCCACAGATAACTTCTGATAAGCAGGAAGGCAGGGAAAGTTTTTTTTTATCCCTGACACTGCATTCCTTGTATTAGATTGGAAGGAATTGGAGAACCATCCAGGAGGACCCCGAATTCAACCTACTAGATGCCAGGAGCAACCTCTCGCTAACCTGATTGTGACACGCGTGTCTGCAAACATCAACATAAGCCCCCTGGGGAACAAAACCACTCCCAGGTCACAACCACTGGCTCAGAACACCAGAGGTTCATAAAACAACCCAAGATAAGCATGCCTGATGAAGGCAGGCTGACTGAGCCTGAAGAGCAATCATTAGAACCATGATCTATTAGTGATGTCTGCCTCCGGCACTGGAAGGGGGCATGGTGGTACGGGTGCCGTCCTTTTGACTATCATGTCTAAAGATGCTACCTGCCCTTTCACCACCACCATTTCAGGGCCGCAGAACTACTCTAGACACAGGGAGGAAGGAAGGAAGGAAGGAAGGAAGGAAGGAAGGAAGGAAGGAAGGAAGGAAGGAAGGAAGGAAGGAAGGAAGGAGAAAGGAAAGACTGCCGTTGTGTATACCTTGCAGCCGGCGGCTCAGCTCCTTGGTGAAGAGGACAACAGCCAGCTTGCTCTGGCAGTAGGCTGCCTTGGTGTCATACTTCTTCGTCTTCCAGTTCAAGTCATCGAAGTCTATGCGCCCAGCAACGTGAGCCAGCGATGACAGGTTGATGACGCGCGAAGGGGCCGAGGCCTTCAGCTTGTCCAACAGCAAGTTTGTCAGCAGAAAGTGACCTGGATGAAGGATGACAAGGAAACACTTTTTTTCCCGATGGCTTACTTTCTTAAAACTATTTTTTATGTGTATGAGTGTTTTGTCTGCATATGTGTCTGTGTAGCACATGCATGCAGTAACCATGAAGGCCACAAGAGGGCAGTGGATCCCCAAGACCTGGAGCTACAAACGTTTGCGAGGTCATGTGGGTGCTGGGAGTTTAACCCAGGTCCTTCGCAAAAGCAGCCAGTGCTCTAAACCACCCAGCCGGCTCTCCAGACCCACAATTCTAATTTCATTCCCAGCAGCGGTGTAATCCTCCTCTTCCTCTATATGCTCACCCACTTTTGTTATTTTGTTTGGAGTTGTTTTGTTTTTCTAAGGAGAAAAAAAAACTAAATTTATGTTCAGTTAATTTTTTCATTTTTTTTCATTTTTGGTTTTGTTTTTGGTTTTGAGTTTTGGGTTTGTTTTGGTTGTTGTTGTTTTGTTTTGTTTTGTTTTGTTTTCAAGACCAGGTTTCCCTGTCTTGTAGCCCTGGCTGTCCTGGAACTCACTCTGTACATCAGGCTGGCTTTGAACTCAAGAATTCTTTTTTAATTGCATTTATTTGGGAAGGGGTGGACGCATGTACCACATCATGCATGTGGAGCTAAGAACATCCTTCAGGAGCGGGTTTCCTCCTTCTACACGTAAGTCTCGGGGATCAAACTCGGGTCACCAGGCTTAGCAAGCAAGTGTTCTGTTTCTGAGACAAGGTCTCACGGTGTAGCTCCGCCTGATGGGCACAGGAACACACTCGGGTGATTAGATTAGCCTGGAACTTCAGGCACTCCTACTGCCCCTGCAGGGATTAATACCACTTGGATGTGAAGGCAAGCTGGCTGTGACACCTGTCACTGCATTCATCTCCAGGGTTGATCTCAGCTGATCCTGCAGGTTAGGCAGATGTCCACCCCCCCCCCACTGCTCCATGGTACATCAGAAGCTGGGCACCTGGTCAAAGATGACCTTCTCCCTCCCATGAAGGGTGTCTTAGCCGCTGTGCCACCAAGCAAGCTCTCAAAGGTGAATGGCACCGAGCCCGGTGTCTTAGTCACCGTTCTAATGCTCTGAAGAGACACCACAACCCAGTCGGCCTTATAAAAGAAAGCATCTAACTGGGGGCTTGCCTAGTTTTAGAGGGTTAGTCCACGGTAATCATGGTGGCAGGCAGACATGGCGCCGGAGAAGTAGCTGACAGCATTATACCCTGACCCACGGGCAGAGGAGGAGACACAGGGCCCAACGTGCGCTTTTAAAACCTCAAAGCCCACCCCTAGTGACACCCCTCCTCCAACGAGGCCACATCCCTTAATCCTTCCCAAACAGCTCCGCTAACTGGGAATCCAGCATTCAAATACATGCGCCTTCGGGGGCCGTTCTCATTAAACCGCCATACCCGGCTTGATTTTTCTTTTAATCAGGGCTTGTCTGGGGGTGAAACGGCAGCTTTCACAGCCCTGCCTTCCCTTATCCTCTCTCCCATTAGCAGAAATGAGGGCTTGGGAAGAACCCAGAAGTTAAAGATCAAAAACATCCTCCAGTCAATAAATAGAGAACAAACATTTGAGAAGGTACTCGGTATCTTTAACCATCCATTGGGGAAACTGCTCTGAGTTCCCATCCCCACCGGATCAGAACGTCCATCACCCATCACCCATCGCCAAGAAAACAAATGACAACAAACGCTGGAGGGGACGTGGGGGGGGGGGATGAACCTTACTCCCTGCTGGCGGAACGTAAAACGGTGTAGCCACTACGGAAATCAGTGTGGACTTCTCGACACTGGCTGCTGTATGGCCCAGATCCACCTCTCCTGGACAGAGACCCGAGGGGCTCCGTGTGAGCACGCCACAGAGATACCCGCTCACCCGAGTTTATCTGTACTGCATGGTTCCAATGGCCAGAGAGTGGAACCTGCCTAGATGATCATCAACAAATGAACAGATAAGAGAAAATGTGATGCGGAAACCCTGTATCCAAGGAAGGAGGATCAGATGTTCACAGTCATCTTTGGATACAAGTTCAAGGCCAGCATGGGCTTCAAAAGACATGAGGTTGGGGTGGGTGCATACTGCAGGGAGTAGGGGTGGAGTTAAAGAGGAGGGAGGGAGGGAGGGAGGGAAAGAGAGAGAGAGAGACAGAGAGAGACAGAGAGACAGAGACAGAGAGAGACAGAGACAGAGACAGAGAGACAGAGACAGAGAGAGAGAAGAGAAGAGAAGAGAGACAGAGACAGAGACAGAGACAGAGAGAGAGAAGAGGAGAGAGAGAGAGAGAGAGAGAGAGAGAGAGAGAGAGAGAGAGAGAGAGAGAGAGAGAGAGAGAACGTCGCCTGGAAACAGAGCCTCAGAGAGGAGCTACCGAGGCCGCGCTGGCTGTGGCCTTGTCTGTAGACGGGTATCTTGACTGTGGTCACCGATGTGGGAAGACCCACCCGGAAGTGGTCAGTTCCCATGCCTCTCTCTGCTCTTGACTGCAGATGTGGCGTGACTGGCCACTTGAAGCGCCGGCCGCCTTGACTTCCCGAAGACGTGATGGCATTGGCACCGTGAGCCAGACAAACCCTTTCTGCCCTACGCTGCCTTTTCTGCCAGGGTGTTTTACCACAGCCGCACAAATAAAAGCATGAGAGACGCCTAGCTGGGGGAAGAAAGATGGCGGAAGGGAAGGGCAGTGGGCGAGAGTAACAGTGAGACCGAGGCGTAAGGACACACACATAAGAAACTACCTTCATTTACATGATGACCTGAAAACTAATTTTTAAAAGTAACAGAAGAAGAAAAAAATGAAGACACACCCAGTCCATGGGACACACACATACATTAATACATTTTAAAAGAATGGAGCAGGACCCCACCCCCCAGAGTGGGCGTCTCCCCGTCGAGAACCCACTGGCATCCCGTGTAAAACCACTGAGCCCTCAGCCCAGGCCTCACCCAGGTAGTTGACACCAAACTGCATCTCAAAGCCATCCTCAGTGGTCCAGTGCGGGCACCGCATCACGGCCGCGTTGTTGACCAGAACGTCCACTCGCTCCTCCTCTAGAAGACATGGGTGAGGACAGACACGTGAGGGCCGAGGATGGACTCCACCCCTGCCTGAGGGTAGGACGGTGTCCCACGCACATTCCTGTCTACCTGGCGCCTTCGAAGGGGGATATTTTGGGAAACAGGATCTTGTTAGAGACAATCGAATGCCATTCAGGTAAGATCATGGAATGGGCCCTGGTGTCCTCCTGAGGGAGACCGGCCAGGCTGAGGCACAGAGGGAGGAAGTCCTGTGACATCAGGCACAAAGACTAGAGTGACGGACACTGACTGGTAGAATCTGGTTGCTGGGGAGGGGTCCTGGGTTCTAGTCCCACTCTGCTTGCTTACAGGTCGGCCATGCTGTGAGCAGCCTCTACCTCATAGACCCACAGCCACGTACTGAGCCTGATCCCAAGGAGCTCAACATATCAACACACAACCTTGACTAGAAGTAAAATTACCGGAGAGGTTAAAGTGAGTTAAAGTGAGGTCCTCGGGGCTGTGGACACAGCTCCGTTGGTAGAGTGTTTGTCTAACAGACACCAGACCCTGGCTATCATGCCCAGTACCACATAAAGCAGGTATTATGGCAACACCTGTAATCCAAGCACTCAGGAGGAGGTAGGAGGACCAGAAGGCTGCTGAGGTCATCCTCGGGCTACACACGGGGTTTAAGGACAACCTGGGCTAGATAGCTCATCTCAAAAAAACAAACAGGAACTGGAGAGACGGCTCTGCAGATAAGAGTGCATACTGTTCCTAAAGAGGACCCCAGACATTTGTTCTGGCTGACGTCCCAAAACACTACAAACCGAGCAACTTTAAGCAACAGACATTGGGGCTGGAGAAACGGATGAGCGGTTAAAACCACATACCGGTTTTAGGGAGGACCTAAATTCAGTTCCCAGAAGCCCTATGGTAGCTGCCCTGGGTAGTTTTATGTTAACCTGACCCAAGCTAGAGACATCTCAAAGGAGGAAGCTTCCGTTGAAGAAAATGTGCCCATAAGATCAAACTATAGGCAAACATGTAGGGCATTTTCTTAATTAACGATCAGTGGGGCCCATTGTGGGTGGTGCCGTCCCTGGGCTGGTGGTCCTGGGTTCGATAAGAAAGCAGCCTGAGCAAGCCAGTGAGCAGCACCCTCCATGGGCTCTGCATCAGCTCCTGCCTCCGGGTTCCAGAACCGCTTGAGTTCCTGTCCTGGCTGCCTTCGATGATGGACTACGACGTGGAAGCGTGAGCCAAATAAACCCTTTCCTCCCCAACGTGCATTGGATCATGGTGTTTCATCATCGAGACAGCGGCTCACAAAACTGTCCATATCTCCAGCTCTAAGGGGTCCAACGCCTTCTTGTAGCCTCCTTGGGCACCAGGCATGAGCATGGTACTACATATGCGGGCAAAATGCTCATACGCACAAAGTAAAAATAAGCAAATCTTTGAAGAATCAGAAGTGCACGGCTAAGACACTGCATCGGGACCTAAGAGAGAGCTGGTCCAGCTGGGGCTGAAGGAGGGAACGGCCAGCTCCTCCCTGTTTCTTCCCATCATCCTTAGCCCTCTGTGTCCCAGTTTCCCATGACAACGACACCAGGGATACTGACCCAGGACCTATCCTGATGCCTTTACTGCAAACAAAGCGCCAACCTGCAAACAAGGTCACCTTCTGAGACGCCAAGAGCCAGGGCCTACCCCACAGAGACGAGACTGAATCCATAACACTTCCAAGACACTTTCAGTGGAGATAAGGAATTGGGTGCCCAGCACCTAAGAGATGGGGACAAGGCTCTCTTTCTTCACTTTGGGGGGGGGGGCTCCGTATAGGACACCAAGGAAGAACCCCAGCTCCAAGCCACGGCTGGTAGTGCAGGCTACTGGGGAGACTGAGGCAGGAGGGTGACAAGTTCAAGGCTAGCCAGGGTAATAAAGCGAAACCTTGTCTCAGGGCTGGAGAGATGGCTCAGAGGTTAGGAGCCCAACATTGCTCTTGCAAAGGACTGGGTTTCAGGTCCCAGCCTACGTCAGGAGTCACAACCACCTGTAATTCCAGCTCCAAGACATCCATTGTGCTCTCTTGGTCTCTGCGGGCACCTGCCCCCATGTGCACAAACAGACACACGCTGATATATGTAACGAAGAATGCATAAGTTAGTAAAATAAGGTATGTCATTGCCACACACACAGGACACTGAGTCCAGTGCCACACACCCAGGACAGTGATAAATGCCCAGACTGATTCTCCTTTTTACTCAGTCTAGAACCCCGGCCCATGGATGATGCTGCCCAAAAGCAGGGTGGGTCTTCCCAATTAACCTAGTCTGGAAATTCCCTCACAGGCATGCCCAGAAGTTCGCCTCCTAGATGATTCTAGGACCTGACACATAGACAACCAGCTACCACAGGTCTTCAAAGTCCCGGGTTTGACCACCAGTGTTGGGGTGGGGAAGGGGATGGGGGTAAACCAGATCTGGGCAGACAGGAGTTCACACTGAAAGCCCGACATGGTGGCTCATGTCTCTAATCATGGCCAGCCTGGGCTACAGAGCGAGGCTGTCTCGAAAAATAAAAACATGACCGGATTTTGACACCGGCCAGCTCACATAGCTTCCCTGCGACTCAGTTTCTTCCTTGATTAGAAAAGATAATAGTCCCTGCCTGGTAGAATCATGTAATTACTATTCAGTCAACAAGTATTCTCTAAGCACCTATAATTGGGCACTGGAAATACGGGGTGGACAGGAGAGTCGAGGTCACTGCCTCTCTGAAACGGGCATTCCGGCAAGACTGAGAACCAAATACACACAGAAGAGGTCTCTCCCACTTCATCAATGAGTTCTAACCACAGGAGAGTTCTCGGGCTAATAAGTGGTTTTATTAGAAGAAAAACAAACATAAAGGAACTCTCTTGGGCTGGAGGCGGCTTGGTGGCCGAGACCACAGACTGCAGGGGACACAACCTCGATTTGACTCCCAGCACCCACATCAGGTACCTCACAATCTCCCACAACCCCAGCTACAGGGGAATCCAGTTCACAAACCCACAGACATACACATAATTAAAAATAATTGAAAAGAAAAGAGCTCACCAATGGTAGCCGTGCAGGCAAACAAACGAGATGGAGAAATGGTTGAGCGGACAAAGGTACATGCTGATACCATCACACACACACACACACACACACACACACACACACACACACACACACACACACACACACACACCACTAAATAATGTAAAGCAAATACCTGAAGAAAAAAACCGTAAGTGGTTTGTATATTGTAGTAACCTTAGCTACTCAGGACACTGAGACTCAAAGATCACAAGTTCAAGTACAGGAGTTAACACGGGGTAAGAGCCAGGCGGTGGTGGCGCATGCACGCCTTTAATCCCAGCACTCGGGAGACAGAAGCAGACAGATCTCTGTGAGTTCAAGGCCAGCCCATCTACATAGTAAGTTCCAGGTCACCCAGGGCTACCTAGTGAGACCCTGTCTCAAAAAGTAAATGGATGAAAACTTTCACATTTTTAAAGTAATTTTTTTTAAGTGGCAAAGGGAGGAGCAGGTGTGGGTATCACACCTTTAATCTCAGCTCAGGAGGCAGAGGCAGGCAGACCTACGTGAGGGGCTACATACTGAGATTTTATCCAAAAAAAAAACAAGTTAGTAAGACTGGGGGCTCGGTAAGTAAAGGATTCACGCTACCAAGGCTGACGACCTGAGTTCAGTCACTGGGATCCATGCAAAGGCAGAAGGGAACTAATTCCTGTCGGTTGTCCTCTGGCTCCCGCATGAGTCACCGCATGCACGTGTGCCCACAAACACGCACACAGTAAATTTACACAGATGTATATAAACATATGCATATATACACAATAACCTACAAACATGAATTTACATAAGTATACATACATATAGAGAGAGAGAGATTGGGCGGACAGACAGACAGACAGACAGAAAGCCAGACACACAGGCAGACAGGCAGACAGACAGACACATAGATAGTATGTGATAAGATGGGAAGGTACCTTTTATATGTCCACATAGCTGGGCCACAGGACACCCAGATAACCGGTCAAACATTACCAAATAATGTCTTGAATGAGATTACTATTTCCATCAACTAGCGGTTTAGCAAGCAGACAGCGCTCCCTATCTTCAGAAGCCCTGACTACAACAGAGGCTGACCCTCTGCAGACAGAGCAGAGAGAATTCTTCCACCCGAGGCCTTTGAGTTGGAACACCGACTCTCTCCTGCCTTCAGTCTCAACCCAGGCTGGAGCCTGCAACCTCTGGGCAGGAACTACATCCACTGACCTCCCGCGTCTCCAGTTAGCTCTTCACCCGTGTGAGACGATTCCTCAGTGTGTGTGTGTGTGTGTGTGTGTGTGTGTGTGTTCACACCTTCATGTGTACATATACACATACATACATACATACATACATAGAAAAACTGCATCCACTGATCTCCTGCGTCTCCAGTTAGCTCTTCACCCGTGTGAGACGATTCCTCAGTATGTGTGTGTGTGTGTGTGTGTGTGTTCACACCTTCATGTGTACATATACACATACATAAATACATACATACATAGAGGAACTGCATCCACTGATCTCCTGCATCTCCAGTTAGCTCTGCACCTGTGTGAGCCAATTCCTCAGTGTGTGTGTGTGTGTTCACACCTTCATGTGTACATACATGCATACATACATACATACATAGAGAAAGAGAGCCGGGCGTTGGTGGCGCACGCCTTTAATCCCAGCACTCGGGAGGCAGAGGCAGGCGGATCTCTGTGAGTTCGAGGCCAGCCTGGTCTACAAAGTGAGTTCCAGGACAGCCTCCAAAGCCACAGAGAAACCCTGTCTCGAAAAACCCAAAAAAAAAAAAAAAAAAAAAAAAAAGAGAAAGAGAGAGTGCTGGATCCCATTGGTTCTGGTTCCCTCTAGGTGTTGGGTCCTAAGGACAGAACCTCAGAATTAGCTTTACACTCACAAAAGAGGCTTCCTCCCCATCCCCTTTCACCACCGACACAGCCATGGTGCTGCTTTTGAACCAGGAAGTGAGGCCTCACCAGAAGCAGATCTGGGGTGATATCTTGCCTGTACAAATAAAGCCTGTCTGAGGGTCAGAGAATGCAGCTTGCCACTAGCTAACCATAGAGGTCTGGAGGTCTGTACGGACAGACAGGAAGTGAGGTAGCTGGGCAGGAACAGGATATAAGCAGGGAGAAACGGAAGTCGCTCTCTTGCCTGCTGAGACGCTAAGGAAGTAAGGTGTGGCCGGCCGTGCCTTGCTCCTTCTCTCTGACCTCTCAGCATTTCCCTCTATGTCTGACTCTGGCTTTTTATTATCTAGACCAATTAAGAGCTCCGTTTACACAGCCCTGCCAGTGTCTTGCACTTCCGGCTTCCACAAGAGTAAGGGGGAAATGTCTGCTGTTACTCAGCCCAGACTACGGCTCCTTGCTCCAGCCACCCAAACAGACAACCTGCCCAGATTCACAGACTCCCAGCAGAGAAACAAGTATTCAGCACAAACTTTGTGGTTGGAACAACCAGTGTAGGCCCAGCAAGCCCCTCTTGCTAGCTCTAGAGACAGTGGGAGCCTCCACTACAAAAGGGTGAACTCGGAGGCCTGAGTTGCCCAAACCCTACAAACTGCGCCTCTTCTCATGTCTCTGAGGGCACTCTCACATACCTATAAATAAAAATAAAAAAGTCTCTAAGATAAAATAATAGGCCGGGCAGTGGTGGCACACACCTTTAATCCCAGCACTCAGGAGGCAGAGGTAGGCGGATCTCTGTGAGTTCAAGGCCAGGCTGGACCGATAGCCTCCAAAACAATACAGAGAAACCCTGTGTCATAAAAACCAAAACAAAAAACAAAAAAAAAAGATAAAATAATAATATTATTAAGGTCCCAATGGTAAACCAAAATTCCACTCCATGAAGTTCTCCCTGGAAAACCCATTAGTTTATTGGGCTTACTTACAGACCACACGTAAGGGGTTGCAGGCAAGAGTGTAGGTGACCCCAAAGCTGCATGGAAGGCCTATGTTTATGGCCACAGAGATAGATCCCCCCTCAGTTAACCATCCCCAGCCTATATATTTTAGTCCCTTCCCCAGACCCCAGAGGCCATGTGCCATTAGAGGAAAAACTATATACAACTGGCTGGAAGGAGTGTCTAGACACTTAAATGAGGGTCCAGTGAGCTTCCCCAAACCCTCTGTCTTAGTTACGTTTCTATTGCTGTGATAAGACACCATGGCCAAGGCAACGTATAGAGGAAAGAGTTTCTCTGAGGCTCACAGTTTCAGAGGATGACTCCATGACGTCACAGTGGGGAGCATGACAGCAGGCAGGCAGGCGTGGGGCAGCCGCCGAGAGCTCACATCTGATGCCGTAACCATGAGGCAGAGAGAGCTAACTGGGGATGGTGTAGGCTTTTGAAACCTCACAGCCCACCCTCTGTGGCACACCTCCAGCAACAACACCACACCTCCTCATCCTTCTCAAACACTTCTACTACCTGGGGACCAAAGACTCAAACATAAGAGCCTATGGGGGTCTTTCTGGTCCAAACCACTACCCCCTCCTACTCTGAGGGAATGCCAACAGACCATGATCACAAGTAAGCACAGGCGATCTAATGAAAACAACTGTTGGAAGATGTCATTCTGTAACTGTGTGTCTGATTGGTTTAAATAAAGCACTGTTGGCCAACAGGGAAGCAAGATAGGTGGGACTAGGAGTCGAGGAGGATTCTGGGAAAGAGAGGCACAGTCAGACACCATGTAGGCCACCAGATGAGTAAGAGGTCCGGAGCCTTTTCTCTGGTAAGAGAAATACTTAGATTAGCAATTATGGCCGGGCATTGGTGGTGCACACCTTTAATCCCAGCACTCGGGAGGCAGAGGCAGGCGGATCTCTGTGAGTTCGAGACCAGCCTGGTCTGCAGAGTGAGTTCCAGGACAGCCTCCAAAGCCACAGAGAAACCCTGTCTCGAAAAACCAAAAAAAAAAAAAAAAGCAATTATGGGTTAAATACTTAAGTCAGAGCTAGCCAGTAAGAAACCAAGCAAATTTGCAGCCAACAACTTCATAATTAATATAGTGTCTTGTGTGTTATTTGGGGGCCCAGACAGCTGGGAAACAGGACCCAGGTGGCGGGCAGGAAGACTACACGTTATAAACGACAGAATAACAATGCAGTTGAATTCAGCCAGTAGACTGTGTTGACCAGTCTCTTCTCCAGAACTCATTGGCTTTCGGGTTCCTCAGAGAACTGGCTGGAAGCTCCAAACCTTGACTGGAAAAGTCAGTGTCTTCCTACCTACCTTTGATGATCTTCCCAGCAAACTCCCGGATGGACTTGAGGGAAGCCAAGTCTAGGTGCTGGGCACGTACACGGGGATTCAAGGTCTCTCCACGAATGTCCTTCGCGGCCGCCTCACACTTCTCCATGTCTCGACAGGCCAGGATGATGTTGCCTCCTGCATGCCCAGGAGAAGAAAACATGAAAAGAAAAACAAACCCACCCCTACGTGTCTATCCAACAGACATAAAAGCATGCACCCACATTAAATTTGTATACAAGCAATCTTAGTAATACATTCAATAACCAAAGGATAGAAACCCAATTACTCAGGCTTGGCGGTGCCTCTGGAGGCTGAGGCGGGAAGACTGCAAGTTAGAGGTCTACCTAGGCTACAAGGTGAGTTCAAGACCTGCCTGGGTAATTCAGTAAGAACCTATCTCAAAAAAAATAAATAAATAAAACAGGGCTGAGGATGGAATTCAGCAGTAGATCTTCTCCTAAAGCCTACCAGTACACGGCTGAGGGCGTGGCTCAGTGGTAGAGTGTTTGCCCACAGTGCCCAAATGAGGAGCTGGGAGCACGGCTCAGTGGTAGAATATATAGTGAGGGGCTGTGGGTGTGGCTCAATGGTAGAGCACCTGCCTAGAATCCCCCAGTGAGGGTGTGGGGTGTGGCTCAGTGGTAGAGCCCCTGCCTAGAATCCCCCAGTGAGGGTGTGGGGTGTGGCTCAGTGGTAGAGCCCCTGCCTAGAATCCCCCAGTGAGGGGCTGGGGGTGTGGCTCAGTGGTAGAGCCCCTGCCTAGAATCCCCCAGTGAGGGTGTGGGGTGTGGCTCAGTTGCAGAGCAGCTGATTACTAAACAAGAAGCCCTGTGTTCAACCGCCAACACACACACACACACACACACACACACACACACACACACACACACGAACACACGAACAATAGCAAAGGACCATTCACTAATCAACAGATAAAGCAACCACACTGTATCCACGTGATAGCATAAAAGGGAATGACACACTGACACATGACACAGTGAATGGACCTTGAAACAACTACAGTGTTTCAGACACAAAATTCATTGATGCCAGGCGTTGGTGGCGCACGCCTTTAATCCCAGCACTGGGGAGGCAGAGGCAGGCAGATCTCTGTGAGTTCCAGACCAGCCTGGTCTACAAGAGCGAGTTCCAGGACAGCCTCCAAAGCCAAAGAAACCCTGTCTCGAAAAACAAAAACAAAACCAATCATACATTCTTCCACTTGTATGAAATGCCCTGAACAGGCAAATCCAGAAACAGAGAGCAGACACAGGTTTCCTGGCGCTGGGGTAGCAGGCGATGATTGGGGTGTGATGGGTGATGCGTAAAGAGATGAAGGTATCTGCAGGGTCATGAAATATTCTAAGGACAGATGGGAAGATGGAAACATTTCCGGGATGTATGGGAACATGCGACGAGTCTAGTGCTGCTGTCACTCTGATTTTCTGAGAAATGGCACCAGAGGCTGTCTTCTGTCCTCACAAGCATGTGCACGCATGTGAATGTGTGCACACACACACACATACACATATGCACTAACGCACAGACGCATGCACACGCACACAGAGCAAAGCTCAAACCCATTCCACCCCAACATATATACACTACATAATAAAAATAGATTTTAAAAAATATAACTACTACAACAAGCAAAATTATACTGTAGTTTTTTGGTGTGTGTGTCTGGCTTTTTTCACTTAGCACAACAGCCTCTAGAATCATCGCAAATGTCCAAATTCCTTTCCTTCTGAAAGCTTGGCAATATTCCAGTGTATGGATGGACCACGTTCTGTCTGTCTGCAAATGAGCGCCTGGAATGCTTCCGCCTTCGAGCTATTTTAAACAAGGCTGCCACACACACTAGTGCGTATGAGTCTCTTCGAGACTCCAAAGCCGGCGGTGCTCTTACCTCTTTTAGCCAATTCCAAAGCAGTTTGCTTCCCGATACCTGTGTTGGCTCCAGTCACGATGACAGTCTTCCCAGGTATGGTGGCCTTGCTGGGACAAGCGCCACCAGCGACATAGTCCCTGAGGGTGAGAAACAGAGGGGTGAATTCTGTCTGCCTCATGCCTGGATTTATGATCTGGGGCTGACCACCCTTCTGAGCTCACATCCCCCACCCAAGAACCAAAGCACAAGGTGTCCATATCCTGGTCTCAGCTGAGGACTACACTTGGGAAGTCTCCGTGAGGTGGCAATCATTCATTACTATTCTTTATAAAAACAAAAGAGTCGGGCCAAGTGGTGGTGGCGCACACCTTTAATCCCAGCACTCGGGAGGCAGAAGCAGGCAGATCTCTGAGTTCAAAGCCAGCCTGGTCTACAGAGCAAGTTCCAGGACAGCCAGGGCTACACCAGGGAAACCCTGGGTCAAAAAAACAAGAAGACTGTAGCCAGACGTGGTGGTACACACCTGCAAGCCCAGCACTGGGGAGCCATTGGCAGGAGGATCAGGAATTCAAGGGCATCCCCCACTACACAGCAAGTTCAAGGCCAGCCTAGGCTACATGACAACCTTGCCTCAAAGTAAGTAAATAAAATAAAGGACATGAGGTTGGAAGGGGGATGTGTCAGAAGGGGTCCAAGGGTTGGAGAACATGAGTGGGACATAGATAATGATCAAAATAATTACATACAGCGTGGGGCTGGAGAGATGTCCATAACTCCAGTTCCAGGAGATCTGACACCCTCTTCTAATCTCAGAAAGGGTGGCAGAAACACACACGCGAGCCAAAAAAATTAAAAAATGTAGGCCGTGCGTCGTGACACACGCTTTGATCCTAGCACTTCGAGAGGCAGAGGCAAGTGGATCTCTGGTCTACATGAGTTCTAGGCCAGCCAGGGCTGCACAGTGAGAGCCTGTCTCAAAAAATGCAAGGAAGGAAAAAGGGGAGGGGAGAGGAGACACACAGGAAGAGCGGAGCGGGAAGGGGAGGGAAAGTAATGAGTGGCGCAGACACACACACACACACACACACACACACACAAACTGCACAAGCTCCCGGGCCCCACCCCTTCTCCCTAGGTGACCTTGGGGAGGTGACGCGCCCTCCAGCTCGGTCGGGAAAGGCGGTGCTGGCGGGTAAGCTGGGAGAACCCAGGACTGAGGACTGAGGCTAAAGGACTCTTCCGTAGCCTCGCCCGGCAGTCCCCTGCCGCAGGCCCTGCACCAAGCGCGCACAGAGACGCGCACGGACTCACTTGAGCAGCACGGTGCCGCCGATCACCGTGCCCACCACGGACACCGGCAGCAGAAAGCGGTTCATGCCGGGCTGGTGGATCTGCACCCCGGGCCGCTCCAACGCAGGACTCAGGAGCCCACGTGCGTGGAAGTGGAAGGACGCGGCCTCCCGAGCACGCCCCGGGCGTGGCCCAGTGCGGGGGCGGGGCTTCCTTAGGAGACGGGCCCCCGGCGCACTTAATGCTGGGAATCGTAGTTTCGGGAGATGGGGCGGGGCCAAGGTTGACGGGCGTGCCTGCAGCCGGATTTTTGTTTTTGTTTGGTTTTTTTAAACAGCTGGGAGCTACTCCCCGCACTCCAGAGACAGAGGCAAGCCTGGAGTTCGAGGCCAGCCTGGTCTACAGGGAGAGTTCCAGGATTACACAGACAAACACTGTGCGGGGAGCGAGGAACGGCACGACATGGTACCAACCATTACCATTTATTTCCAGACAGCGAAACCCCGTAGAATGAACCATGAGCTTCCTCCTCTACATAATATTTAACAATAGCACTTCCTGCGTAGGTTCTTTTGAAGGGAGGAGTAAATCTGGGGCTAGATCCCTGAGTCTGAGGGAGGAGTGGGGGTCCGAACTCTTGTGAGGACGTGTGTGTGTGTGTGTGTGTGTGTGTGTGTGTGTGTGTGTGTGTGTGTGTGTGGTCTCCTGGGTTTGAGGGAGGAGGCTGGGACCTGGACCCCTGGATCTAAAGGAAAAGAAGGATACTGGCTTTAAAACCACGTACCGAGCCCAGTGGGATGGCTCATTGGGTAAAGGAACTTGTTATACAAGCTTTGCAACTTGTGTTTCAAACCTAGAACTCCCATGGTGGAAAGATAAAGCCAGCTCCCAAAAGTTGTCCTCGGAACATCCACCATGGTTTGTATATGCCCACATACTTACACACCAAAATAAAAAAAAAGAGTAAACAAATAAATGTTTAAAACATACTGAAGCTTTGGTGTCTGGAAGCGCAGGGGGGAATGGGACACAACACAGACAGAGGGAAGGAAAGGAAGTTGGGGGAAAGCTATAGATAGATTGTGGGTAATGCATCCTGTGGTAGAAAATTTCCCAGCACACATTTGTCCTCTTGAAGGTGACAATGAGACAATATTTTTCGATTATCAGATTGGCAACACTGAAAATTATGATAAATATTCAGTGTTGGCAAGAACCGGGGAACCTCCCTGCTGGAGGGAATGTCGACTATCTGGTGTTCCTGAAAGCCTAGTCACAGGATCGTCCTCATACACTTGACCCAGACATTCCCTTTGGAAGACGTCATGCTTAGGCGTTGATTGGGAGCTGGAAGGATGGTTCAGTGGTTAAGAGCATTTGCTGCTCCTGCTGAGGACCCGGGTTCGGTTCCCAGCACCCAGCACGGCAGCTCACAAGTGTATCTAACTCCGGTCCCAAAGACCTTTATGGGCACTACAAGAAGAAAAAAAAGGCATACAGACATCTAAGCAGGTACAACATTCACTCACATAAAATAAATAAGTAAATTTTTAACTTAAAAGGAGTGTTTTTTGTTTTGGTTTTGGTTTTTGGTTTTTGTTTGGTTGGTTGGTTTTGGTTTTTGGTTTTTTCGAGACAGGGTTTCTCTGTATTGTTTTGGAGGCTGTCCTGGAACTCAATTGGTAGACTAGACTGGCCTTGAACTCACAGAGATCCACCTGCCTCTGCCTCCCGAGTGCTGGGATTAAAGGCGTACGCCACCACCGGCCTGACAAAAGGAGTGTTTTAAAAATGTCTGAGTCCCAGCTGGGCAGTGGTGGTGCACGCCTTCAATCCCAGCACTTGGGAGGCAGAGGCAGAGGTGGATCTCCAAGTCTGAGGCCAGCCTGGTCTACAAAGTGAGTTCGAGGACAGCCAGGGCTACTTGGAGAAACTCTATCTCAAAAAAACAAAATTAAAATTAAGACATCTGAGTCCCTTCATTTACCACCAATGTGAGTGAGTGTCCTAGTTAGGATTACTGTTGCTGTGATGCAACACCATGACCAAAAGCAAGTTGGGGAGACAGGTTTATTAGAATGGCTTACGGGCCATCTGGTCTACCAATGGTCAAAGAATCCAATAGCTGTTCAACCCATGAGGCTGGCCTTCAGTATGCACCAGGATCCTGAAAAGTAGGCTCCAATGCCAGAGAAGCAATGGACTTGGAAGGAGCATGGTTAGAAAAATTGGCACCTGGGGCTGGAAAGATGGCTCAGTGGTTAAAGCACTGTCTGTTCTTCCAGAGGGCACAGATTCAATTCCCAGCACCCACATGGGAGCTCATAACTGTCTGCAACTCTAGTTTTACAGAAGATCCGACACCCTCACCCAGATATACATGCAAATGAACATAAAGTAAAAATAATTTTAAAAAGCCAGGCGTTGGTGGCGCATGCCTTTAATCCCAGCACTCGGGAGGCAGAGGCAGGCGGATCTCTGTGAGTTGGAGGCCAGCCTGGTCTACTGAGCTAGTTCCAGGACAGCCTCCAAAACAATACAGAGAAACCCTGTCTCAAAAAACCAAAAAATAAATAAATAAATAAAAAGTAATTTAAAAAAAAAGAAAAATTGGCTCCTGGAATGGGAAATTGCTGTGACAGACCTGACCATGTGTTTGGAAGGAGGACTGTGAAAATACCTTAGAATGCTGGGATAGAAAAGCTTTGAGTGCTGAGACCTTAGTGGTCTGTTCTGTAGAAGCTTGGATGTTAAGAATGTTGACGGCAAGACAGTAAGCAGCCCTCCTCCATGGCCTCTGCGTCAGCTCCTGCCTCCAGGTTCCTGCCCTGTTTGAGTTCCTGGCCTGACTTCCTTCAGTGATGAACCGTACTGTGTAAGAGTAATCCAAATAAACCCTTTCCTCCACAAGCTGCTTCGGTCATGGGGTTTCATCATAGCCATCGTACCTCTAACTAAAATGTGGGACGGGGAGTGAGGAGAAGGCAAGGTGTGAAATAAGCCGCCGTGGTGGCTGCTGTCGTGGACTATTTAACTATGAAAGGATGCATAACATTTGTTCATGCTGTAGAGTATTGCTTAACTGCGTAAAGGTGTGTTGCATTTGTTTATGCTGCATTTGTTTATGCTGCATTTGTTTAACAACGTAAGGATGTGTGTTTGTGTAAAGATGGGTTGCATTGGTTTCCACCTTGCCTGCCTAAGGCACCTGATTGGTCTAATAAAGAGCTGGATGGCCAATAGTTAGGCAGAGGAAGGACAGGCAGGGCTGGTGGGCAGAGAGAATAAGTAGAAGGAGGAATCTAGGTTTGGGAGAAGGAAGAAGAAGGAAAACAAGGGAGAAAGAGAGGGACATACTTGGGGCAAGAAGCCAGGCAGCCACCAGCCAGAGATGAGAGGCAGTGAAAATAAGACACACAGAAGGAAAGGAAAGGAAAAAGCCCAAGGCAAAAGGTGGATGAAGAAAAACGGGCTAATTTAAGTTTGAAAAGCTAGCCAGAAATAAGCATAAGCTAAGGCCAAGCATCAAAAACTACTAATAATGTCTCCATTGTCATGATGTTGGTGGCCTGAAAGAATAGCCTGTTACAGGCTACATTTTGGGGGGCTTGCTTGTTTGCTTGCTTTGAAACAGTCCTCTTGTAGCTCAGGCAGGTCTCTAGCTCACCATGTAGCTGAAGTGCAAGCAGCCTAACATCATCCCTACTGCTAGGTTAAATTCTCAGCTGCCCCAGGAAACAGCCACAGACAATACACAAGCAAACCAGCCTGTCTGTGTTGCAATAAAGCTTTAGTTAGAAGACGAGCCGTGGGCCACCGTTTGCCAGTCCCTGCCACGCAGCTTTCGGAAAGATGTTGTCATTTGTGTTCACAAGAACCTGGTCCACAGTGAGTCCCGGAACATGCGCGGCTGGCTGGCTAGGAAAGTGGTTATTACAAAGAAAAAGATGCAAGCAAACTCCTGCTTTTGTAGGCCTCCTACCCGATTCCCAGACACACCCAAGGTGGATGGAATGTCTTTGCAGACTTCAGGTTGGCTGTGCACCGTTTGCCAAGGTTGATTTTTGTCGAGAAGAAACTGATACGCACTGGGTGCTGTCCCAGGTGCTGAGAGGATTCGCCCACGGGGTCATCTGATCTCCCCAGGGCAGATCCTTCAGGGCACCGAGCAAAGGTCTCTCTCAGTCCCTCCTGCTCTCCCTTGCTTCCTCTCTACCTCTCTCTCTCCCTCTTTTTCTCCCTCCCTTCACCTCCAACACTTTGGTTTTGAAACAGGGTCTCTTGTAGCCCAGCCTGGCTCAGACTCCCTGTGTAGCTGAGGGATGCCCTTGAACTCCCATTACTCCTGACTCTACCTCATCCAGCATCAGGAATTACTGACTCACACCACCATGCTTGGTTTGTACGGTGCTAGGGCTCCTGACTGATCATCCTTTTTGTTTTTTGTTTGTTTGTTTCCTTTTTCCAGACAGGGCTTTTCTGTGTAGCTCTGGCTGTCATGGAACTCTCTCTGTAGACCAGGCTGACTTTGAACTCACGGAGATCCACCTGCCTCTGCCTCCGAGAGCCGGGATTAAAGGCGTGCACGACCACCACCCGGCTTCCTGACTGGGCATCCTAAGAGCTAGGGAAACGTATGTATTTTGCATGGTACTGGGAATCAGACGCTAGGCAAGCACTCTGCCAGCTGAGCCACATCCTCTGCTCTCAGAGTGAGCCTTGTTTGAAGTCACTGTGTAGTGGAACCATTTGTTTCATGGCCACCATGAGTAAAGCAAAAATTCCCTCAGCACACCTTGTTAGAATAAACCGTGAACACACTCTGTGGGATCCTGACCAGGGTCCTATGTTGAAACTCCGGCCCCTTCTCTCTCATTGCCAATGCCAAAGGCAACCTACCACCATGACCCGCATCCTGATAGCTGGGGCAAGGCAGCTTCTAACGATAAAACAGCCTTGTCTGGAGGAAGAGTTCCAGGAGGGAGAAACTGCGGGCTGGCACGTACGTAGCTCCCTGAAGGTGTATTAACATCCCATTTTCCAAACCTCCTATGAAAACTCTCAAATACCCCCTCCCCACTTTGGTAGACACCCCTTTCCTGCCATGTCAGACCCTCTGATGTTTGAAATAAACATTCAGTCCAGTGGGGTCACTGTCCAGTCTCTTTTCTACCTCCTATCTCTATAAGCTACCTCGGACATCTAAATCGGGGGGGGGGGGGGGAGACGGAGGAGAGACGGTGGGTGAGAAGAAAGACACAAAAGGAGAGTTGGTGAAAACAGGCTGGGGGCATCCTGGAGGGGACAGACGAGCTTTGGCGGGGAGGCAGGGCGCCCGCTGGCCAGGAAGGGAGCTCCCACCTGTGAGACGAGCTAGGAAAAAAAAACAGTAGGAGGCAGGAAAGCTTCTGGGTTGGGAGCAGCCTGATTTTGAGGTGAGGTTGCAAAGGAGATGGAAGAGAGCCTGCAGTTCTAGAAAAAGAACCTAGACGGTGGCTGGCATGAGGTCCGGGCTGCAAAGCTCGACTCAGCTCAGAGGGTACTGAGGAGCCACAGAGGAGTTTAGAGCAATGAAGGGTTATGAGGAAGATGGCTGTTTGCATGAAAGGGGAAAAGGAAAGGAGTTTGCTTGCTTTGTTTGGTGTGTGTGTGTGTGTAGTTTTGTTGTTGCTGCTGTTTTCCGGCTCAAATGTCGACTATGGGCCGAGGAGGGCAGCAGGGCAGCTACAGCACCAGGCGCTTCCCCACGTGCCCAGCTGTATTCCGGTCCCCATCTTTCCCTCTAGCTCATGGTACTAGCTAGAGCTGGCAGTGGAGCAGCCCCCACCCACTTCTGGACGACAGTTGTGATGACGGCAGTCAGAACAGCCATCTTGAGTCCCGCCTTGGAAACTCAGCAGTAGTGTATTCCTTACCTATGGATTTGCTTCCCACAGTTTGAGCCAAAGTCGACTACAGCCCAAAATACTGAATGTAAAATTCCAGAAATGACTACAATTTTTAAGTTTCGAATTGTGTCATTCTGATAGCGTGATAAAATCTGGAACCTTCTAAATGTGCTGGTGCTGCGCCTCTCACCAGCACTGAGGTCCAGGGGGGCCACTCTGGGCTGTTTCGTTCTTAGCTCTGTCCGTGGGACAGACCACAATGCCCGACAGAGAATAGATGCTTAATAAACATTTGGTGAAGGGACATCTTAAGCAATAGCTGAAAAAAAAAAAAAAAAACAAGGTCCAGAGCAGATATGGAGACACAGAAGACGTCTCTCAGCCTTCGTCAGAGAAGCTCCTATGTGCAGTAGTGGGTGACTCAGAACGGGTCAGGGTGTGAAGGAAGAGACTACAGATGCTCATCCCTGGCCTGGACGCCTGTGTCACAGGACCTCCTCATGAGACTCAGACGTCACTGGGGAAGAGTGATGAAAAGAGTCTAAGACCTAGAACCCGTGGGTGACCACGAGAAAGTGGTGTCTTCAGGACCCCAGCGGGGCAGCTGCTGTGTGAACTAACACTGGTTATGGCCTTGGGCCCCAAACCAGAACAAACCCCAACGTGGTCCAATGTCATTCTCAGCTACGCAGCAAATTGGACGTCAATCTGGGCTAGGGACTGTCTCCCAAGAATGAGAGGGAAGGGAAGGGGAAGGGAGGCAAAGGAGGGGAGGGGAAAGTAGGGGAGAGGGGGGAGAGGAGGAGAGGGGAGAGGAGAATGGGGGAGGAGGGGGAGGGAGGGGAGAGAAGGAAAAAGGAGAGGAGGGAGGGGAGGGGAGAGGAGAGAGGAGAGGGGGAGGAGGAGGGGGAGGGAGGGGAGAGAAGGAAAAAGGAGGGGAGGAAGGGGAGGGGGAGGAGGGAGGAAGGGGAGGGGGAAGGGGAGGGAGGGGAGGGAAGGAAAAAGGAGGGGAGGGAGGGGAGGGAAAGGGAGGGGAGAGGAGGGAAGGGAGGGGAGGGAAGAGGAGGGGAGGGGAGAGGAGAGAGGAGAGGGGGAGGAGGAGGGGGAGGGAGGGGAGAGAAGGAAAAGGAGGGGAGGAAGGGGAGGGGGAGGAGGGAGGAAGGGGAGGGGGAAGGGGGAGGGAGGGGAGGGAAAGGGAGGGGAGAGGAGGGAAGGGAGGGGAGGAGAGGGAGGGGAGGGAAAGAGAAGGGAGGGGAGGGGAGGGAAGGAACTTAGAACAGGAGGGGAAACTGAGGCTGGAGCCATTAAAGCAGCTACCAGAATACAGAACTGCTGGTCACAGAACCTTCTCGTTCGTGTCACTTCCTGTCATCTTGGTCACTGAACTATTTTTCCTCGTTGACTGGCCCAGCACTTACTTAACCGTGACACAAAGCTGTTGACCTGTTTTATCAGTCATACAGGGAGGCCCTCCTGGCCCATGGCTGCTGCTGCAGAGGCAGGTACCAGGAACCACACCCATTTTAGAGAGGAAGAAACTGAAAGTCAGGAGCTCAAAAAGAAAACCTCACACTTGCTCCAACCCACACTGGGGTCGGGCCACCCCCACTGCCACCGGCCTCTTGGAAGGCCAACTCTCCCAGTTTCAGTCAGGGGCTGCCGGGACAGCCTCACCTTCTGTCCCTCCCAAATAACAAACAGTCCCCGCCACCAACCTGCTCCTCCACCTCCCTCTGCCAGCCAGGCCGGTTCTGGCAGTCACCAAGCACCAGTCAAGCATCCAGGGTGTCCCTCCCTGCCCCCTCTCGGGCTACTGCCCTCAGGAACTAACTCTGGGGAACCCTGCTCTCCAAAGCTCTGTGAGGAACCCAGGCACCACACGGGGCTCACTCCGTGGTCCAGACTAGCCTAGAATTCCTTGTGTTGCTCGGTCTAGCCTGGCCTTGAGTTTGCACTGAAACACCTGCCCACGGCCTCCAAATGCTACCACCAGGCCTGCCTGGCTTAAGCAACATTTGCACGTGGTCAGCGCTAATGGAACTCAAGGGACTGCTAACAGTAATAAAATAAGAAGACTTGAACTCGGGAAGGAGACAGGTTGGTGGGTCCTGGACCCAGTTGGAGTGGGGATGGATAAGATCAAGAGACACAAAGCATGGCGGTGACCCATGTGTGAGTTCCAGGACAGCCATAGTAACATAGTAAGAATTTATCTAAAAATAATAAATAAATAAAATACAAATACGCTGTATACATACATGAAATTCTGTTGGGTTTTTTTGTTTTCTTTTTCTTTTTTTTTTTTTTTTTTTTTGGTTTTTTGAGACAGGGTTTCTCTGTATTGTTTTGGAGGCTGTCTGGGAACTCACTCTGTAGACCAGGCTGGCCTCGAACTCACAGAGATCTGCCTGCCTCTGCCTCCCGAGTGCTGGGATTAAAGGCGTGCGCCACCAACGCCGGGCTTCTGTGGTGTTTTTTAATGAACTTTTTTTCTACCAACATAATATTGTTGTTGATTATTTGGGAATTTCACATAATGCACCCCAATCACACTCACTTCCCAGTCCTCCCAGGCCCAGCCCCTCACCCGTGTAACACCCCCCCAACACAAACAAAGAAACCCGCACAAGTCCAATTTGGGTTGCCCATATACTCAGTGGGTCATGGCCAAACCCCCAGTGGCCAGACCCTCAAAGGAAACAGATTTCACGGCCCCCACCAGAACCCATCAGCTGTGAAGGGCTGCACTTCCGCTGTCACAGTTTTTCTGTGGTTCCTTCCTGTCTTTGGGGAGTTAGGTGAGGGCAAGAGGGAGAGAAAGGTTGTCACAGAAGCCTTGCCTGTCTTTCCGTCTCAACTATGAGTCTGAAGTCATCAATACACTGCAAAAGAAGCTTCCTTGCTCTTTATAGTCGTGGACCACGGACTTCCACATGGTTTCTGGTGAAAGCACGGACCACAGACCTCCACGTGGTCTCCCGTGGCAGCACAGGCCACAGACATCAACGTGGCCTCTGGGGCAACATGGGCCACGGACACCAACTCGGCCTCCATCGGCAGCCCAACCCACGGACATCCACATGGTTTCGGGCGGCAGCTCAGACCACGGACATCCACGTGCCCTTTAGTGGTAACGTGGACCACAGACAGAAGTCGGTCCTTTTTTAGTGCTAGCAACAGAACTCACAGCCTTCCAGTGCCAGGCAGGCTCTCTACAGCCCAGCCATGGCCTCAACCCCTCGCTGGTGGGTTCTAAGCAGATGCTCAACCCCTGCGACTTGTCCCCAGCCCCTCGCTGTCAGATTCCAAGCAAGTGTTTTATCGCTTAACCACAACCCCAGCCCCGAGCTGGTGGCTTCCAAAGCATCGCTCTACCGCTGAGCTACAGCCCCAGACACAGGGACCAAAGTCCACGTGAGCCCCTCAGTCACAACTGTGCCCAGAATGACCACCTTCACCGTGGCAGCTGCCAACTCATCTCTCACAGCCACGGCCATGCCTCCGGAGACCTCATCCACCGGCCTCCTCAGGGACTGCCTTCCCCAGCTCAAAATCCTCGGCACATTCCTAAAAATCCAGGTCAACCCTCAGGCGACACCTTACCCACCCCAGAGAGACGACTGGCCCTGCCTGCCTCTCCTCACACCACTGCCTCACCTCTGCCCTGAGAGTTTCCTCTCCTCCCACTGTGAGAAGGGGTGTGTGCCTCATGTATGGCTGTCGTTACGGTTACTTCTCACCAGGTTGTTGTTGTTGTTGTTTTAGTGTGTGTGTGTGTGTGTGTGAGAGAGAGAGAGAGAGAGAGAGAGAGAGTATTGTGTGTGTGGCACACTGCACATGATGCTCAGAGCACCACTTTCAGGGAAATTGGCTCTGTCCTTCCGCCATGGATTCCGGGGAACTAATTCAGGTTGCCAGGCTTGTGGCAAGCGCCTTGACCCACTGAGCCGTCTCTCCAGTTCGGTTCATGAATTCGTGATGCGTACCACTACGTCTGTGTGGAGGTCAAAGGACAATTTTCAGGAATCAGTTATCCCTTCCACTTGAGAGAGTCCTGGGGTCCAGACCCATTCATACCATCAGGCTCGACCTTTAGTGGCCTCACGAAGCCCAGGCTAGCCTCGAATGTGGATGGGAAGCTACGGGTGGCGTTATATTTTTGATTCTCCTGCCTCCAGCTCCTGAGTTCTGTGATTACAGGTGTGCCCACCATGCCCGATAAATACGGTGCTGGGAATTGAACCTGGGTCATCAGGAATGCTAGGCAAGCAATCTACCAACTGCTACACAGTAGTTCCTGTGTCGTTGTTGTTGTTGTTATGTGTTTTGAGTCTGGGGCTCTCTGTGTAGCTCAGACTGGCCTTTAATGTATAGCAATCTTCCCGTCTCAACCTCCCTGGTGCTGGGATAACAGGCACGGGCCGCCAAGCACAGCCTCAGTTTGAAGTTCTACTCCCACCTGAGGCCTGTCAGATGTCGTGGCGTGTGAAGGAGTCTCCACCAAGCCTGATGACCAGAGTTCAATCCCAGGAACCCACATGACGGAAGGACAGAACTCACTCCCACGAGCCGACGTCAGATTTCCATGTGTATGCATGCCATAGTATTCCCGCAAGGACACACACACACACACACACACACACACACACACACGCTAAAATCCTATCTGTCTGTGTATCTGTATGTGGGTTTGTGCACGAGAAGGCAGTGCCCACAGCAAGCCTGACTTCAAGTTCCTGTCATGACTTTCCTCAAAGAAGGACGGACTAAGGCAACCTGTAAGTTAAAAGCAATCCTTCCTCCCCTAAGCTGCTTCAGGGAGTTGTCATAGCAACAGAAGGAAACCAGAACAGTAAGCCATTCGGTTAACCAGAGAAGACTTCTGATCCTCTCATACTCATAACCCCTCACGGATACATTAAGCACTTTCTCTGGGCACAGGACACAATGCCTCTGTCACCTCCATTCACGTACACACCATAAACTAAGACTGTGGTATTTAGACCGAGTGCATTTCCTCAATAAGAGTTTCCTGTTGAGGGAAAGGGTAAGCCAAACATTAGAAGTCAGGGCCTTTATGCATATGTGATACTGAGAGTAGAATCCAGGAGCCGGACAGATGGCTCAGAGGTTAAGAGCGTACAAAAGTTCTTCCCAAGACCAGAGTTGAATTCCTACATCCACTTTGGGTACCTCACAATCACCTGCAACTCCAGATCCTGGGAAATCGGACACCTGTGACTTCCTTAGTTGCCTGCACACACTCACACAGAGACCCAAATACAAACACATTATTAAAAGTAATAAAAACAAATCATTAAAAAGAGAGAAAATATATCCCAGGTCCC
This sequence comes from Mesocricetus auratus, assembly GCF_017639785.1. Taxonomy (NCBI): domain Eukaryota; kingdom Metazoa; phylum Chordata; class Mammalia; order Rodentia; family Cricetidae; genus Mesocricetus; species Mesocricetus auratus. Next base: position 7,857,471 of record NW_024429215.1, read on the forward strand.
CCAGCAGACTCTACTACTTAGCCGGTCCCCAGCCCCTCACTGGGGGAATGCTAAGCAGGGGCTCTAACACTAAACCACACCCCAGCCCCTCCCTCACTGGGGAATTCTAGGCAGGGGCTCCACCACTGAGCCACACCCCCAGCCCCTCACTGGGGGATTCTAGGCAGAGGCTCTACCACTGAGCCACACCCTTACTGCCTCACTGGGGAATTCTAGGCAGGGGCTCCACCACTGAGCCACACCCCCAGCCCCTCACTGGGGGATTCTAGGCAGAGGCTCTAACACTGAGCCAACCCCAACCCCTCACTGGGGGGTTCTATGCAGGTACTCTGCTCTGTCATGCTCTTAGTAACCCATTTACTTTTTATCTTTTTATTTTGTTAATAAAATTAATTTTTCTATGTGTTTTTCACATCATGTATCTGATCCCATTCACTTCCCTTCCCATCTGTCCTCTATCCCTTTACCTTTTATCTTAAGACAAGTTTAAGTTGTCCAGGCCCTTGGCAGACCGTGAATTTTCAATCCTCCTGCCTCAGCCTCAGAATTACAGGCCTGTGGGCAGCTGGCTGCCGTGGACTGAATGACCAAGTCCTCTTGTGTCCGAGCAGTCATATGCCTCTGATAACCATGGCCCCACCCTTCCCGATAGCCAGCCCTAGCTCCCCTTACCTATGAACATGGCTTTTCTCCCATGGCAGGGTCTCTTGGGAGGGGTCTGAGTGAGAGCAGAGAAGTCAGGGACCATGAAAGTGTCAAGGGTCAGCACATGGAGACCCTAGAATCCCAACTCGAAAGAGGGAAATTCCACCTCCGGAACCACAGTGAGCCAGGGTGGTGACGGAAACAGGACTCAGGGATTGTCAGCTTCACCGGATGCCCTCCACGGCCCCGATGGCCAGGCACTGGGGGGGGGCGGGGGGCTTCTTCAGGGAGAGATTCCTCAGGTGAGTTTCCAGACATTTGCAGCCTCCACCCTGGGTTGTCTGGGTCAGGCAGGCTAGGGGTGGGAGCCTCGCTTGAGTTTGGGAGCCAAAGCTACATTTTAGAGAGAGGGAGGGGTTTCCTCTGCCGCACAGAAAGGAGGAAAAAAACTCTCTGCTCTGGAATGAGGGTGGAGAGTCGGGTTTCAATGTTGCCTGGACGGCACACAAGCAGGAGAAGTGGTGGGCAGGACGGGAGGGTGGGGTGGACAGTGGGTAGACACTCCTCCTCCACTCCTCACAGAGAAGCAAGGCTCAGCCCTCCTCCCTCAGACCCAGGAGTCAGCCCCAACCTCCTCCCCCAGACCCAGGAGTCAGCCCCAGCCCTCCTCCCTCAGACTCCATCCCTCCTCCCTCAGACACAGAAGTCAACCCTCGCCTCCTCCCTCAGACCCAGGAGTCCAAGCCCCAACCTCCTCCCTCAGACCCAGGAGTCAGCCCCAACCCTCCTCCCCCCAGGCCCCAGTCCTCCTCCCCAGACCCAGGAGTCCAGACCCCAGCCTCCTCCCTCAGACACAGGAGTCCAGGCCCCAACCTCCTCCCTCAGACCAAGGAGTCAGCCAGCCCTGCTCCCTCAGACCCAAGAGTCATCCCCAGCCCTCCTCCCTCAGACACAGGAGTCAGCCCCAGCAAAGCCCCTGTGGTAGGTTGGGATTTAGAGTTCAAGGAACAGTGAGAGAAACTATGTGCCCAAGCCGTGATGACAGCAGAGGAGAGAGAAGTAAGGTCAGATCTGAAAGGCACCAGTTTTTACGGGAGAAGAATCCAGAAACCCAAATGTGGATTTTGACCAGGCGAATAACAGTCCCATCTTGGGTCCTTCAGAGTCCCTGAATTTGGGTGACACTGGGGGGACAGAACACAGCAGGGAGAGCCTTGTCAGGCTCCTACAGGATTTGGGTAAGAAATGACGGTGGGTGGGTGAGACATCTGGGAATCACAGAATGTAGAAGGGGAGAGGCAAGGAGCTGGCCCCTCATCTGTCTCCATCCCCTAACTGGCAGCCAACATAGACAAGTTTCTCCTTGGCACTTGCCAAGACAGGACGGATCATGGAGTATTTTCTCTGAATTTGCCAAATGCAAATGGACTAGACATTGCTGAGGGACTTACTGCCTGTAGATGTTGTATATGGTTATTGTACTCATTCCATAGTTTTTCTCATATTAGCTACGGCCTTCTTTACAATAGACAAAAAAGGGGAAATGTGGTGATATTTTGTTTATGACCTAACAAATAAAGCTTGCCTGACACCCTGATATCAAGCCCCAGAAGCTACCCACACAGAGGAGAGAGCTGACTATACAAGTGTTCTCTGACCTTCACATGTACACCTACACACACACACACACACACACACACACACACACACACTGTGCACAAGCTGATAAGGAGAAACACATTTTTATTACGTAACAGTCGTCTCTAGTTCCACAAACGGCATGATGCCGTTTCTTCTTTGTGGCTGGACAGTAGTACTCCATCGTGTGTGTACCACATTTTCCTTATCCATTCAACCATTCTAGGCGCCCAAGCTGACTCCACAACTTGGCTATTATAAATGGTGTTGGCATGGTATGTACTCACTAATATATGGATTTTAGACATGGATCAGGATAGTGCCAGTCTGCACTTCCACTGACAGAGAGTCTGGGAAACAGGAAAGAACCTAAAAGATATGCATATATGCATAGTACCCAAGAGAAGAGGATTGAGACAAGATCCTGTGAATGGATGGGGAACACGGCGAGGGGTGGGGGGGGGGAGTGGGAGCTGGGAAGAAGAGAGGGGGATGAAGAGGAAGAGAGTTGGTCATGGGGAACAGGAAGTTGAGTGGGTGGGGGTAGAATAAGGGGAAGAGGGAATCATAGGTTAGAAGACAGATCAGGCGCCAGAGTGACCTCGAGTGATCTAAAGGGATAACACCAATTGGCAAGCTAAGCAATAGTGGAGAGACCACCTCGAATGCCCATTCCTGATAATGAACTTGATGTCTATAACCATCCGGGAGCCTTCATCCTGTGACTGATGGAAGCAAAGGCAAACACACAATTAATCACTGAACTGAACCCAAGGAACCCAGTGACAGAGAGAGAGGAGTGATGAGCAAATTGGCAAAGATTGGGCTGGCAAAACCAGCAGAGACAGCTGATCTGAACAGGGGAGAGCTCTTGGATCCCAGACTGACAGTGGGGAGGCCAGCATGGGACTGATCTGGACCCCCCAAATGTGAGTGTCAGTGAGAAGGCCTGGGCAACCTATGGGGCCCTGAGCTGTGGATCAGTGTCTATCCCTGGAATACAAACAGTCATCGTGTGCCTATAGCACAAAGAGGGATGCGCTCTCAGCCTGGACTCTTAGGGGAGTGCCTGGACCCTACCCAGAGTGAAATGACAGACTCTAGATATCCCCTATGTGGAAGGATTTGGCAATAGGGTGGGAGGGTGGGGGGGAAGGGGAGTGCGGGAGGAGGGGAGGGAGAGGGAACTGGGATTGACATGTAAAACAAGCTATTTAAAATTAAAATAAAAAATGATAATAAAAAATGGTGTTGGCCTAATATCTGAATATACTTGGCCTCAGGTTCCTCGTCTCAGTAAAGACACACCACTCATCATGGGTTTGGGGAAGAAATGATGCCTACAGCTTCGTCACTGAGGACCCCGACATGGGGGAAGAATTTCCACAAAATACCTCAGGAAGCTGTGTGTGTTCATCGGGGATGTGCCAGGTACGCTGGGCTTTCTGTTCGGGCTTGGGTTTTGTTGTTCTTATCATTGTCGTTTGAGCCCACTGTAGCCCAGGCTGGCCTCAGACTCACTGTGTAGCCGAGGATGCCCTTCAACTCATAGTCCTCCGGCCCCCAACTTCTAAGTACTGGGTCACACGTGTGTGTATCTATCACCCGTCATGTGTTCCAGGCAAGCACTGTACTGACTGAACATCCCGGGACAAGGTCTCACACTATAGCCCAGGCTGGCCTTGAACTTACTACATAGCCCAGGCTGGCCTCAAACTCAACCCAGTCCTCCTGCCTCAGCCTCCAAGCCCGTGTTACAGGAGTGAGCCGCCACATCCGGCTTTGTGAGCAGTTCTCCACCTGTGAGCGGTGACCCCTTTCGGGATTGCAAATCAAATATTTACACCGTGATTCATAGCAGAAACAAAATTGCAGTTATGAAGTAACAACGAAACAGTTTTACAGTGGGGGGGGAGGTGTCCTCAGCAAGAGGAACTGTATTAAAGGGCCACATGAGGTAAGTCTTCACCCTAGCTCCACGGGGGATGACTGAGGGAAAACTTCCCAAGAAGACTGAGGAGGGGAGGTGGAGTCTGGAGCCAGGGAAAAGGCGATTGTAGCTAGGTGTCCCGGGAGCCACGACACATGCTGGCCCGGGAGACACAGTCAGCGTTTGGTGTCCTGTTACACACACACAGTCCGTGACAGAGCTGCATGAACAAGTGACCCAACCACTCCACACCTTAGCTTCCTTAGTCGTCAATAGGAAATCCAACCCCTACCCCACCCCACCCCCAGCGCCGCCGCCCAAGGACTCACAGACATACTTAAGGGGGGAGCTTTTCACTCAGGTGTGTGAACAAGTGTGACAGCAAATTGTTGTTGTTATGATTCTGTTGTTACAACGGACACACATAATTTCCGGGATCCCCGACGGCCAACCCAGCCCCCGCACTTGAGACCGTGTGCCAGCCAGCCCCGCCCCTGAGCCACCTCAGGCGAGCATTGCCAGGTGAGAGCTCAGGTATGCCGGTGCCACCAGGCCTGGGAGGAGGCAGAGGCGGAGTCTAGAATACAAGGGAGGGAGAGCTGAAGGCTGCGAGCCAGACAGAAGCAGCAGCCAGGTGAGGAGGCCAGACCCCAGAGTGAAGGAGGGCTGGACCCCTGGGTCTGAGGGAGGAGAGCTGGAGCCTGGACCCCTGGGTCTGAGGGAGCCGAGCTTGGTCCCTGGGTCTCAGGGAGGGGAGCTGAGGTCTAGGCTCTTACATATGAGGGATAAGGTGCCTGCTGCACCCCCAGATCTCAGCAAGGAAGGTTGGTGGCTAGATTCTTGCATCTGAAAGATGAGGTCTCCCTGGACCCCTGGGTCTGAACAAGGAGGTCTGGGGTCTAGACCCTTGTATCTGAGGGACAATGTTCTCTCTGACCCCCTGGGTGTGAGGGGAAACAGCTGGGACTTGGAAATCTGGGTGTAAGAAAGAAACGGAGCGCTGAGGTATGGACTAAAGGGTCTGAAGGAAGAGGGTGGAGCCTCCTAAGGAAAGAGGGCCAGCGTCTGGCCCCTGGGTGAGGGAAAATGATCAAGTCTTAACTCCTGGGTCTAAAGGAGCCAGGCTAGGGCCTGGACAGCTTGGTCTGAGGGAGGAGGGTTGAGCCAGGGTCAACTGAGCCAAGTCAGTCACTCATGCCTTCGCCATCTCTCAAGGCACCTCCAGGTGGACAGAGCTGTCACCATGAACACCACCTCGGGGTAAGCAGCCCCTGCCCCGCCAGCCCTCGCCCCCTCCACCCTTCCCCCACACCTGCCGATCCTGTTTCTACAACCCCGGCTCTAGACATTCAGGAAGAATGTTCCCCCTCCCTGCCCAGCCTGTGGTCAGACACAGGCAGAAGGGCTTCGGTTGGAAATAGGCATACTGTGCCACGGGGTGGCTCTGCGGAGGCATGCCACCTCCTGGAACCCAGCCCCTCCCCCTCCATAAGAGGGAATGGGGACGTATTTTGAGAGTTGGCAGGACTCAGCCGGCTGTTGGGCCGTCCCCACAGCAGGCACGCGTGTCTTTAGGAACTGTCACTGTTCCCCTCAGACAGTGGAGACTCAAATCTCCTGGAGAGAGTGGGCAGGAAGAGAAAGAGGGATAGAAACTAAGCCAGTGAGTTCTCCGGCTCAGCGGCCACCAAAGGCCACAAGCAGGATCAGGGTAAAAGGCAGGAGTCTCACTAGACCTGGCTGCCTAGCTCTGACCCGCTGCTATTCTGATAGAAACGGGAATTTAAGAAATGACAGGGAGTGGGGATGTGGCTGAGCAAGGACAGTGCTTGCCTAGCATGTGTGAAACACGGGAGTCTAATCCACACCCCGGGCACAACATTAATCCCAGCACTCAACGGGCAGAGGCAGAGGCAGAGGCAGGCAGAGCTCTGCAAGTTCAAGGCCAGCCTGATCTACATAGCAAGTTCCGGGCCAGCGAAGGGATCCGTAGTGAGACTGTTTCAAAACATCTAAATAAATTAACCAGTCTAGAGGATTATGTCTGTATTTCCAGTACTGAGGATGTAAAGGCAGGAATATCAGGAGTTCGAGGTCATCCTCAGCTTTGGGGCCAGCCTGGGCTACATATGACTGTGTCTCAACAAAAGAGAATTACGGCAAGTGGTAATTTTAGGAGAAGACTGAGGACACACAGAAACAGGGAATGACTTCCGTGGGAAGACCTGAACCATGGCGGGGGGGGGCGGGGATAATCCCAAGCCTACTCTGGCTACTCAAAGTCATTGTATCAGTTCCCATCTATTTTTGGTTGTGAGCCTAGCCTTTCACAGCTGAGCCATCTCTCCAGCCCTCAATTTCCATTTACTGAGTAACCACTGTGTGCTAAACCCTGACCACGATAAGATTATTAATTATTACTGAGACCCAAAAATACTTCACCTACTGGGTTGAATTTATACAACAACCACACCAGGTAGACGCTGTAATATGTTACAGGAAGGGAAACTGAGGTCGGAAAGATTAAGTCCCCTTACCAGGGTCTTGTCAGGGTTTTTTTAATGCTTATTTTTATTTAGGTGTGTGTGTGTGTGTGTCCGTCTGTCTGTGTGTTTGTGCACATGAGTGTAGTGCCTGCAGAGGTCGGAAGAGAGCGTTGCCATCTCCTGGAGTTGGAGCTGAAGGCAGTTGTGTGTTGGGAACTGAACTTGGGTCCTCTGGAAGAGCTTGTTCTTAACTGCTCAACCATCTCTCTAGACCTGAGGTCCTATTTGTTTGTGTTAATTGGGTTTTTTGTTTTGTTTTGCTTTCTGTTGTTTATTCGGTTTACAGGGTCTTGCTCTTGGTTTTTTGGTTTTGTTTTGTTTTTTTAATTTCAAGGCAGGGTCTCACTATGTAGCCCAGGCTGGCCTCAAATGTATAGAAATCTCTGGCATGACAGACTCTGCTCTTCATCTCTGTGTTAGTCAATGTTCTCCAGAGGGGCAGGACTGGTGGAGTGGATAGGGACACACCACACACACTCACACACACACACACACCACACACACACCTTACCGGACTGGCTTACATTCTGTGGTCTGGATCTCATGACAGTAGGGCCAAGAATCCAGTCGGGGTTCAGTTTCCAAGGCTGGATGTGTGAGCAGTCCCAGTCTGGTGCTGGAGTCCCCAGGAATTCCTAGAGAGCTGTTGGTCTTTGCTCTACAATATAATCCCAAAGAAGCGTGTTCTAACACCAGTGAAGGAATACCTCAGTGACAGGACAGACAAGCCTGTCAGAGAGAGTGAGGGAAAGCAGGCAAAAAGCAGAAGTTTCCTACTTCCGCGTCCTTCTGTGTGGGATTCAGGGTTAGGATGGGTCTCCCCACCTCAGATGATCCACCTGAGAAAATCCCTCATAGGCATGCCCAAATTTGTGTTGACTCCAGATGTGGTCAAGTTGACAGCCAGAATTAGGCATCCGTCTTTTTTTAGTTGTATATGTCTCTCTGTCCTTCCCTCTGCCTATCTGTCTGTGTGAGTGTGTGTGTGTGTATGTATCTTTCTGTGTCTGTCTGTCTGTCTCTTTCTATCTCTATGTATGTCTCTGTGTGTCTGTCTGTCCTGTCTCTTTATGAGTCTCTGTGTTTCTGTCTCTGTGTATCTTTGTCTCCTTGTGTGCGTGTGTGCCTGTGTGTCTCTCTGTGTCTTTCTCTGTGTCTGTCTGTCTGTGTGTGTATCTGTGTCTCTCTGTCTCTGTGTGTGTCTGTGTGAGTCTTGTGTGTCTCTCTGTCTCTGTGCGTGTGTCTGTGTGTCTCTCTTTGTGTATGTCGGTGTCTTTCTCTGTGTCTCTCTGTCTCTGTGGGTATGTCTCTGTGTCTTTCTCTGTGTGTGTCTGTCTCTGTGTGTGTGTGTGTGTGTGTGTGTGTGTGTGTGTGTGTGTGTGTGTGTGTGTGTGTGTGTGTAGGGGTTTCGGTATGTAGCCCTGGTTGCCTAGGGTCTTCTAGAAAGGCCACAAATTCTCTCAACCTCTGAGCCAACTCTCCATCCCTACCTGTCCCGTGAATTTGAACCCAGAGCTGGGTATTGTAGTGTATGCCTGGATTCCCAGCACATTGGCAGTACAGGCAGCAAGAACGGAAGTTCAAGACCATCCTCAGCTACATAGTGATTTCAAGACCCTATCTCAAAATCACAAAAGCATTCTTTTTTAAAAAAGATTTATTTATTGTGCATACAGTTTTCTATGTGTGCACATGCTTATACACCAGGAGAAGGCATCAGATCTCATTGTAGATGGTTGTGAGCCACCATGTGGTTGCTGGGAATTGAACTCAGGACCTCTGGAAGAATAGTCAGTGCTCTTAACCTCTGAGCCATCTCTCCAGCCCCCACAAAAGCATTCTTAATGAAAAAAAAAGGGAAGCTGAGCATAATTCCAGCACTGGGGAGGCAGAGGCAGGACGATCTCTATGAGTTCGAGGTCTCGTCTTCACAGTGAATTCTATCAGGGGTACATAGAGAGACCCCATCTCAGGGAGAGACGGACAGACAGGCAGACAGAGCCTCCGCCCCCACACATTAGCACATCACACCGTCTCTTCAAATACCGCTGTCCTACTCACACCCGCTCATACTTCCCATGGCTCCCCACTACCCTTCTTGATGCGTTCCTGAAGGCTCTGTCACCAGCGGTCCTCAACCTATGGGTCACGGCCCCTTTGGGGGGTCAAATGACTCTTTCATGGGGGTGGAATACCAGATAGCTTGCGTATCAGATACTCACATTCCCATTCACAACAGCAGCAAAATCACGGTTGTGAAGTAGCAGGTTTGTAACTGGAGGTCACCACAACGTGAGGAACCGTGTTAAGGGGTCACAGCATCAGGAAGGTGAGGAGCGCTGCTTTAAGCCCTTATTATTATTATTATTATTTTCTTTTCCAGGCCTGAAGCTGCACCCAAACCAAGTGCAAAGTCTATCTATGGTGAGCTGGAGGGTGAAGGAGACCAAGAAGAAAGGTCTTGGGAGAAGAGAGAATGCGGTTTATAGTCTTGAGTCTGAGGGAGGAGGGTAGCGGCTGGATTCCTGGGTCTGAGGGAGGAGACTCCTGGACCTGAGGGAGGAGGCTGGGGTCTGGATCTAAGGAACAAGGCTGAAGTCTGACTCCTGGATGCACTTTCCCCCTCCTTGCCCTCAGAACAAAGGAAACGTTACTCCACCGTGGTTATGGCTGACGTATCCCAGTATCATGTCAACGTGAGTCTGAGTTTGCCTTAGACACCTCTTGGGGAGACGTGGGCCCAGCGTGACAGGGCTTTAGAAAACACATGGTCCCTCGAGCACAAAGGACTCTAGGGCCCAGAGGTGGTGGTGGCGGCGGCGGTGGCGGCACATGCCTTTAATCCCAGCACTAGGGAGGCAGAGGCAGGCAGATCTCAGGGTTCAAGGCCAGCCTGGTCTACAGAGTGAGTTCTAGGACAGCCAGGGCTACACAGAAAGCTTGTCTCCCAAAAACTAAAAACCAAGAGAGAGAGAGAGAGACTCTAGGAAAACTCAGCCCTCGAGGGACCTTCGTCTTAGTGAGAAGACGCCGGATTAGAAGGAAATCTAGCCGGGCCGTGGTGGCGCATGCCTTGAATCCCAGCACCCGGGAGGCAGAGGCAGGCGGATCTCTGTGAGTTCCAGGCTGGGCTGGACCGACAGCCTCCAAAACAATACAGAGAACCCCTGTCTCGTAAAAACCAAAAAAAAAGAAGGAAATCTACCCAGCGCTGGCCACTGAAGGAGCCCTGGTGCCTTGGAAGCTGGGTTTCTATTTTGTTTTGTTTGACGTCTCTTGGGTTTGAATAAAGAAGGCTGGAGTCCTCGTTCTAACGGGGGAGGACTGAGGTCTGGACTCAGGGGTCGGAGACAAGCATCCTGGGAGAGATGCAGTTAGACGGAGCTGGAAGTCCACCTCCTGAGGCCCTTAGCCCACCCAGCACCAGCCCGCCATTGCCGGAGACTCACCGCTTCCTCTGTCCCCTGCCAGCACCTGGTCACCTTCTGCTTGGGGGAGGAGGATGGCGTGCACACGGTGGAAGATGCTTCCAGAAAGTTGGCCGTCATGGACAGCCAGGGACGCGTCTGGGCACAGGAGATGCTACTGAGAGTGTCCCCTGGCCATGTCACTCTGCTTGACCCGGTCTCCAAGGTGCGCCAGGGGGGGGGGGGGGGTAGAAAGAACGACGGGGGCGGGGATCTGAGTGTGACTCGTGGCTCCTAAGAGTCCTTCCTCCTGGGGATTTTGGCAAGCTGTCTTTTGGAACCTTGGCTATTAAACAGGGTGTTCTTTCTAGGCCCCAAAACTCTTCCAGTTGCCTTGTCCCGGCTCCTGGGCACTGACGTAGTGGTATCAGGAGTTTATGTCTCCGGTCACCTCTCGGTCCCATCCCGCAGGAGGAGCTAGAGTCATATCCTCTTGACGCCATCGTACGCTGCGACGCGGTGATGCCCCGCGGCCGGAGCCGCTCGCTGCTGCTCCTGGTGTGCCAAGAGCCAGAGCGTGCGCAACCAGACGTCCATTTCTTCCAGGGCCTGCTCCTCGGGGTGAGTGGGCGTGGCTCCATGCGGCAGAGGCGGGGCTTCTATGTTTGGGGGCGGGGCCTGTGGCTGGCACGGCTTAGGAAAACCAGCCTAGGAGGGAGTCGGGTTTGAGGACAGGTTGAACTCTGGATTAAGCCTGAACGTAAGGATGGGAAGAAGACGCAGGCGAGAGGCTGAGATACTGAGACCTTGAGAAAAGCCTGGGAAGGATGGTCTGGGAGGCGGGTAAAACCAAGATGAGGGTCCGCGGCGTTCGTCCAAGACAGCAGGAAGTGGGGCGCTAAGAACGGGGAGACAGGTCAGCGGGTGGGGCGCCAGAGGAGAGGTCTAACAGTATGATTGACAGGCGGAGCTGATCCGCGAGGACATCCAAGGGGCTCTGCAGAACTACCGCTCTGGACGCGGGGAACGCAGGGCGGCAGCGCTCAGGTGAGAGGGAGATGCAGAACTCTCTGGAAAACATTCTCCCGTCTATGGGCCTCATTCTCCTCAACTAAGAAATGGGCTTGGGGGCTGGAGAGATGGCTCAGAGGTTAAGAGCCCTGGCTGCTCTTGCAGAGGTCCTGAGTTCAATTCCCAGCAACCACATGCTGGCTCACAACCATCTCATAATGAGATCTGGTGCCCTCTTCTGGCCTGCAGGGATACATGAAGTGCTGTATACATAATAAATAAAATCTTAAAAAAAAAAAAAGAAAGTCTCTGTGAGTTCGAGGCCGGGCTGGACCGACAGCCTCCAAAACAATACAGAGAAACCCTGTCTCGTAAAACCAAAAGAAAAAAAAAAAGAAAAAGAAATGGTCTTGATATGAACAACCTAGAGCATTGGATGCGGTCACAAGTTAGCCTTGGTCAGGTACCTCCCAGACAAGGTGACCCCACTCTCCAGACTTGAACCTGTCTTTTGGTTCCTCCATCTCCATACCCAGTTCCTCACTATGAAACTCCCAGCCTGCGTTTGACCCCCTCTCTATCTCTCCCCGGTCCCTTTGGTTGGCCCAGCCTCAGTTTCCCCCTTCTCACTACGCAGGGCAACGCAGGAGGAGCTGCAGCGTGGCGCCTCTCCAGCTGCGGAGACCCCGCCCTTACAGCGTCGCCCCTCGGTCCGTGCGGTCATCAGCACCGTGGAACCGTCCGCGGGACGCGGGCGACCCCAGGTGGAACCAATCTCAGAGACGGAAGAAGCGGGGAGATCCGGCCCAGCTCGCACCAGCGCGAGCAACGCTAACCCGACCTCCCCGGACCTGGGCCCGCGGGGTCCCGAGCTGGCGGGTCTGCAGGCCGAGCGGGATGTGGTGAGCATGCGTGACGGGCACCAGTTTGGGGCGGAAAAGGATTGCCACGACAACCAAGTCAGACTGGGGATGGGGGAGGGAGAGATTCAGGAGCGTGGCACCTCTTGGTGTGACTGTCAAGGTGCAAGCTCGCGGGTGGGGCTTAGTTCTAGAAGTGTGGCTAGAGTCTTTGGGTCCAGACCACCACTCGCGGCTCCAGTTACGGGCGTGGCCTGACGTCGGAGGTGGATCTGGAGACCTGGACCTAGTGTGAGACTCAGGGGCATCTTTGCGTGCGGCAGGATATCCTGAACCACGTGTTCGACGACGTGGAGAGCTTCGTATCCAGGTTGCAGAAGTCAGCAGAGGCTGCCCGGGTTTTGGAGCACCGCGAGCGCGGCCGCAGGACGCGCCGCCGAGCAGCCGGAGGTAAGGGCGTCCCTGTCTAACCGAGACTATGCCTTCCTGGATGATGCCCACATCACCTCTCTCCCTGGAGCCTCCCACCACCAGCCAGCTCGGCCTTCGTCGGGCCATCAGTTTGGGTGTTGACTCCTTGGGAACTATTATCTACCTAACTCTGTTCGGTTGTCCCCGTCACCTCACCTGCTTCCCCGCTCACAGAGGGCCTGCTGACGCTGCGAGCCAAGCCACCAACCGAGGCTGAATACACAGATGTGCTCCAGAAAATCAAATATGCCTTCAGTCTGCTGGTGAGGGCGCATCCATTGCTGGGCGTCGAAGGGGGGGGGGGGCGGTGAAGGCACTGTGACTCTGACCCGTCCAGCGCACGTGCACTAACATTAAATGACCGCCTTCCACCCAGGCCCGATTGCGCGGCAACATCGCCAACCCCTCCTCTCCAGAGCTGCTGCACTTTCTGTTTGGACCTCTACAAATGGTGAGACTCGCTCCCAGCCCTCAGTCGTCCCCCCCTCCGCCCTCTGTCCCCCGTTTTGGAAGGCTTGGGATTAGACTTCAAGAAGATCTTTGTGGCTGGGCATGCTCACCCATGTTGGCCTGGTAGATTGTGAATACTTCGGGGGGTCCTGAGTTCGCGAGCAGTGTGCGACGCCCGCATCTGACCTTGGAGGCTGTGGCGCTGCTCCGCGACAACGTCACTCCTCGTGAAAACGCGCTGTGGACCTCGTTGGGGGACTCCTGGACGCGCCCAGGGTGAGAGGGGAAATCAGAGGTGGGGTGCTGCTAAATTAATTGAGGAGGGAGGGAAGGGAACTCAGGGTAAATGCCGGGATCCAACGGGAGAAAAGACTTGAAGGAAAGATTTCGGATCTAACCAGACAGCCCGGATGAAGCAAAAGGCGGGGTCTTAGAGAATTTAGAGGCAGACTACAGTTTGTGCAGAAGGTGAGGCCTATAGGTTGGAGATGGGAGGGAATCTGCTTGGAGATTTAAGGGCAGAAACAGAGCTGAGAGACTGGGAGGGGATCAAAGGGCAAGGTGGTTGATATAAGTGTTTAGAAAGTAGCTAGAAGCTGGAGAGATGGCTCAGCCGTTACGAGCACTGACGGCTCTTCCAAAGGACCTGGGTTCGATTCCCAGCACCCACATAACAACTGTCTGTAACTCCAAGATCTGACACCCTCACACAGACATACGTGCAGGCAAAACACCAATGCACATAAAAAAATAAATAAATAAGAATAATTTAAAAATGGGGAGGTGGTGACCGGAGGTTCAGAAGTTTAAGAGTGTCCTCCGAAAGAAATCGAGCTTGAGACCCCGTCACAAAAATTGGCTGTGCAGGAAGCATGAGTTTCTGCGAGTTTTATCGCAGAACTTATGTAAATGTGGCCAGAGAGAATTGCCTCCACAAAATTGCCCTCCGATTTTCACGTGTTCACCCACACCCACACACTCACAACAGTAAGTAAATAAATGCTTTATGTAACCAAGCACTTAGGAAATAAGGATCAGGAGAATGTCTACAGGTCAAGGCCAGAGTAGTCTAAATAACTAACTCCAGGCTGGCCAGTCTGTCAAGACTGTCCCAACCCTCCCCCCCCTCCCCCAGGCCAGCCAGGGCTGTCTGTCAAGACTGTCCCAACCTTCCGCCCCTCCCTCCCCAATAGGAAATGATTTGGCCTCAGCGGCTGGAAAAGGCATGAGTTTAGAAACATAGTTGACATGTGGATAAGAAATCAAAGAGCTCTTCCAGAGAATCTAGGTTTGTTCCCAGCACCCACATGGTGGTTCACAACTGTCTGTCACTCCAGTTCCTGAGGATCTGATGCCCTCTTCTGCCTCCCAGGAGCACCAGGCACACAAGTGACGCACACTTTTTTCTTTTGTTTTTTGTTTTGTTTTTTTTGTTTGTTTTTGTTTTTATGAGACAGGGCTTCTCTGTATTGTTTTGGAGGCTGTCAGTCCAGCCCGGCCTCGAATTCACAGAGATCCGCCCGCCTCTGCCTCCCGAGTGCTGGGACTAAAGGCGTGCGCCACCACCGCCCGGCGTGAGGCACACTTTATACACATGCAAGCCAACCATCACACACATAAATTTTTTTCCAATTTCTTTTAAATAAAGAAATATAATGTCCTAAGTGGGGCTTAGAGGGTGGAAGCAGATGGAGAAAGACGGAATTAAGAATTTTAAGGAAAAAGAAAAAGAAAAGAATTTTAAGAAGGCAGTCCGCGGTGATGCTTTCCTTTAATCCCAGCACTAGGGAGGCAGAGGCAGGAGGATCTCTGTGAGTTCGAGGCCAGCCTGGTTTACAAGAACAAGTTCCAGGACAGCCTCCAAAGCCACAGAGAAACCTTGTCTCGAACCTACACACACACACACACAAAGAAAGAAAAAAGCATGTCAAGAATAGAGCCAGGTTTATAGGAAGAGAGAAATTTGCGAACTAACGCTCCGGTCTTAGCCTGGCCTAACGCTTGGCTGTGTCTCGGACCCCAGGGTGGAGCTGACCACGGAAGAAGCGTCTCCATACAGTCCCGAATTCTACAGCGGCTGGGAGCCTCCGGCCACTGACCCGCAGGGCCGCGCCTGGGAGGACCCAGTGGAAAAACAGCTACAACACGAGAAGCGGCGCCGGCAGGTGAGGCAGGGCCGCCGGGCAAGCAGGACGGGTGAGCTGGACGTCTGAGGTCCAGCCTGCCTGACCCCAAGCTCTCTTAACTTCCCGCAGCAAAGCGCCCCCCAGATCGCTGTCAATGGGTGAGTGAGCGCTGCAGGGTGCCTAGGGGTGGGGTTGGGAGGACTGAGCCCCCGGGTCACCCCCCGGCGCTGACTCCGACCCTCCCCCTTTTTTCTCGTCTGTTTTTCCCCCCCTCTGCCTTCCCGGCTCTTTGCAGGTGGGTGAGGTGGTGAGGAGGCGGGGCTGGGGCGGGGGTGAGGGAGGAGCCAGGAGGGAGGGGGGAGGAGCTCAGAACTCTGGGTCCACGGGAAGAGGGAAGGGAGGCTTTAGGTTGCTGAAGCTAAGAGAGTCAGGTGCTGAAAGTGGGTGTGTCTAAACGCTTGGATCCCCCCCCCCCCCGGCATTCTCAAAGAATTGAAAAAGTGCAGTTTGGTGTTCTAGGACCTGGGAGAGAGAGCACCATGCTTGAGTCCCCAGAGCACAGAGTGCTGGGTGTCAGAGGAAAAAAAAAAAAAAAAAAAACAACGGAGACCTAAAAGCAGGGTTGGGACTTCCGAGGATTCAGGGACAAGTTTGAGGAAACGTGAGAAAGTGCTGGAAACTCTGGACCACTAACTGAGAAGCACGTGCTGGGCGCAAACTGCAATGGATGCTCGCAGGGCTAAAAGGATGGAGGAAATTGAAAATCAAGGCACAGGCTCCTGCCTAGATCCCTGGGAAGGAAAGAACTAGGGACCTAAACTTACAGTTCTACCAAGCCGTGGAAGCTGAGGGCTGCAGGTCCAGGCGAGGAAGTGATGGAGAGGCGCACAACCCTAGGATCCTGGGGGAAATAGGGGTCAGGAGTGGAGGGCGTGGATGTTGGCTGAGAACAAAATGATAGAATTGGAGGAGAGGAATTGGGGGGGTCTAGGTGAGAGCCCCAGCAGAGGGTCTCAGCAGGGACGGCATACTGGGAGCTGTTGGTCCCACACATGGGGCGCCGAGGCCCTGAAGAGACCCCTTCTCCCTTGCACAGGTAGGCCTGATCCGGGATAAGGTCTCTCTTGCTGGGGGGCGCCAGAGCTAACCGTCCCCCAGGCTGCCTGGTGCTGCAGGGCCCTCTCCTCTGTCTGCCTGCTTCTGAATCTTGGGCTCAGCACCTGCACTGTTTCCTCACCGTCTCTGGCTGTCATTTCTTTGCCTGGAAGGGTGAGGACTCTCTGGTGCTGTTAGGGGCTTGCAAAGAGCTCAGCGCCGAGACTCGGCGTGAGCTCAAACACATCCAGCTGCATGCAGGACAGCTCAGAGTGACCCTGACAAGGCCAGCTCAGTCACACCCTCCTCTTGTGCACTGGTCATTGCTACACTGTGCCTCAGTTCCTTCCTAGAGAAAGCAAAATCGTGAGACCGTTGGTCCCAGCAGTGGGGAGGCAGAGGCAGGTGGATCTCTGTGAGTTCAAGGCCAGCCTGGCCTACGGAGTGAGTTCCAGGACAGCCAGAACTAAACAGTGAAACCCTGTCTTGGAAAAAAAAGTGAAATAATGGCCATATTCTGGTGCTGTAAGGTCTGTGGTCCCAGCTACTCTGAAGCATGAAGCAGGAGAATCAAAGTCAAGGCCTACTTGGACTACAAAGTGAGCTTCAAAGGCCAGCCTGGGCAAAGCAACAAGGCCTTGCCTCAAAATAAATAAAAATAAGGGAGGCTGGAGAGATGGCTCAGTCGTTAAGAGCACTGGCTGCTCTTCCAGAGGACCAGGGTTCAATTCCCAGCACCCACAACCATCTGTAACTCCAGTCTCCGGGGATCCAGCGCTCTCTCTTCTGGTCTCTGCAGGCACCAGGCAGACAAGTTGTGCACAGACTTACCTGCAGACAAAACATCTATAGACATAAAATAGCACAGAGGGCTGTAGCTCAGTAGCAGGCATTTGCCTAGAATCCACCGGTAAAGGCTGGGGGCACAGCTCAGTGAATCCAGCACTGAGGGGTTGGAAGCATTTTTTTTTTGAGACAGGGTTTCTCTGTATTGTTTTGGAGTCTGTCCTGGAGCTTGCTGTGTAGACCAGGCTGGTCTCGAAATCACATAGATCCGCCTGCCTCTGCCTCGAGAGTGCTGTGATTAAAGGCGTGCGCCACCAACGCCCAGAGGTTGGACGCATATTAAGGGTGGAATGCTTGCCTAGAATCCAACCAGGGAAGGTCTGTGGCCATGGCTTGGCTGTAGAACCCTTTCCTGGTATCTACCATGAAGGGCTGGGGCATGGCTCAGACAGAAAACACTGGCCTAGGGCTGGAGAGATGGCTCAGCGGCTAAGAGCACCGACTGTTCTTCCTGAGGTCCTGAGTTCAATTCCCAGCAACCACATGGTGGCTCACAACCACCTTGAATGAGATCTTGTGCCCTCTGCTGGCCTAGAGGCAGAAGGCTGTATACACAATATGTAAATTAAAAAATATTAAAAAAAAAAAAACACTTGCCTAGAATCTACCACTGAGGACCTGGGATGTGGGTCAGTGGACAGTGCCGGCCTAGCATGCACAAGGCCCTGGGTTCTATCCCCAGCACCCCATGATGAATTAAATCGTTATCGAATACATTGTGTTTACTGCATGGTTGCCAGGCGAGGAGATGAGCTGAGTACGTTCAAGCTGTGACTCCAGTGTCAAGTCTGTATTAACATATTAACCTGGGCCTCTGCTCCGACCTCTGCTTGCCTCTAACCCCACCTCACCCCACCCCTGCGCCTTAGAGTCCAGAGCAGCAAGGCTGGCCACGTCCTTATCGCCTCCCCGTCTTGTCCCCCCTAGTCATCAAGAGCCAGACCCGGAAGCCGGGTCCCAGCTAGAAGAGAGAGCCAGAAAGTGGGTTCTGTGTAATTATGACTTCCAAGCCCGAAACAGCAGCGAGCTGTCCGTCAAGCACCGAGATGTGTTGGAGGTTAGCGGCGTGGGGGAGAGGGTGGGGCTCTGAGACCCTGAAATTGGCCAGTTCAGCCCTAGGTATAGAACCAGGGCGTGGATTCTTTCCTTATACCCCACCTAGGTCCTGGATGACAGGCGCAAATGGTGGAAGGTTCGGGACCATCAGGGCCAGGAGGGCTATGTACCTTATAACATCCTGACACCCCACCCGGGACCTCAGGTGCACCGCAGCCAAAGACCTGCAGGAAACCTAGTAAGTCAGCATATTCTTGCTTCTTTCGGGAGACGCGGGGACAAGATCCTAGGTCCTGGGGCTGAGGGCAGAATAAACCAGGAGCGAAGGGTGCTGTTGGGAAAGGGGAGTGGTCAGATGTTTATTGGGAAAGGAGCTGGACGCCTCGGCCCTCTCTCTCTTCACTCCCTTCCAGGAGACTAGTACTCCTCCTCCTGCCCCACCCGCACCAGCTCCAGCCCCCGCTCAGGTGCGACCCCACTGGGACAGTTGCGACAGTCTCAACAATTTGGACCCCAGCGAGAAGGGTGAGTGGTGAAGCGATCCCTGTCTTTACTTGTCAGGCTCCACCCTGGGCACCCAAGAGGCTCCCAGCCCCCTGGCCCCAGAGCCCTGAGTGCGTGTCCCCCTCCCCCCCTCCCTTCACGGTTTCCCTCCTGCAGAGAAATTCTCCCAGATGCTCAGTGTCAATGAGGAGCTGCAGGCGCGCCTGGCGCAGGGCCGTTCGGGTCCCAGCCGGGTAGCCCCGGGACCCCGCGCCCCGGAGCCTCAGCTCAGCCCGCGCTCTGAGGCCTCGGTGGTCCGTGCCTGGCTGCAGACCAAGGGCTTTAGCTCGGGGTGAGTGGGGCTCCCCGGGGCTAGACTGAAGAGACCTGTACCTGAACCGAAAGTCGGGGTTCCGATTGGTCCAGGGGTGGGGGCGTGGAAACTATGGGGCAGGCCCCAATCGCAACGCCCAATGCCCAGTGACAGACTCCAAAAGGGGACCGCAGGGAAGGAAGTCCCATCCCCTTTCTGGAGCCCCAAATCTCCAGAGCCTGAACACCCCCCACCCCCCCACTTCCTTGTCTGAGAACTCTGATTGGACAAGCATAGGTAGGTGTGACATGATTGATGGGGGCCAAGCTGTGACGGCCCCTGCTGCTTTGCTCAGGACTGTGGACGCCCTCGGAGTGCTGACCGGTGCACAGCTCTTCTCGCTGCAAAAGGAAGAGTTGCGGGCGGTGTGCCCCGAGGAAGGGGCGCGAGTGTACAGCCAAGTCACCGTGCAGCGCGCGCTGCTGGAGGTGAGCGAGCGAGTCCTTCGGGCCCGACGAGGGGGTGGGGCGGTCGCCCAGGAGTCACAGACTGAGATCTTGATTTCCGCCCCGCTGCTCTCCAGGACAGAGAAAAAGTGTCAGAGCTGGAGGCCGTGATGGAGAAGCAAAAGAAAAAAGTGGAAGGCGAGACCAAGACGGAAGTTATTTGATCCTTCCTGACCCGGTCGCAAAACGGGAAGAGATGGCGGGGGTTCCCAGCGCCCCCTAGGACAACAGTCGCCAGACTCCTCCCCATCACCAGTGACGGGAGATGTCCCGAAGGATCGCCCAGCCTGGTCTCCCCGCTTCCCCGGCAGGCAGGCTGCACTGACAGTGCTGACCGGAACCTTCCAGAGGGACCTCCGACTGACAGGCATGGGGAAGGGGACGGAGCACAGAGACACTACCAGAGAGACATGCCCAAGAGGCGCACTGTGCGTTGTGATGTGCTATACATAAAGAGCCTCCTTTTCAGACCATGTCACGCGCGGTCCCTTCTCTTGCCAGCTACCAAGGAGCCAGAAATCTGAGAGATACCCCCACGCTTTCTCTCCCTAAGCCTGGAGACTCCAGGCTGCCTCCTAATCACGAGTCGATCCTCGCACTAGCCCCTCTACAACCATCCTCTGTTCAAAACCCTTCCCTGGCTCCTCGCTGATCTCGGCCCAGTCTCCTGGTATTTAAGACCTGGGTTTTTATTTCAAAGGCTTTATGTCTCCGCCCACCCTTGGGTCTTCCTGGCCCCTCAAGAACTTTCTCCCTGCCAAGGCCTGCAACTTGTCCAGGTTATAAGGTGGATGACAAGAGCCAGCTTTCCCATCCACGCTAGATAGCTCCAAGGCCTTTCTTTTCCCCGCATCCTTGGAACACTTGCAAGAAGTCCTACCCTTACGTCGGCTCCTACAGCCGGCGCGGTTCAGTCCTTACCTGGGCCACCAGGTGGCGCACCTCGAATCCGACCCAACGAGAGCCAGCCTTGGGCTGACTTCTCTAAGCCCCTTTGCTTCTGGGACATGAGCCGCTGCAGAATTCCAATAAGCCTCTAGTGTCTATTCCATTGGCCTCGCCTGGCACATGAGATATAACCTAACTCCATAACAGCTGATGGCCTGTGACCCCTACGGGCTAAGGTCACCCTCTCTGTTTGGGACTCCAATGTCGTTGGCTCTGCCAGGGATGTCTTGGCCCTATGGAATCTGATCACTGTCTGGGGCGTCATTTCTTATGTCAGGGTGAGTGGGTGGGTGGGTTGGAGGCAGTCTGGATACAGCCTCAAACTCTCCATCCTCCCGTTTAGTTTCCTGGATGTTGGGAATATTGGCAGGCACCCTGCTGCCACCCTCTTTTCTAATAGAGAAACCAAAAATACAAGCAGTTGCCCGAGCTGTTTTGGTTCCGACAGTGAGCTCCCAGGCTGCCGACTGAAATGCCAGCAGGCACCATCTGGCTTGCTGGGACATCGGGTGCCTGTGGCTGGCTCTCAGTGGTCTGGAACCTGACCTTTTCATCCTAACTTTACCCTTTGCTGATGATTTTGTCCATCACTCCTTCGCCTGCATCCAGACAAGAACCTGTCAGAGGTCAAGCCGGCTGGTACCCTGGTGGTCAGGCCTCCCCCTCAGAGTTCAAGTTCTTCACAGATCATACATAAAGTCACCATCTCAAGGCTGTGCTCTGCTACCTCCTTTCAACACCACAGCAGGCCAGGCTACTCTGCCCCAATGCTGCACACGTGGGTGTCATCATGCAAAATGTGCTTCCTTCAGACAGGGCTCACTGTCACCTTCTGTCTGTGCAGTTTACCATGGGGCCTACTGTTGACTATCATAAACACGGCACACATATTTATACACACCAGATACACACACACCACACACCATACAATGCCCGACATACCATGCACACGCCTGCGCGTACACACACACACACACACACTCTCCGTCTGTCTGTCTGTCTGTCTCTCTCCACAGCCCTACAGCTGAAATCCGCACAGTGACAACCTTCCTCTTACAGTGAGTGCACTGGCTGCCGGACCAAGCTGTTGACTCTGTGACACCAGCAGGCAGAACAGCCCAAGCAGTAGTAGCAGCCCATTCCTGACTGTAAGGATGGCGGTTCCGTCATCTCAAGACTGGTGACTCTGCCCAGTCGCTGTAGCCACGAAGGACTGCTTACCATCACTTACTGCTTTCCCAGAAAAGCCAAACTTGCAGTTTTCCATGTGGACCATGCCACGTTTTCAATGCAGGCCACCGGCTCCACTCATTTCCGGAGAACCGAGAGTAAATGTGAGCGGCCACTCAGTCACTGGCTTCCCTCTGCCCCTGACCTCATCTGGGATCCTATGCCCCGGCTGCTCCCTCTGCCACCGCGCCCTCCCCACACCTGTGAGCACGCTCCCGGCCACCCACTGGACCTCACCCAGAGCAGACGGATGAGGGCTTAAGTCACATACACGGGCTGAGTATACAAGCGGGAAGCAGTGGCCCACGCCCAGCGGGAGACAAGTCACTGGGTGGCAATGTCACGACTTTATTTGTGGTGCCTGTGCTTTGTCTCAAAAATACCTTCTCCCCCTCCCCATCAACGGGTGGGGAGGAGGCAGCAAAAATAGAAGACGTCCCTCCCTATTGCACACGGACCCTATATACAGGCCCACCTGGCAGAGGCCAGTGGGCTCTTGGCACATTCCTGGATCCCTGCTGGGGAGGGGAAGGGGCACACTGGGTAGCATCACACGTGAGGTGGGACCCCGGGCAGCCACTCTGCTCCTGGATACTGATCCTGGGTTTCTTGGTCCTTGCGTCCTTCCTGGTCCCATCTCGGGTGCCTGTCCACTCTCAGCAACATCTCCCCACCTGGCTCAGACTCCCACCTCCGTCCTGCTCTCAGAGGGCCCCCTTGCTTCCTGGGGACTCTGTGCTTTCCTCCGGGTTCTGAGGTCCCCGAGAGGAGGTTATGGCTTCTCAGCAACTTCCCCCGGAGTCCTGTCACTCATGTTCACGCGGGGGAAGGGGTGCATGTGTCAAAAGCAGCTGTATAAATATGGTGCGGGAACTCCTCCAGAGTCACTTGGATAGTTTGCTAATGACGCGGATCAGGGCTGCGTTCTCATCCTTGAGCCGCTGGTTGTCAGCCCGGAGGTCGGACAGGGCCTATGGTACAGGGTGGAGTCAGCTGGGCGGTGCTAGGTAGGCTGGGCTCTCCCTGGCCACTGCCCATCAAAGCTCCGGTTACCTTCAGCTCCTCCTCCAGCTCGGCAGCCTTGCGCTCCAGGGCCCTGCGCTCCTGCAAGGAAGGAGAAGGCTCAGAAGCAGGCTAAGGAAAAGGAGGGGGCAGGGCAAGGCCACGACACCATCCCAGCAGCCCAAACTCACGAATCTCTCCAGCTCCAGCAGGGCGGGCCTCTCGGCAAAGCGTTCCTGCCGCTGGTAAGGACAGAGAAGACTGGGCGTCGGGAGCTCCGTCTTACCCCTAGGCCAACCGAGCCCTGTCCCCCCGGGGGTTGGGGGACCATCCAACCTCCCAAGCGTGGCCAGGACCCCTGCCACTGGAACTCTGACTCTCACTGTCCCCAAAACAGCTAGTTCTTAGGTCTCCGCCCCCGCACCTGCGTGGCCCTCTCCAGCTCCACCTTGAGCTGCGCCAGCCGCAGGGTGGTCTCTGTCAGGGCCTCACGAAGGCGCTCGTTCTCCCTCCGAAGCTCCACGTACAGCTGGGGACACAGAGGAAGCAGGCAGGCTCAGAAGGGTCAGGGAAGGGGCCATCAACAGGAGCCAGACAGGGTAGGGTGGGGCATGAGGTAGGATGCTGCACCTTCCGGAAGCTTCCATCAGGTTCTTCCTGTTCCTGCTTGGATTCTGGATTGAGGTCTCTCTGCAAACGCTGCCTGCGGGCAGTGGAGCCGCCATCCACGGTGCTGGACAGAAGCTATAGGCCTTAGGAACCCCAGGCCCTGCCCGAGGGAGGTGCCCCAGCCCCCAAGCATGACCCAGCCTACCTGCACTCCAGGCTCCGTTCTGCCGGCCCGGCCTCCTCCCCCTGCAGAAGAGCCCTGAGAGTTCAGTCTCCATCCGATGTCCTCCCTCCAACCTGCCCAGCCCCCACACAGCATCCTCACCTCCGCCGGCCCCCTTCGCTCATGGCCGACCTTTCGATGCTCCCTGGCCGCCTGTGGTCCCTGGCCCTGCCCGTCGGGCGCCTCTGCTGGGGAATCAGTGGGAATCAGCTCAGACACCACTACAGGGACCCCTGTCTACTGGGCAGGGAACCTGACTTAGACCCCTGTTAACAAACAGACTTTATGGGAGAGACAGGATGGCTCCCTGGGCAATGACTTCCCAGAAAGCCGACCTCACCTCTCTGGGCAGGGCCCTCAGTGTTCTCCACGCCGGGGACCCGAGGTCTCCGAGAAGGGTCCTGCCAGGGAGGAGCAGAGTCAGAAACAGGGCCATGGGTTCCACCCGCCCCGGCTCACCTGAGCCTGCTCACCAGGCTGGGCAGGACAGGCTGCTCTGGCTCGGGGGCCTTCCCGGCCACCTTCTCTGCCTCCTTCAAGTCTGTCAAAGTCACGCCCTAGCAGAGAGAACTCGGTCAAGGAGAAGGGCCGAGACTTCGGCAGGACTCAAGTTCAGAACCCCAGCCCTGCTCCCTCAGGCCCAGGAGCACAGCCCGGGCGCCATCCCACACCTGTGTGGACCTCCGAGACTGGCGCATAAGGCGGGAGCGAGCCTTCCGCTGGGACTCCGACTCTTCATCCCGCACAGGCATCTGGTAAGACCTGAGCGGAGAACCCTGAACTCAAGAGAATGCCCCCTTGGGTGCTGTCGCACTGGGAGGGACACCTCAGAGGAGTGCACATTCTGGCAGAGAACATCCCAACCAAACAAACAGGACCCCCCAGGAGCCTACCCAGAGCCCCGGAGACCCCCGAACTGCCTCCCCCTAGCCTCGTTACCTCCGCCGATCCCTGGAGTCAGGCAGGGGCGCGGCAGAGGCTGCGGGGGCAGTTGGCTTCATTGGGGATCCAGGCTCCCTCCTGGAGGATGGAGCGGAGTGGCCCAAAGGAGGAGGCGTGGCAGACTCACACCTGTATGGATTCAGTCATCAGCGAATATTCCTCAAGCTGGCATTCTGCGCCAGGCATGGGAGAGACCACAGAGAATGAGCACGGCTGCTGATGAATCGTTTCTGGGCAAAACACTTAAAGAAAACAGCAGCCAAAGAGACAAGTATGGGGCACGGGGAGAGAGGCGCTTGCAGGAAATAAAGAGAGTAAGCACACATCTGAGGCACCCTAAGGGATTTCCTGGGTCTCAAATGCCAGGATAGCACCAGACCTGCCCCCCCCCGCCCTGCCCCAGCCCCTGGTACTTACAGGGTAGAGGGCTCTGGCACTTTCTGGGCAGGGGTCGGGGTTATTCTGGCAAGACGGGGCTCCCTGGCCTGTGGAGACAGGAGAGACACAAAGGAGGCACTGCCTGTCCCAAGACGGCGGCCTGCACCCCACACACTTCACGACACCCACCTGAGAGGAGGCCTTTTCCAGGAGGGAGGAGGAGGCTGAGCGCTGCAGACCTAGAACCCCCTCTGCACCCCTCCTCTCGGGGGGACCCAGGGCACCAGAGCTTCCTGTCTTCTGGAGACCGAAGCGCCTGGAGAAGGGAGCCTCTTCTGGCGACTGGGAGAGGAAGAAGGCCTTCGTTACTGAGCAAAGCAATGACCCCTCTCCTCAGAGCCGAAGAGTGTAACTCCAGGAGACTCACAGTAAACCACAGCGCAGGCCAGTGCCACCAAGAAAAAACAAAAACAAAAAACAAAACTTCCTTGTCCACAAGGACCTGGGAACCAAGTCAAAAGGCCACCTTCCTCGGGGGAGGCCGAAGTATTTATAATATCCCACCCGCTGCCCAAACCTCACGTCAGCTCAGGGTGCTCAGACTCACCACAGGGCTCTTGGGGCTGGAGGACACAGGGGAAGACACGCCATTGAGGGCTCCTGGTTCCACAGGTGGGTGATCTGTGTGCAGGAACAGGAAGGGTGTCACAGGAGATGCCAGCCGCCTCTGATACTGGGGTCCCAGAAGTCCGCGCTCCTTCCTCACACCCAGGGGGGTCCAGTATCCCTACCAGCTGGAGTTTCTTCTCCCTCATCCTCATCCCCAACAGAGGGGTCCCCTGCCCCACCAGGTCGGCGCTCCTTCGACAGATCCTGCAGGGAGATCTTCTCACGGCTGCTCAAACGACACACAGAGCTCCTAGGAGGGCAGGGTGTCCGTGTCCAAGTCTGGCGGCGAGTCCAGCCCACCCCACGCCTAGGCATCTCTTACCTCCTGTGCTTGCTGCTGGGGGGCACCTGCGGCTCTTGGCCCCGGCTCTGAGAGGCTTCCTTTTGGTTCCGAAGCTACAAGGATGGAAGGGGGCGACTGGGGAGGGGCAGAGAGCACAAGCCCTCTGTGCCACCTCGAGGCCACCACGCATAACTGGGCTAGCCACACTTTACGCAGGGTCCGTCCTGCAACCACGGGGGACTCTGTATCCCAGAAGCACACTGGATCTGGGCCTTTTTCAAGCTCTCCCAGGCTTGGCCTGATCCGACCGTCACGGGCCTCCAGCCTCGTTCCCTGAGGGATCCGTCTACTTCCCAGGAGCGAGCAGCGCGCTCAGGCCTCCTCCCTACGCTTCAGCACATCTCGGATGCTAGCCGACTCTTGGCAGCACAGGCCAGGGCAGGTGGCTCTTTATGGTTATCGCAGGCAAGCTCTCAGCTCGAGGACAACAGTCTGGTGTCATAGCCCATGGTGCGTCCCAGCAGTACTCCACCAGGAACGCCACCTGCCCGTCCTCCCCACATCTCAGAGTGGTCCCGGTGCTTCGCCCTGGCTGCCTCCCACGAGGCCTGGGCCACCTCACTAAATAATGGATTCCAGCCGTGCCATCTGCTTGGGGCCCATATCCATGATCCCTTCACTCTCCATTTTCCCAGCAAAAGTGCTAACCAGAGACAGTGCGGGGAGGAGCGGGGGCGGATACAGTTCACCCTGTGTCACACACAGCTGTCTCCCCAAGGAGCAGGCAGGCAGCTCTGGGCGTAGCCTCCACTCCTCCAGATACGGAGGTGCCCCCGTTCACAGCCCTCACCAGAACTGGGCTAGCAGGCGGGAACAGTGGGTCTCGGTACTGAGGGTGTCAAGGGACAAAGGCTGTCAGCCCTCCCGGTTACCTCCTCACAGCTGCCAAGCAAAGAGGCAAACTAGAGTCGAGACTCACGTCCTCCTGTTTCTGGGCCAGTTCCTCCAGAAGGGTCATCACGTCCTCATCAGCCAGGTCACAGGGACGCTGCCCCTGGGTAGGGGAAGGAGGAAGATGACGACGATGTTGGGGTTCTCCCCTGCCCTGCCCCACCGTCTGAGGTGGCGCTCACCGCATGGGTCAGCGAATCCATGCCCCCACCGTGCTCAGCCAGGAGACGGCAGGCGTCTTCCACACCCCAGTGAGCTGCTGCATGCAAGGGCGTCCAGCCATCTCCATCCCGGAGCTCCGTGTCGTAGCCAGCTTGCAGTAGCAGCCTAAGGGCCAGGGAGGCTCGGGTCAAGTGTCAAGCTAGGCCAACGGCTGATCGCAACTTCTGTTCTGCGGCCACAGTGCTACTGATCAATACCCAGACGTTACTGGGTTTACTGGCAACCAGCCCCGCCCCAAGCTATTCTGCGCACTGAGCCCTCCCTTGGACCAGCAGCCGCGGATGAACCCTGACGAGCTCCCTCACAACACAGGGGTCCCACTCTTCAGGTCCCCAGGTTAAAGGACTTAGGGCAGTGGTGACAGGTGGAGAGGTGGGCGCAAGACCCCCCCACACACTACCGCCAGCCCATGAAGAGGACGTGACCCTGGAGGACTGATTCTGGAACCACGCTGTTTTAGGATACTGGGGCTCAACGGTGTCGAGACTCACACACACATCCTCTCTACAACTGGCAGCATCCTCACTGGAGGTCTAACTCACAGGTGGAAGCAGGTAGCATCAGCGCGTGGGGGCTGGAAAGGCTTCTCAGCCTCCTCCAACAGCCCTACCACAGAATGCTAAGACCCAAAACACCAGAACGCTGGAGTAGAGCCAGCCCGGCTCAGCCTTCCCGAAGGTACCAACCTGGAGCTCTCAAAACCCAGCACGAGGCAAGGCCTCTTTTAGAAGTGTGGTGAGGTCCTGTGTCAGAGAGGAAGGTTTCAAGCACAGGGAGGCAGACATGCTGGGCAGACTGAGTGCAAGGCACTAGGTCCTGTGTGGTCCTGAGACCTCCTCCCTCACACTTCCCAAGATTGCCCCGCCCTCCCAGCAGGGCACGCTGGGTTTCTTGTAACATTCCCGAATGCCAGTCTCTGGCTAGGATGGAGCTGTGCTCTCCTGGTCAGTATGCTAGGAGCCTGACGCCTGTCACCCAGCCACACGCTCTCCCCAGCAGTTTCTTCGCCACCACCTCTGCCAGGAGCCCCCCTGCCCACTGTCTATATCCTCCCAAGGCCAAGGGTTCTCTGTATAAACTTAGTTTTCCTGGGGCTGGAGAGATGGCTCAGAGGTTAAGAGCACTGACTGCTCTTACAGAGGACCTGAGTTCAATTCCCAGCAACCACGTGGTGGCTCACAACCATCTGTAAAGAGATCTGGTGCCCTCTTCTGGCCTGTAGGCAGAACCCTGTATACATAATAAATAAAAGTCTTTTTAAAAAACTTAGTTTTCTTTACTATTGTTGTGTATGTGTACGTGTGTGTGATGTGCATAAATGGGAGCACACGTGCCACCATATGAAGATCATGTATGAAGATCAGAGGGCGCACTCAAGAAGATCATGTATGAAGATCAGAGGGCACACTCAGGAATGGCTTTCTCCTTCTACCACGGGTTCCAGGACCTAACACAAATCACCAGGCTCTTGTGAGGCCAACACTTTTACCTGAGCTACCTCACTGCTATAGAAGCCAAGGTTTGCAGCTGGACCCTGCTACTCCCCAGAGGACCTGTGGCAATGTCCAAGTCATCACACAACTGGGTCAAGGTGCCGCAATGGACAGGACAGCCATCAGGATAGAATGAGCCCGCCCATCACGTCTCTCTTGCTGGCTATGGCGGGCACACATCTGAAGATGGCTAAGAGGAAGGGAAGTCGGAGACCAGCCCAGGAGGCTAACCCCTAACAGGCATCAAGTAATATTTACCTACACTTCAGTGAGTACAATAACAGTAAGACGCTTCATACAGTCAGAAAGAATAACTGTAAACTCAGTAAACAGGATGCAAACCCAAACTCACACAAACGGGCCATCATAAAATTCAGCATGATGGCTCACACCTACAATCCCAGAACACAGAAGCCGAGGCAGGAGGACAGCCGTGAATGCAAGGCCAAGCTAGACTATATATCAAGTACCAGGCTAGTCAGAACTACATAGCAAGACCTTGTCGCAATTGAAAAACAAAGAAGAAATTACAGGGGAGGGAGGCAAGCATTGGGGCTCTCACCTCTAATCCCAGAGGACGGTGAAGGAACAAAGATTAGGAATCCAAGACCAATGCATTAGAGATGATCATGACCGACACGAGTTATTTATGGAAAAGGCCAAATAAACACAAACGCTGTCATCAGTGCTTTTTTTTCCCCAGGCCTGGGACTGGAAGCCAGAATGCTAGGCAAGGGCTCTATCCCTGAGACACCCCCCAGCCCCTCATGGGTAAACTCCAGGGAAGCATCTATCTACCCATGACCTGAGCCCATGGCCCAGTTCTTCAGTTCTGGGACAAGAGAATGAGGCTGTCCACAAGCGTCGGCTCATGGGAAAGGGTTTAACCATAAAGACAGGAATTCGGATCACCAGCATCCACTTAAAACTCAGTGGAGAGCTGTTACAAAACACGACACCGGGGCTGGAGAGATAAAGACGGCTCTGCTCTTCCGGAGGCCTGGGCTCCATTCCAGCACCCACACGGCAGCTCATGACTGTCTGTGACTCTAGTTCCAGGGGCTCCGACACCCTCACACGGACACACATGCAGGCAAAGCACTAGTTAATACACATAAAAAATGACATCATGAGCCAGGCGGTGGTGGTGCACACCTTTACATCCCAGCACTCGGGAGGCAGAGGCAGGCGGATCTCTGTGAGTTCGAGACCAGCCTGGTCTACAAGAGCTAGTTACATGACAGCCTCCAAAGCCGCAGAGAAACCCTGTCTTGAAAAAAAAATGACATCATGAAATTTACAGGCAAATAGATGGAACTAGAAAAAAATCATCCTGAGTGAGGTAACCCAGACACAAAAAGACAAACATGGTATGTGCTCATTTATAGGTGGATATTAGCTGTTAAGTGAAGGATAATCATGCTACAATCCACAGACCCAGAGAGGCTAAGTAAAAAGGAGGGCTGGGGGGGGCGCGTGGCTCTCCTGGAAAGGGAGATAGAATAGATTTGGCAGACGGAACGGGGCAGGTAGGGCAGGAAGCAGGAGAGATGGGGAGAGGGGTGGGGAAGAGGGGGAAGACACTGGGAGGGGTGACTGCAATGGGGGGTATCTTGGGGGTGACATGGAAACCTGGTACAGTAGGAACTCCCTGTACTCTGAGGGTGAGCCTAGCAGAGCAATGAAGGAAACAGAGTCTGAACCGGATATTTCTACAACCAGGCAAGGCTCCCAATAGTGGGGCTGGGACGTCAGCCCAGCGACAGAACTTTTGACCTGCAATCTGCCCTGCCCTGACACAGAACTTGTGGGAGTGGCCAACCAATGGCTGGTGCAACTTGAGGTCCATGCCACAAGAGGGAGCCCGTGCCTAGCAGTCTCTTGATGGCCAGGAACTGGCTAGCCTGGAGACCTACGGTAGAGCCAAATACAAGTGAAAAAAAAAAAAAAGGCAATGAAACAATTCCCAACGATATTCTGCTATTCTCATAGGTCTGTGCCTAGCCCAGTCATCATCAGAGTTTTTTTTTCCCCCAGCGGCTGACAGGAGCAGATTCAGAGACCCACAGCTCAGGGAACCCCACAGAAAGAGGGGAAGGAAGGCTTATCAGAGCCAGAGAGGTTGAGGACACCAGGAGAACCCAGGCCACAGGATCAACTAAGCAGGCCTCAGAGGGGCTCGCGGAGATTGAAACAGCAAGCAGGGATCCCGTGTGGGTCCTCTGTACATGTCAGAGCTGTTAAGCTTGGTGTTCTTGTGGGACCCAAACAAGCATAACTTGTTACGTATGCTGTGGTTGGTGGTTATCACCGAGATTGCTCTTTTCTGAAGGGAAACAGAGGACTGGATCTGGGGAAGAGGAGGGGTCGAGGGGAGCCGGGCAGAGTGGAGGGAGGGATGAATATGATAGAAAAAAATAATAACTGAAAATTCTGAGTGGACATGGCAGCCCATCTGCAGAGAAAGGCAAACCTCAGAGGGTGATGGCTAGCTAAACTTGCCAAAAAGGCAAGCTGAGGGATCAGCCAGAGACCCTGCCTCAATATGTAGGGTGCAGAGCAACTAGAGAAAACACTACATGTCAGCCTTGGGCCATTACACACACATGAATGTGCACCCGCACATACAAGTAGTTCCCATACACATGCATGCACACACACCACACTATACAAGCATTAACCAGACATATGGTTGTGTGAAAACAAACCTAGTTTTCCTTGCAACTAGGAATGGCCAATGATGAGAACTGGGTTAATGGGACACAGACAGTAAGTATGCACACACTTCTGGAAAGTTCTCCTGAAAAGGAACCGACATTTGCTCCCTTTGCCTCTGCTTCCCACTGACTTGGGACGTGGGCGCAATGGCAGGTGAAGCACGTCACAAAAAATGACATCGTCAAGTGAAAGGCATGGTCAGAGCAGGCGTAGGCTCTGCTCTCGGGATACTCAGGGCATCCTGTCCCCCAAAAGGAATGGGCTCGGAGCGCAGCCTCTGACTGGGACTCACACTGTAACTGCAGAGGCTGAAGCCCCTCCCCCAGGAGCAGAACTATGCAGGCAGGCTGGAAGTCTGGGGATGGCACGAGGTCTTAAACCCTGCCTCCGAAAACCTGCCTGCAACCTCACCAGTATGAAAGGCAGAAAGGCAGAGGGGTTCATCTTAATTCAATTTGGAGGTTTTGTTTTTTAACCACAGGATCCCTCTATAAAACACTAGCCTCACACTCAGTATGCAGACAAATGTAACCTGAAATTCCAGTAATCCTCCTGCCTCTGATTCTCAAGTGTGATTACAGATGTACAACACCATATCAAACACACACACACACACACACACACACACACACACACACACACACACACACACACACACACACACACGTTAGATAGCCTGGGTACAGCAACTCCACCTCAACCTCCCAAGTGCAGAGATTAAAGGCATATACCACCATGCGTGACTTAATGCCATTTTTTAGATTGACTTTATCCTTATGTGTATGGATGTTTTGCCTACATGTTTGTATGCATACAAATACACACAGACACAGAGATAGATAAATGCAATTTTTAAAAACCTCTTGAGCACAGCTAGGAAGAGGGAAATACTTGGCTTCAGGTACGTAAACTCGGAGAAGAAAGGCCAAGAGCCCCAAGAAGCTTCAAGACACAAACAATCACTCTGGCCTTGCTCACCTCATCACCTCGATGTAGCCCTTGGCAGCAGCCACATGCAGGGCAGAGGCCCCGGTGCGGGGATGCCGGGCCTCTGGCATGGCACCCCCGTTCAGCCAGCACCTCGTGTCATGAAGTAGCAGCTCCTCTTCGGCCCGCTTGGCAGCCTCCACATCCACACCTGGGGGAATGAGAGGGGACAAGTGGACTCACACAGGATGCCTACGACCCTGCTACAGTCTCAGCTGCTCACAGCTTGGCCCCGCCACTCATCAAGTCTTTGGACTCCGGAGACCGGGACTGCCCCAGTGTTTCCTGACTGTGCTCTCTGCAGACCTGGGTACCACCAAGGGCCTTCAAGACAGGCCAGGAATGGACAGGTCTTAGCCCTTGTGGGTCAGTATCCTGTGTGTGTTTTTTTTTTAATAGAAAGCCTTAAGTTTCCCAAGCAAACCCCACACCGGGTTCCATCTAAGTTCCCCTATCCCTCTTGCTATAATCTATAAGCCAGCACCTTCACACACTGCTGGTTTCTTGTCCCTTTTAAGTATGACAAACCAAACGAAACTTCACCATGGCGTTGTAAGTGGCGGCTCACGCCTCTATTCCAGCTCTCAGCCTAGGCAGGATGGCCACCCGCCACGATCTGAGAACAGCCTACACTACACACATAGTGAGTGTCCAGCCAACCTGGGCTAGAGAGACAGACTTGGCCTTAAGAAACAGTAACTAACACACAAAATCATCCAGGCGGTAGTGGCGCACACCTTTAAGTCCAGCACCCAGAGGCAGAGGCAGGCGGATCTTTGAGTTCAAGGCCAGCCTGGTCTACAGAACGAGTTCCAGAACAGGCAGAGCTACACAGGGAAACCCTGTCTTGAAAAACAAAAACAAAAGGCTATTTATTCCCCAAACTATTTGCATCATTAGTTTCATTCTTGCCCAGATGTCCAGCAATTTGGCACCTTGCTGCCCCACGACAGAAATGAGTCACTGACAGAAATGAGTCACTGCCTCAGCATACTGTGCTGACCCTGGCAGGCTGCACGTCTGTGACTCCAACACTCAGGAAGCTGAGGCAGGAGACCAGCGGGGCTCGATGGAGACCAGCGGGGCTCGACAGAGACCCTGAGTCAAAGCCAAGAGAGAGGGAGGGGCCGGAGAGATGGCTCAGAGTACGAAGTGCCAAACCCGATGACCCGAGTTCAGTCCTGGGGACTCACAAGGTAAGACAGAATCAAGTCCCAC
The DNA here is from genome assembly GCF_017639785.1 of Mesocricetus auratus. Taxonomy (NCBI): domain Eukaryota; kingdom Metazoa; phylum Chordata; class Mammalia; order Rodentia; family Cricetidae; genus Mesocricetus; species Mesocricetus auratus. The sequence goes on from NW_024429215.1 coordinate 7,890,727, forward strand.
ACATTGTCCTGGCTTCTGCACACACACACACGCACGCACGCACGCACACACCAGTAAATGATTCTCAGTTGTTTGTTTCCTGTGCTCAGATAGCGTTTCCCTCTGTGAGCCCAGCTTGGCCCCAAACTCACAGCAGTCCTCCTACCTCAGTCTCTTGGAAGCTGAGATTAAGAGTCATACACCACACCTGTACTCTCAGCACTCAAGACGCCGAGGCAGGAGGATTGCTCCAAGTTCAAGGTCAGCCCAGGCTCCAGCGCGAGAGCCTGTCCCACACACCCCAAGGGGAAACCAGAACGCCAGGCGGCCCAGCTGAGGCTGAAGTCCCACCCTACGTACTCCGGCTCCCCGGTGACCCTCATTCGTAAGTACCATGAACTCCCTGAGACCACAGCGAAGAGGGCTCTGCTGCAGACTGCTGCTTCCTCCTGGGAAGGTGGCTACTGCCTAGGCTTTTGCTGTGAAACTCCTCGCTTACCAGAGTTCCTCAGAGTTGAGCCGGCAGCTACGTGGAACTACCGAGAGAGCGCTCGAAACCGAGATGTGCTGTGAATGTCAAGTGCACTTGGGATTTCAAAGAACAGGACAATGGTGAGGGCACTCTCGAACAGTTGCTTTTAAACTTTATTTTGAGCACACACGCATGGCAGCGTCATCAGAGGGCAAGCCTCAGAAGCCGGTTCTGGCTTCCCTCCTTGCTGAGGCAGGGTCTCTCGACTCTGCCGCTGGGCTGCGCACTCTAGACGACCTGGCCCGCAAGCTTCCCCACAATTCTCCCACCTCCCTCTAGGACCTGGGAGTACGGCTGTGCACCAGGGCCACCGGCTTTTTACAAAGGTTCTGGAGGTGGTGACTTGGGTGCATCTAACATCTCATCGACCATCTTTACTGGCTTAGCTTTCTCCCCAGGTCTACTGTTTTGATTGCACCCAATTTGAATAGCGGGTTTGTTTTTGTTTTGGTGCAGTGTATGAGTGTGAGAGAGAGAGAGAAACAGACAGACAGACAGACAGACAGACAGACAGACAGACACAGACGGAATCTTGAGAGAGAGACAGAGACAGAGTCTTACATATCCCAGATGGCCTCAAATTCTCTATATAGTGGAGGATGAATGTCTACTCCTCCTGCCTTCCGAGTGCTATGGGATAATCCTTGTGTGCGCTGTGAATATGTATTCTTCTCATTGGTTAATGATAAAGCTGAATTGGCCCACAGCCAGGCAGAATAATAAGGCTAGGCAGGAAAGCCAAACAGAGATATCGGGAGAAACAAGGGCAGAGTTGAGGGAGATAAAGCAGCCACCAGGGAAGCACGACGTGAGGTGACAGGCAAAGCCAGTTAATAGAAATGGGTTGATTAAAGCTGTAAGAGCTAGTTAGTAATAAGCCTGAGCACTCTGTAATTAATAAAGGCTCTTGTGTATTTATTTGGGGCCCGGCGATTGGAACAAGAAAAGCTTGGATTGCGGACTGTACCTCCAGGCCTAGTTTAGCGGTGCAGAGGATCACGGTAATCCATAAGCTCTCTACCGACTAAGCCACATCCCTCGCCTATGACTTGCAAGTTTCAAACTACATCTGTGGCTCATCCAGGGCTGCCACTGGGCGTCACTGGCAAAGGCCTTCAGGCACCACCTGGAGAGTTGGCTCAGCCATTAGGGCCATTAAAGGTAGACTCACAACCTACACAAGAGGCAAAAACCCCACACATTGGGGTAGAATGCAGAGACTCACCAGCTCAAGGTCAGTTGAGACTAACAAAGCAAGATCCTGGCTCAGGGAGCAGGGAGCAGGGTTTAGCCCAGTGGTGGCGTGCCTGCCTGGAAACGTATGGCCTCGAGTTCAACCCTCTACACAGAGGGCTCCTTTAGACTCCCTGCACTCCCTCTCAAGCATGGGGTGGAGGAACCTCCCCTCAGCACACATGGTACACATCCGCCATAAAGCTTTGCGTGGGATCCAAGAAACAGTCCTGAAAGTTAGTCCGGGATGCTCTTTCGCATCCCAAGTCAAGGTCAACTCCATCCAGACCCCAGCTGCGGCTTGGTGCCACCTGGTGGCCGCCGGGTCCCAGCTCCTTGTGTCTCCTGGCCAACTAGGGCTTCCCTCGAGGTGGCAGAGTTCAAGAGTGTGTGGCCACAGTCCATCTGCAGCAGTCACAGAGAACAGGGCAGGGAGGGCCAGGACCGCCCTCTTCCTCCAGACTCCTGCTTCCTTAAAGGGAGTCACCCACAGTTCCATCCTACTGTGAGGGAAAGGGAAGGGCGGAGCTCCCTTGCTTCCCTTCAACCAGCCGGTATCCCTGCGCCTGCTCAAGGGTAGCATGGGCTTCCCACACAGCCAAGACCTGCTTGCTCTGTTATTCGGTTTTCTTACACAGGCTGTTCTGGGCTGGCTGATTAATTGGGTTTTTATTTTATGTGTATGGATGTGTTGCTTGTGTACATGTCTGTACGCATGTGTGTTGGTGCCCAAAAAGGCCCGAAGAGGGCGTCAGGCTCCTCTGGAAATGGAGTTATAGGTGCCATGTGGGTGCCAGAGTTGAACCCGTGTCCTCTGGAGGACGAGCGAGTGCCCTTAACCACTGAGTCGGACCTCGGTCCCTCCACCTTATGTCCTGAGAGCGGGTCACTCACTGAGTCAGCCAGACTGAGCTGCCTGCAAATCCCAGGGATCCCTATCTGCTTGCCCCACGCCTGCGAGGATTACAAGTGGTGGTGGGCCTGGCTGTGTGCTTGCTGGGGAACGGAACTTAAGATCTCAGTGTGTGCAGCAAGCCCTCTGCTGCACACTCCCAGTGCCGAAAAGGAAGAGAGGACGAGGAGGGAGAAACACTGAATTTGCTGTCATTTTCATTACATTTATTTTATTGTGCGAGTGTGTATGTGCGCTCAAGCACTATTTGGAAGCTAGGGATGGCGTGCAGAAGTCGCTTCTTTCCTTCCACCAAGCGGATCCCAGGGACTGACCCCGGGGGCCAGGCTCGGCGGTGAGTGCCCACTAAGCCACCTCACCAGCCTGAAATTAAAGCTCTGATGGCATCCGGCCACATCTGCGTTTTCTCATGCCGCCCCTGGCTCATTTCCCTCGACAGCAGCTGGCAGAGTCATTATAGCAGAGACCGCACACCCTGTGAGGCCTGAGACACACACTGGCCGGCCCTCTGCGGGGACAGTCAGCTGACTCCTGCTGGGACCACGGGGCTCTAACTCGGAGTGTCATCACAGCCTCTCAGTGTCACCAACAATAAGCGCTGGGCTGCATTCCTGTGCGCTCACCACCTAGAGTGCATGTGCCAGGGCAGGCGGGCAGGCGGGAGATCAGCCGCATGAGCACTCCTCCCTGAGCAGTCCTCCCTGCCACTCCTCCTGAGCAGTCCTCCCTGCTACTCCTCCTGAGCACTCCTCCCTGCTACTCCTCCTGAGCACTCCTCCTCCCTGCTATTCCTCCTGAGCACTCCTCCTCCCTGCTACTCCTCCTGAGCACTCCTCCTCCCTGCTACTCCTCCTGAGCACTCCTCCCTGCTACTCCTCCTGAGCACTCCTCCTCCCTGCCACTCCTCCCTGGCAGGCACAGCCTCCCTGCTACTCTAGCTTGCAGCAGTAACTGTCACAGCCCGCTGTGCCGTGTCTGCGTGCTGCGGTCCCCATCTGTCCTTCCTGGACGTCAGGTTCCACGGGAGACAGCTTCACCTTTCCCCAGAGCACTTCCTAGGTCTCCTCCCTACCCCGCCCCGAGGAAGCTCGTCCTCCACGGACAGTGTGCTCTCAGTCTTCGCCAGGGGCCTGACCCTGCGGCCTGCGCCACAACAGCCCCGCCAGCACCCACTCTTCCTCCTGCAGTCGCCACATCCTGACTTCCCTCGCCCACACGGCTTCAGCGTGACACTGCTCAGCGCCCGGCCACAGGGAGGCAAGTCCTCCTTGCACACTGACGGGCTCCGGGGCTGACATGACACCCAGAGAACTGGGGCTCAGCCACCGGGGAGGGTGGGGCTACTGTGCCCCGGGCGAGGCCTCCGCCTGCAGTGCGAGAAGCCTTGCTAAGCACCCCAGCGAGAGGACAGATGAGGCCAAGCGGCTGGTGGCATAAGGGACCCACCTCCAAAGACTGGGACTTAGGACTTGGACAGTCGGGAAAGCGCTCACCACACACGCCGAGAACCTGAGTTCAACCCCCAGCACCCATGTAAAACGCCAGGCATGGTGGGACACCTATCATCCCAGCACTGGGGAGGTAGACTCAGGAGGACCCCTGGGTTCACTGGCCAACCAAACTAGCCCAATCATGGGAGCCACTGAGAGACCCTGACTCAAAACTCAAGGTGGGCGGCTCCCGAATAACCTGCAGACTGACCGACCTATGGTCTCCAAACACACATGTCCATGCACGCATGCACATACAAGCATATGAAGAACTGAGATTCTGCAGGCCTTAAACAGCATTTTTATCACATTCACTTCCTGGTGTGGGGGGGGGGGGGGGGAAATCACAGAACAACTTGTGGGGTCAGCTCTCTGGTCCACCAAGCGGGTCCAGGGATCAGACTCAAGCACCTTTACCCACTGAGACATCTAGCCAACTCCCCTTTTTGTCTGTTTCGTTTGTGTACTCGTGGCTGTCCTGGAACCCACTCTGTGGACCAGGCTGGCCTCAAACTCAGAGATTCGCCTGCCCCTGCCTCCCAGTGCTGAGGATAAGGATGTGTAGGATTAAACCCAACACACCCAGCTCTACTCCCAGGGGGTGCTAGCACCTGGAAACCACATCTGATGGTCTGTTTCCATGACTTTGGGAGCTTTGGATCACACTTGGCATCTCACACAACTGAAAACTGGGCGCTTGTCTTTGAGCGGCTGGCTTACTCCACGTAGGTCCTTAGATTTCATCCACACTGTCGGATGTGCCAGCTTCCTTCCTTGTTAAGGATGAATAGCGTCTTTTCTTTTTATCCGTGTAGACCACATTTTGCTCAGCTAGCCACTGATAGACTTCCTACCCTCCCCGGTACTGAGGTTGGAATTCTCCTACTAGACCAAGTGTCACAGGCTGGACTACGAGGCCACACCCAAGCCCTAGGCTACTGTAAATACGTCTGCAGGTCATTTTCTCGTCGCCCAGCACCACAAAACATAAAGAAGGGAACCAGACAGGGGGCACACTACAGCAATCCAGGCACTCGAGAGGCTGAAGCAGGAGGATCCCAAGCTCATGACCACACTATACTACACAGTTAGTTTCACAGCAGCCTAGGCCAACTAAATGAATAAAGTATGCATTGTGGGTCTGCATCTTGCCATGCTGGTTGTGTTGTGGTGTGGGGTGGGGTGTCTCACAGGTGTCTGCCAGTGGGATGCATCCAGTCCTCCCCCCCACACACACACGCGCACACACACACACACACACACACACACACACACACGGATATGTATACATATACATGTATACATATATTTTTTAAGATCTTATTTTTACTACTTTCAGTTGTGTGTGCATGTGTATCTGTGCAGGGCATGCACATATGTGTTGGAGCTATAGTGAGCCAGACACTGGTGCTCTGAGCTGAACTTAATCCTGCGGCAAAGCAGAAAGCACTCTCGGTCTGAGCTGGCTCCACAGCCCCTGCTTTTGTAGGTTTGGTTTGTTCTGTTTGGACTTTTCAACAGACTCTCACTCAACTGCCCAAGCTGGCTTTGAACTCCCTCCGTAGTTCAGCCAGGCCTTGAACTCACAATTCCCCAGGCCTGGAGGAGCAGAATCTTCTAAAAAGAAAACACCCCACTTGAAAACTGAGAAATGCTATATCGGCACAGGAAGGGAGAAGCTCAGGCCTTGTGGCATGGAGGTAGGAGCCCAGGCTGCCCCATCTCATTGTCGCAGAGGGGAAGGCGAGGGAGGTGCTTCCCCATTATCTGGGCAGAGCTTACAGCATCAGCAACATAGTCTCCAAGTGGCTGAGGAATAGAAGGGGGGAGGGCGGACTGGAAAGGAAAGAGCAAGAAAGATATCGACACCTGTGTGTAGGGAAAGGGGGAGAGAGGACCAAACAGTAAACTGTGCGATTCCATCTTTATGAAATGGCCGTAACAGACAGGTCCCTAACTACAGAAAGCCTCAGAGGCTGCCGAGGGACCGGACAGGCGACTACTCTTTTGAAGGTGACTTTAAAATGCTCTGAAATCAATGTGGCATTGACGTGACAACTCTGTGGATCTCAGCACAAGCAGGAACTGCACTCTGAATGAGCAAACTGCTGGGCATGTTAATTATAGCTCCAAAGGCTGCTTTATTATAAAAACCACTGGTGAGCGGGTTGGCAGGCTAGCTCAGCAGGTACAGGCGCTCGCCACCAAGCCTGACAACCCGAGTTCCATCCCTAGGACCCACATGGCAGAGGGAGAGGCCTTCCATAAGTTGTCCTCTGACCCCCACAGTGCATAAACACTCACACTCATCATAAACTAGACAAATCTAAAACCTAAAAAGACTTCAAAGTAGCAGATGGGGAGCGTGCGCGCACGCGCGCGCGCACACACACACACACACACACACACACAATCCAAGTTTTCAGGGAGCTCGTGCAGGATTGCTCCGAATTCAAGGCCAGCCTGATCTACACGTAGCGAGTGCCAAGCCAGTCAGGACAACATAGCAAGACCCAGTCTCAAAGATATAAACAGGGCTAAAGAGCAGTCCCAGTGGTTAACAGCACTTGATGCTCTCCCAGAAGACCCAGGTTCAATTCCCAGCACCCAGGGCAGCTCACAACCATCTGGAACTACAATTCCAGGGGTCCAGTGCCATCTTCTGGCCTCCACAGACACCAGGCACGCATGTGGGACAGACACACCCATACATAATGTAACAGACAGTGTGACGCAGCCCAGGGGAGGATGGCTGTCACAGGACTGAGGCGACTCTTCTGGGTCTGAAGTGTTACCAAAACAGAATCAGGGGTCGGGAGGGGAGCTCAACTCAACCGCTGCTACCCGAGGCTCCTGACCGCTGACCTTCATCTCCTGGTGCCTACCCGCTACCAAGCATCCCCTGAGTCACCTGAGATTCAATATGCCAACACGGCAAACCCACTGTCTCTCCGCCCTGCATAGTAACATGCAAGGAAGGGGAGCCGAGACTACGCCCCCCCCATGATCTGCTTGTCCTCTGTCCCCTCTGATCTCCCAACTGGACACTCTCCAGTTTGGAACTGGTGTTTTATGTTCCCCCAGCCCAGCCTGCTTCCTGATCCCTTTCCCTCCAGGCCCCGCACTTCAGAGCGGAGAGCCACCCAGCTCTAACCCAGTCGTTTTGTTTGTAGGCTGGCAGGGTCTTGCAGCCCAGGCTACCCATGAACTCACTGTGGGGGGTGTGACCTGAACTTCTGATCCTCCTGGCCCACCTCCCACGGCTGGGATTACAGGCCTGTGCCACCACACCTGACCCAGACGCGAGCTTTTCAGGCAGGCGGAGAGGGCTCTCAAGCCCTGTTAAGAACCTGCCCCACCCAGGAAAATGAATAGGACCCAACATGGAGATTCAAGGGGTATGCTGGGATCCCAACACAGAATCCCCTGCACACGCCAGTCCCTCCTAACCGTGCTGGGGTCTAGCCATCTTGCTGCTTACTCCTGGGCAGGCCCTCGCTCACAGTACCTCTGTCCCTCAGTTCCTCAGCGCTGAAGAGACAGACACTCGCAGCAGTTAGGGCTCTTACTCTGTGTCTGGCAGTGCCCCCTAGACCCTTGGCAACCCTGGGGACACATACCACTGCCACTTCACAGGGAAGGAAACTGAGGCACAAAGAGAGCCACAATACAAGGAAATGGGCTAGGCCTTTGAGCCCAGACTCCCAGATTCCAAGGCCCTCAGTCCCACAGGCCCACCTCGGCGTGCGATCTCGGCCTTCAGCAGCCCCTCCATGGCATCCGACTCGGCCAGGTCCAAAGGCAGGTCTCCATCACTGTTGACAGCGGCGATGTTGGCCCCATGGCTCAGGAGGTACCTAGGGGCAGGGGAAGGTCAGAGACAGCTGCCGGGCCTGGACCTGACACCCACCCCAAGCCCTGCCCTTCACGCCTAGCCTCACCTGGCAATGTCCAGGTACCCACAGGAGGCCGCCACATGCAGTGGCGTCCAGCCCTCGTTGTCCGCCTGGTTCACAGTGGCACCCTGCTCCACCAGGAAGTGCACCACCTCCAGGTTCTCGTCTATGCAGGCCTGGGGATGGGGACAGGCCCATCAGCTCTCGGGGACAACAAGAGGAGAGGAACACAGGGGCCCTCCAGTCACCCGCTGCTCAAGACACGCCCTGTCGCCCATGCTTGAGTAGCCTGCGCGTGTGGAGCTCCTGGAGACTAGGAGCAGGCTCCAAAGGCAGACTGAAAAGGCGACCATAGAAGAAGTGGGGCTGCCAACCCTGCATGTGGCTGATGAGCACACTCTGTGAGGCGGGGGAGCCCCAGAGCCCAGCCGTGAGCAGACACGCCCCAGGAATCGCCTCCTGGGAGAACCCAGGACCACAGAAGCTTTATAGTAAAGTCCATATCCAGACTAGGTAGTGGCAAAATGCTCACCTAGCCCCGAGTTCCACCCACAACACAGGAAAAAGGGACCTCACCACGAAGAGACACATCCCAGAGTTGAGGGCCTGAGGAACATTTCCCAAAAGGGTGAGGAGGCTATGTTCCCGGTGTCCTGGGATCCGAGCAGACCAAGCTCTGGGTCACTGAGGGCCTACCGTGAACAGGTCTCCTCAGAACATCTTTCCTAAACACCCCACAGGACACTACACCCCCACCTCCTCACCCTTCCAACTGGCAGCTTGGGGGAGGAAGACCTCACCCCAGCCAGCACAGAACCCAGGGCCATAAGAGAGCTGGCCTCAATCCCTGATCACACTGCTTGGACACTGGAACCACTGAGTCTAGCGAGGGGGTTGGGTCCAGGCTCCTGGGTCCTCATGAAAATTAGCCCCTTCTACAAGCTCGACCATCTGGAGAAAGAGCTAAGGAAGCCACCAGGGCCAAGAGCATGAAGTCATGGAAATTTAGGCTGCAAGGGGGGGGGCACACGTGCCCTGGGAACGGGATGAACTCTGGGCTTCACTTTGGGCTCAGTTTATTTCCACCCTGTTGTCATGGTGACGGGAGGGGGGGCAAGGAGGCAGATGGGCCTTTCCCTTTCAAGGACCTGGCCGGGTACGGGCATCCACGTGAAAGATGCCTGAGGCTGGGCACTAGGGACCCAAGAATCCAGACCCACCTCCCCCTCCCTCGGATGCAGAACTCTAGTCAATCCTCCTTCCGTAGATCTAGGGATCCAGACTTGACCCTCCTCCCTCAGACCCAGGTGCTGTGCTCCCCATCTCTCCCCTGCTCAAACCTAGGACTCTTAACTCCCAGCCCTACCGACTCCAGATCCAACTCATAGCCATTATTGGACAAGGCAATTATTGGACAAGGGGAGGAGAAAGAACTGTCCCAGCCTTGCTAAAGCAGAGGCTGGGGCTTGGGAAACGCCACAGCAGGAGGCTGATGCCCCAAGGAGGATGTGGAACAGGAAACACTAAAAAGCCTGAGGTGTAGAAATCACCAGACTGGGAGGCTGAATGTCCCTGCTTTCCTGGGACTGAAACTAGTCCCAGGAGTGTTCACTGCTGAAGCCAGGGCAGTGGTACCAGGTGACACTAGGCCCGCTCCACTCAGACCCAGCTCCCTGTGTCTGACCCTGTACGCCAAGTGCTCTCAGTGAATCTGATCTCCCAGTCTCTCACGCCTCCCTCGAAGCCCTGAAGCATCAGTTCAGCAAGGTGTGTCTCCACAGTGGGAGGAGAGTCCCACCTGGAAGGCTGCCTGACACACCAGGCCTGAGGTCACAGGTTCCTGTCAGAGAGGATGCTCTAGGAACATCCAGCAGACCCAGAGGAAGGGGATGAAGTCGGGAGAGAATGCTCAGGAGGGCCAGGGACTTTGGAGATGAGGTGACCAGCCTGAGCTGATCTCCTGGACTGGTCAAAGACACTGACACCCTGAGGAGCCGTAGGGAAATAGTCCCTGCCGCACATAGAGGAAAATGTCCCAGACAGCTCATGCAGGCCCGGAAAAGGAAGCGTTCCACATGACACCTCTCACCATACAGCCCCTCTGGGGGCAGGGGTGACCACTGGTCCCACTCCACAGGTAAGAAAACTAAGGGGCACAGAGAAAAGACACTCAAGATAAAAGAGACAAGCAGTAGACACCCAAACTGACATCGAGTCAGTACTGGCTGACTCTTTTTGCTTGCTTGGTTTTTGCGACTGGGTCTCTTGTGGGCCACCAAGACGGCCTCAAACTCACTAGGTAGCTGAAATTGACACTGAATCCCAACCCTCTGGTCTCTACTTTGCAAGCACCTGATTTCTGTGGTACTGGGGTTGGAACCTGAGGCTCCCTGCACTCTAGGCAGGCAAGCACTCTACTGCCTAAACGACAGTCCAGCCCAGGGCAGACGGATTCTGTTTTTCCTCTAGCTGGAGGTGAGAAAAACCGAGCATGCCAAATATCCTCCACGAGCTTCGCTCCCAGGACCCCATTTCCACCAGTAACTGAACCACGGGCACCCCAGCAAGAGGAGGACAGCCCAGGAGATGGAGGCTGCCGCCAAAGAAGACGGACACTCAACCAACCCCGGGACCAGGGGGAAGAACTGGGATGCGGGCTCTGGTGTGACTAATCTTGTCCCTGACGACCCCAACATTGGAGAGATAGAAGCATCCCGAATCCACAAGAATCCCGGCAGCCCAAGGTGGTCTTCACTCTCGGGCACAGATCATAGAAAAGCGATCACAGTGTCTGAGATGTCCGGGGGTTCTGGTGGGGTAGGTTCTAGAAGGTGACAGGGTGGAAACCTAAGAGAGGGGGCGTAGTTTTTAGAGAAGGATGCTGACCAAACAAAGTCCAAGAGGTGACAGGTGGGGTGGCCATGCCTGTAATCCCACAAACGAGACACAAGGACCCGTGTTTGTGGCTGGCCTGGACTACGTAGGAAAAAAAAAACAAAAAACAAAAAACAAAAAACAAAAAAAAAAAAAACAAGAGGAGAGAGAAACAGCCCTGAGCTTGGAAGATGGGATGTTTAGAGGTTTCCAAAAAGGTAAACAAATGTGGACAGAGAAAGAGAGTTGAGGAGAAACCTCTCGAAGAGGTGGCAAGATCACTCACCCAAAGGGGATCAATCGAGAACGGAATTAGCAGGGCTTGGGGGTGGAGGGGCAGGAGAAAAGATACGGTAGGGGACGACCAAGCAGAGGAAGCACCTCGTCAAGGGAACAAAGGGGTACACTGCCTTGAAGGGAAAAGACCATCCTGGGGCCACAACTGCCGGCCCGGGCCACAGGAAGTAGAGTACGGAACCAGGCGGACCCTCAAAACAAGTGACCCCGGCGGGCCTGGGCCTGGCATCAGAGGGAGGATGACACCGGCCCTGGAAGCCTGCAGCCCAGCAGCCAAACAAGGCACCGACCAGCCTGGAAAGCAGAGAAGCCCCGGCCAGCGTAGGCACGGGAGGTCAGCAGTCTGCGAAGGATGCGCCGCGGATGACAGCGGAGCAGGAGAGAGGGGAGGGGAGGGGAGGGGGCGGCTCAGGGCCGGGGAGGGGGAGCCCGGGTGGCGCTGACCTGGTGCAGGGCGCTGATGCCGTCGGCGTTGGTGGAGTCGAGCACCGCTAGGGCAGGCGGCGGGGCGGCGGCGTCGGATTCCCCGCCGGAGCCGGAGCCGGGGCCGGGACCCGGGTCGGCTGCGCGAAGCATCAGGCGAGCCTCATCCAGATCGCCGCCCGCACAGGCCGCTAGGAACTCGGCGGCGCGCTCGAAGCGGACGGTGCGGGCGCGACGCTCGCCGGGGCCCGGGTCAGCCCCCGCCCGCGCCCCCCACTGCCGCAGCTGCTCCTGCCGCCGCTCACGGGCTGCCGCCGCCGCCGCCGCCGCCCCGGGGCCCGCCGCCGGGCAGTCCTCGCCCGACATCGCGCCGGCCGCCCGCCCGCCCGCCCACAGAGCGAGCCAGCGAGCCAGCGAGCGAGCGAGCGCCCGGCGACGAACAGCCGCCACCCGCTCGCCCGCCCGCCCGCCCCGGGGGCCGCCGGGAAGCGCCGCACGACAAGCGCCGCCCAGAGGCTCCACCGACCGCCCCGCCCACACCCCCTCCCACCCCCGTCCCCCGGACGGGACGTCGACGTCACGACGCTGCCCCGTAGCCCTCTGGGAAATGGAGTCCTCCCGGAGAAGACGCGCGGGACAGGCGCAGGTCGGGGTTAGAGAAGCGGGGCGCGGGCAGGGATGGGGTCGATAAACTCAGCCGAGGTTTTCGCCAGATTCGCTAAACCCCGAGGGACATCTGGGGATCCGGAGCTGGAAGGGTGGGGCCGCATGGAAATCCGCCAAAAGGCGCACGCCTTTCATCCCAGCGCTCGAGAAAGGCAGAGGCGGACGACTCTCTGAGTTCGAGGCCAGCCTGGCCCACAGAGCGAGTCCCAGGACAGCCAGAGCTACACAGGGAAACCCTGCCTAAAAATAATAATGATGATGATGATGATAGCAAAAAAGTTGCCTAAAGGAGGACGCGCCCCCAGGGAATGCTGGGATTCTGGGCCCAGAGGCGGGACGAGATGCCCAGGGGGATGCTGGGAAGTGTAGTTTTGTAAAGCGGTTAAACGATGGCGCCTGGGAGAATGATGGCGTATAGCGGAACCTGAACGATACAGGAATAAAAACTCCCGTGCTTTTTTGTGTTTTGTTGTGAGATAGCTTTGCCCTCGAACTCACTATATAACTGAGAATGTCTTAACTCCTGCCTCCATCTCCTAGTTGCTGGGTTTGCAGACGTTTGCTTGGTTTTGTTTGTTTTTTTGGGGGGTGGGAGTATTTTTGGTTTTTGAGACAGGCTCTCGCTATGTAGCCCTGCCTGGGCTGAAACTCGTTATGTGGACCAGGCTGGCCTCGAACTCACAGAAACTCGCCCGCTTCTGCCTGGTGTCAAAGGGGTGCCACCACGTCCGGCTTGTTTTGGTTTTGAATCTGCCCCTCCCGGCTTATTTTGGTTTTGAATCTGCTCCTCCCCGCATCAACCGATGAGGACAAGGGTTTGTCTTTTTTGAGCACCCTTTAGTCACGATGACTAGAACCGAGCCTGAGCGTAGGCAATGAGAAATGTTTTAGGGTGAATGAATGGGGCTCCCTAAGGCATCGGAAAGACCAAGGGCCCACGGGAAATTGAGTTCTCAAACCGTATTAAGAGACAATCGCCGCCAAGCTCCTCAGGGTTATTACTCTAAAACTCTGGGATAAAGTTCCCGTGCAAAATCCAAGGGACTCGGATAACATAGGGCAAGCTGGGAAATGTAGTCTCGGGGCCACGCCTCCTAAAGGGTTCAACCCCAGACTTCCAAATGTGCCTCAGAACCCAAGGTACCCAGGAAAGCCAGTTTCCAGATCAAGAAAAGCCCATATGGTCTCTAACAGTAATCCCTTGAGCACACCCGGAAAAAAGGCTCCCAAAGAGCGGAGTCCAAAATGACTACACACTTTTCCTTAGCCCACTGGAGACTGCGGAGGACACCAGGAGATGTGATTCCGATGGTATCAACGCTCTCCGGGCATGCTGGGATTTGTAGTACAAATTTGATGTGTCCGTAGGTTTGGAAGTTTTATAATACACCCAACAGACAAAAGAACACCTTGATCTTTCAAGTATCTTCCCCCAAAAATCCAGTTTGAGAAGGATAGAAACGCTTTGAGACAGAAACACAAACGCACCAAAATAGGACAGAAAGCTGCCAAATTTATACAGAGAAAACAAACGTTTTCCTAAAAGGTCATTAAGGCAGCTCCATTCACTCCGTAACCCTTGGATTTCTGAATGAGAAATAAATCACAAGCCCTTGCAAGGTCTGGGGAATAATGATCATAATTCCAAAAGGATAAGATGTGACTTGCCTAAACCACACACACACACACACACACACACACACACACACACACACACACACCAGATATTTCAACCCCTGGGGTCCAGAAGGAAGGAGATCACTGACTCCAAAGAATGTCTTTTGATTTCCAACCCCTGACCATGGCACACACGAACACCGTACCAACGCACACACAAAATAGATGTTTATAAACTTATCCATAAAATAAGGCTACACCAATGCGCAGATAGAGGTAAGGCTGCTATCCGCCTGTTTTGGTCTGATTGTTGTTTGTGTTGAGTTTCGGTTTTTAAAGCAGGATCTTCTCCTGTCCCATCTCTCTCAAATTCTGGGATTATACTCATGCCCCTACACACACCTAGCCTCTGGGTGTGTTATTTTAAACTATCCCTAGAAGAATTCATTAACTTGTACAACCAGTTTAAATTCAAGAGTCAATTAATTTATAAATTAATTTTTCAGGGACACCTACACTGGACCAACAGTTAGGATGTCTTGAGATTATTAGTGTCCTGAAAGATTGTATTCTCTCAAATGACACCTCCAACTAAGGAACAGAAAGAAATTCTCTCTCCAGATGGAGTCTGGCCACTGCAATTATAGGAGAAGATTAGACCCCAACCCGGAAAATCACGATCACTTTGTTTAAAGATCCAATCACGTTGTGTGTCTACACATTGGCGCAGGTACAAAAGTGCACCGCTAGAGGGCATCAGATCTCCTGTAGAAGGAGTTACAGGGTATTGTAGGTCATCTGACATGGGTTTTGGGTCCTCTGAAAGAGCAGCAAGAACTCTTAACCTTTTGAGCCATCTCTGCAGCTCCAGAATCCCACATCATTTTTTTAAATTATCCTATTCCTTTGTACATGTATGCTCATGTATGCCAACACACATGGTGGTCAGAGGACAACCTGCAGGAATTGTGTCTCTCCTTCTATCATGTGCGTCCTGGAGAGCCAATCCAACCCAGGTGGCAGGGCTTGGCAGGACACACCTTTACCTGCTGAGTTATGTCCTGGGCCCTAGAAATCACGTCTTTTAGATCTATTCAAGTTATCAGCCTTCTACCTGTCACTTGCTTCTCATTCTCCCCTCCCCCTAGCATTCCTGTTTACTGTCACTATTTTTGAGACACGGTCTCATGGAGCCCAGGATGGTCTTGAACTCACTGTGTAGCCAAAGATAACCTTGAAATCCTGACGCTCCTGTCTCCGCCTCCCAGGTGCTGGGATTCCAGGCACATCCCGTTTAAGCAGCACTAGAGATTTAACTCAGGGTCTCATGAGTGCTAGACAAGCCATACTCCCAGCCATGAATCTGATATCTCTTTAATGACAATTGAAGACTCTCCCAGGCAACATGGAGACGACATCAGCCAACCCACACAGCCAGCCACGCATAACGACAACACTCAAGGACTCAAGCGGATGTCTGGAGAGTCTTTATTTTGAGTTACAGACGGGACACACTCCAGCGGCTCCTGGGCTCCATACAAGGGGGCGTGTCCTGGCAGTCTCACTTCCAGCGGCCTCCAACTCGACCCTTCCCAGCCCCCTTTCGGCTGTGGGAGAAGAAGGTGGTGTCAGGAAGAGGCTCCCAGCCTCCGAGATAAGCTTAACACAGCCCCTTTAAAATTAAGGAAGTCTGCCAAATACCCACCCCCACCCAGAGGAAAGAGAGAGCAGAGGCCACCAGTGCTGTTTCTTTTTCTTTTTTTTTTTTTCGCCGAAGTGGGCATGGAGTCAGGGCCTCACACACATTAAATATAACTCTACACTGAGCCACGCCCCCTGCCTCACTGGGGATTCCAGGCAGGGGCTCTACCACTGAACCATGCTCCCAGCCCCTCACTGGGGAATTCTAGGCAGGGGCTCTACCACTGAGCCACACCCCAGCCCCTCACTGGGGGATTCTAGGCAGGGGCTCTACCATTGAGCCACACCCCCATTAAGGGCATAATTCCTAGTAGGTGGTAGGTGGCCATGTGGGAGTTGACTTTCTTGGGTTAGTTCAGAGAACACTCGCAACTTTATGAGTAAGGGGCCCGAGGGTGAAGGAAGGGTGAGCTGACGTTGGTGACATGCGTGCAACAGTGCTCAGTGAGGCTGGAACAGCAGAGAAAATGCTAGAAAAGGAGACTGAGCAGTGAGCAGCCTGGATATGATGGAACACATCTCTGCCCTGAAGAGGATGAAGCAGGAGGACCACCAAGAGTTTGAGGACAACCTGACTTAAATTGAAACAACAACAACAGAAAAAAAAAAGTCAGGTATGATGGTTCTGCAATCCCTGTACTTGAGAAGCAGAGGCAGGAAAGTGTCGGGAGTTCAAGGACAGCCTCAACTACAAATGGAGTTCAAGGTCATTCTTGCTTACAGGAGACCTTGTCTTAATAACAAGAAATAGAGAGAAGGGAAAGGGGCAGGAAGTGGAGGGACAGATAACGAGGAGGAGGAGGAAGGGAGGAAGGGAGGGAGGGAGGGAGGGAGGGAGGGAGGGAGGAAGGGAGGGAGGGAGGGAGGGAGGGAGGGAGGAAGGGAGGGAGAAGAAAGAGGGGAGCTGAGAAGCTCAGGGTAAAGGTGCTTGCAGACAAGCCTAGGACCTGAGTTTCAACTCTGGGACCCACTCGATAGAAGGAGAAAACCAACTTGCTAGAGTCATCCTTTTGCACCAAGGTACCACAAGCATGTGCGCGCGCGCACACACACACACACACACTGTGATACAAAAAGTGTGTAGAATATGTACTCAGAAAGAAAGAGATGGAAGGAAGCAGAGAGGGAGGGTGACTGAAACCAAAGAGCTGATAAGGAGGAGCAAGAGACTGGAGTGCAGCACTCAGGAGGCGGAAGCCAGAGGACCAGGAGTTCAAGGCCAGCCTCAGCTACCTAGTGAGCCTGGGATGCATGAAACCTTGCCTTAAAAATAAACAGACAAAAAACAAAACCCAGAGCAGTGAGTCATGCCAATCATCCCCACATACCACCCGTTTGAGGCAAGAGGATCTGCTACTGGTTCAAAGAAAGCCTGGGCTACAAAATGAGTTTCAGGCCAGCCTGGGCTACAAAGTAAGTCTTTGTCTATAAATAATAAATTAACTAAAAAAATAAACCCATGAAAACAGTTACAAAAAGGATGTCTCAGGGAGCAAAGACATGTAAGATGCCAAAATGAGGGCTGGAGAGATGGCTCAGTGGTTAAGAGCACTGGCTGCTGTTCCTGAGGTTCTGAGTTCAATTCCCAGCAACCACATTGTGCCACAACCATCTATAACGAGATCTGGTGCCGGGCGGTGGTGCCGCACGACTTTAATCCCAGCACTTGGGAGGCAGAGGCAGGCGGATCTCTGTGAGTTCGAGGCCAGGCTGGACTGATAGCCTCCAAAACAATACAGAGAAACCCTGTCTCGTAAAAACCAAAAAAAAAAAAAAAAAAAAAAAAAAAGGGCTGGAGAGATAGCTCAGCCGTTAAAGGCTAGGCTCACAACCAAAAATATAAGAGATCTGGTGCCCTCTTCTGGCCTGCAGGTATACATGCAGAGAACACTGTATACATGATTAAATCTTTTTAAAAAAAAGATAGGCTGGGCATTGGTGGTGCACGCCTTTAATCCCAGCACTCGGGAGGCAGAGGCAGGCGGATCTCTGTGAGTTCGAGGCCAGCCTGGTCTACAGAGCTAGTTCCAGGACAGCCTCCAAAACAATACAGAGAAACCCTGCCTCGAAAAACCAAAAAAAAAAAAAAAAAAAAAAAAAAAGATAGCACTTTAAAGAAAATGATACTTTGAGAATTCTCTGTTTTAGAGCCGGGTGGTGGTAGTGGTGGCAGGTGGATCTCTGTAAGTTTGAGGCCATCCTGGTCTACAGAGTGAGTTCCAGGACAGCCTCCAAAGTTACAGAAACCCTGCCTCAAAAAAAAAAAAAAAAAACAACAAACACAAAACAAAAACCAAAAGAAAAACATGCCAAGTGGGGGGGGGAGGGAGGGAGGCAGGGAGGGAGGCAGCACTTACAATTTCTGGGCGTGGCTGATGCGGTTGTACAGCACATTGATCTGTAGAACAAGAAGCCAGGCTAGGTGCAGGTGCCCAACCAAAACCCTGCCTGCCACCCCTGTCACCCAGCCTGGACCCCAACAGAGGCAGGTCCCACCTCGTATTTCTGCTGCTTCAGTTTCTCCATCAGGTCAAATTTCTCCGACTCGAGCTGGTGTATCCATTCTGACAGCTCCTGGGCCTTCTCCCTGGCAGGAGGAAAATAACTGGGATGCAGCAAGACTGTGTTCTGAGCCCAGAAAGGTTGCAACACCTACCCCCAAGTCACACAGCAAGTCTCTTTGAGTTTGGTACAGCTGGTATGTTGGGCGGATATTACTTTAACTATGTAAAGATGTGTTACATTTGTTTATGTTGGGCAGATATTACTTTAACTCTGTAAAGATGTGTTACATTTGTTTATATTGTGGGATGTTAAACTATATAAAGATGTGTTACATTTGTTTATGTTGTGGAATGTAACTTTTAACTATGTAAAGGTGTGTTGCATTTGTCTCTGACCCATTTGTTTAGTTGTGTAAAGATGTGTTGCTGTTTCACCTTGCCTGCCTAAGGCACCTGATTGGTCTAATAAAAAGCTGACCGGTCAGTAGCTAGGCAGGAGAGGGATAGGCGGGGCTGGCAGGCAGGGAGAATAAGTAGGAGGAGGAATCCAGGGTGGAGGGAGGGAGAGCAAGGGAGAAAAAGGGTGAGATGTCTGGAGCCAGTAAGTTAACCAGACACAGAGTAGTCAAAATGTAGATGAAGAGAAACAGGCTAATGTAAGTTATAAGAGCTGGTGGGACAAGCCTAAGATAAGACCAAGCTTTTGTAACTAAATTAACTCTCCATGTCTTGATTTGCGAACTGGTGAGTGGCCCAAAAGAAAGCCAACTACCTTGGTACATTCTTGTTAAGATTGGAGGCTGAAGTTTTAAAATATGGCCACTTTCTGAAATGGAGGTCTCCCAAAGGAGAGAAGCATGTGATGTGATGGCTGGGAGCCCCAGAATCAGAAAGATGTTTGGTTTTTATTTATTGCCTATGTATTTATTTAGTGTGTGTGTGTGTGTGTGTGTGTGTGTGTGTGTGTGTGTGTGTGTGTGTTTAGTTTTGATTTCTGAGACAAGGTCTCATGTAACCCAAGCTTCAATATATAGGAGAGGATGGCCCTGAACTTCTGCTCCTCCTGCTCTAACTCTGGAATGGTAGGATTCCATCTGGATGAGGGAGGGGGCATTATGAATGCCAGACTCAGGACAGACTGCATCTGAGTGACACTTTAAACAGAGAAAGCAACAGTGGCCCACAAGAGGAATGCCACTTGCCTAAAGTGACACAGCATCAAGGCTCACACCCAGAACATTACCCATGGAGACCTTAAGAGAGCCACAGGTGTTTCTGTAGTTACTTGTCCCACCATGTCCTGCTGCCCTTCTCAGCCCCAAATAAACGCACAGATGCTATATTAATTATAAAACTGTTGGATGATGGCTAAGGCTTCTTATTGGCTAGCTCTGTCTTAATTATTAACCCATTTCTATAACTCTGTGTCTCTCCACATGGTCTTGGCTTACCAGAGAACGGCCAGACCTGTTACTCCTTTTAGCAGCTACATGGCATCTCCCTGTGGTGCCTCTCTGCCTACCTTTCCCAGAATTCTCCTCATCTCCTAGTCCCACCTATCTCCCTGCCTCTATTGGCCAATCAGTGTTTTATTCATCAACCAGTAAGAGAAACACATATACAGAAGGACATCCCCCATCAGACAGGCACTTACCGGAGCTGGTCCTCACCCATGTAGTCGATGTTCAAGGGTTTTTTCCTCTCAGACAGGATCCTGAGCTTCATCTCCCGGCCTGTCTGCCGCTTTCCGCGTTTCTGCTCAGCCTGGAGGGGGAGAAATCCCAAGCCAGGGATGTAACCTGGGGGCCAAATCAGTCATGGCCAGTGCCTCCACCAGATTCGAGGGGCCCAGGCTGCAGCCCTCCTCCCCCAGACACGGGAGTTCAAGTTCCATGCCTCCTCCATCAGACACAGGGGTACAGGCTCACTCTCCCCTTATACCCAGGCACCACCAGAAGGCTTTGTGGACCGATGGGGACAGAGACGTTCAGCAGGTGGCCACATGTTATCTAAAGCGACAGCTGCCCCCTTCTCCCCTCATCAATGGGGTCTAGGCTCAGTCCCCCTCCTCAGGACCAGCATTCTGAAGCTCTCCTTCCCCCTTCCTTGCAAACACAGATCCCACCCCCCCACCCCCAGCTTCCCAGGGCTAGACTCACCTTGACCAGGTAGCCCCCAAAATGAGCCCCCATGTTGGAGAGAACCTTCTTCTTTTTGGCATCGTCTTCTGCTCGCTTCTTGGCTTCCTCCTCCTCCTTCCTCATCTTCTCTTCCTGGGAAAACAGAGGGGTCCCCTCCATGTGACCCTAACGACTTGCGGGAGGGCGTGGGAGGAAGGCACTTGCCTGGGCAGTGGATGGCTTGGCTCCATCGTGAGTGACGATGGAGGATCCACTCCATGCATAGTTCACTGAGCCCTCAGATTTACAGAAATCCTCCTGCCTCAGCTTCTCCAGTGCTGGGACCATAGGTCTGAGCCCACCGCACCCAGCAAAGCTCAGTCATGGTGCTATGGTTTGAGTCTCTTGATCCAGCCATGCTTGAAGCAGCAGACTTTTTAATTTCTACGTAGTTTATCCTTTCACTAGAAAAAACCAACCCCTTACGCTACACATTGCAGGGACTCTCTGAGAACCACAGGGAACATCAGAAACGGGAAAGGAAGACACCTACCGCCAGCTTGGCTTGCCGCTCTCTCTCCTTTTCGGTTCTGAATCGCTGCTGCTCAGCTCTCTCTGCGCGACGCCTCTCCTGGGGTGTGTGTGGGGGGGTGTGGAAGAGAGGAGGATAGCGGAGGGGGATTGGAGGCTAGCCTCCCCCTCCCCATTTATCCCTCCCTCCACCAGTAGGCAGCAAAGAGATAAGTGTGGTTTCTTTTGTTTATCTCCCTTTTTTGGGATAGGCTCAGATAGCCCAGGCTGGTCTCAAACTCGTGGCAACCTGCCTTCCTTGGCCTCCTAAGTGCACACCTGGAGTGCAACCACCCGGTGCCCCCACTGTTTCTCCCGGAGACCCCAAAGCACTTCACGGAGGAAGGGAAGAGGAGGGACCGAAGGACTCGGCATCCCCGGCCTCCCAGACTCACGATGCGATCTTTCAGCGCAATGAGCTCCTCTTCCTCCTTTTTCCGCTGCTCGAAGTGCACATCAATGAGAGTCTGCAGCTCCAGTAAGTCTTTCTCCATGCGCTTCCGGTGGATGTCCTGCAGAGGGAGCCCGTGAGGCAGTGGGACCAGGCCCTAGAGCCGCCCCTCCCAGCCCCAGGGGATGATTGACAGCTAGCTGGGACGGCTTCCAGCAGATGTCAGCAAAGCATACCTTGCTGACAATAGGGCCCCCCCGAGGTAAATAAATCCGGGCATTTCAAGAAGGGAGCAAAGAGGGGCACCTATCAGAATGGGCTCAAGGCGCTGAGGAACCAACTAGTACGTCTGGGGTGGGACACCTGTCACTTACATCAAAGTCCACACGCTCCCCTTCTGGGATCTTGGGAGGGATCAACGGAGGCACCACAGGACGGCTGTGGGGACAGAAGAGGAAAGAGGTCATCAGCCGGCTGACCTCCCTCACCCACCTCACCACATGCAGTTCGAAGTGACAGCTGCCCCTGAGTCTGTGTGGAGACCCCAGTCAGAAAATACACTGTTTGAGCATACTGGGTTTAATAAAACTTGTAAAACTGATTGCCTGTTTTGACATTCTTGTAAAAAAAAAAAATGAGCAGGGCTTGATGGCACAAACCTGTCGTCCGATCTACTCGGGAATCAGAGGCAAGTTTGGGGCCTGCATGGTCTACAGGGAAGCTAAGGCTATCCCTGGAAACTTTTGATACCCGGCCTCAAACTAAAAAGTAAAAACAGGACTGGGGATGTGGCTCAGTGGTAGAGTCCCTGCCTAGAATCTTCTAGTGAGGGGCTGTGGCTGTGGCTCGGTGGTAGAACCCCTGCCTAGAATTCCCCAGTGAGGAGCTGTGGCTGTGGCTCAGTGGTAGAGCCCCTGCCTAGAATCCCCCAGTGAGGGGCTGGGGGTGTGGCTCAGTGGTAGAGCCCCTGCCTAGAATGCCCCAGTGAGGGGCTGGGAGTGTGAGTCAAGATGGGGCACTTGGGTCAAACATATAAGGCCATAGGCTGAACACTCTACATTAAAAAGGGGGTCAGGGAGCCGGGCGTTGGTGGTACACACCTTTAATCCCAGCACTCGGGAGGCAGAGGCAGGCAGATCTCTGTGAGTTCGAGGCCAGCCTGGTCTACAGAGCGAGTTCCAGGACAGGCTCCAAAACAACATAGAGAAACCCTGCCTCAGAAAAAAAAGAGGCGGGGGAGGGGCAGAGATAGCTCAGCAATCAAAAGCCAAGCCTGAGGATCTGAGGTCCATTCCCTGGGACCCACATGGTGGAGAGAGAGCTCTGCAAGTCATCCTCTGAACTCCACACGTGTGCCGTTTCCGTGCACCGCCGTGCTCACCCTCACACAAAAATAAATAATACAAGTTTTAAAGTTTAAAATGTATGGCTTTCGTGTAATTGTTGTATGCTCCACGACATTCCATCTCTCTCTCTCTCTCTCTCTCTCTCTCTCTCTCTCTCTCTCTCTCTCTGGTCTTTTTTTCAAGTCAGGGTTTCTCTGTATTGCCTTGGAGGCTGTCCTGGAACTCGCTCTGTAGACCAGACTGGCCTCGAACTCACAGAGATCTGCCTGCCTCTTCCTCCCAAGTGCTGGGATTAAAGGTGTGCACCACCAATGCCCAGCTCCAGTCTCTTTTTTAAAATGTTTTTCTTTAATTTTATGCACTTGGGTTCTCTGCCCACTGTCTGTGCAGTGTGTGTGTGTGTGTGTGTGTGTGTGTGTGTGTGTGTGTGTGTGATGCCCACAGGGGCCAGAAGAGGGCATTGGATCCCCTGGAACTGGAGTTCCAGATGCTTGTGAACCACCACGTGGGAGCTGGGAACTGAACCTCAGTTCCCCTAGAAGAGCAGCCAGTGCTCTTAACTTCTGAGCCATCTCTCCAGTCCCTAAAATTGTATTTCAAGTGTAAGCACGGAGCCCAGGGCTCATGCATGCTAAGCTCCATAAACTCTAAAGATATATCTTCTATAGGTAACTCATGGTTACCCCAGCTGTGTTAATGTCCTGCTACTGGCTGTTTCACGGCAAGTGTGTCCAGCCCTAACAAGAAAAAGGCATCTGCATGTTAGGACACCTACAGTTTCTGTTAACAGCTGTGATTTGAGATCGACAAAACCTACAGATGTTGAAGTTGGAATGACCGAGGCCACTGTACTGAGGGTGCAGCAACACTGTGCCCAGATCACACTCTTTCCCAAGAGTCATGTCGACAGACACTTCCTGAATAATTCATATGTCACCACGCTCCACGGGTTGGCAAGGTTCATCTTCCTAAGGGTCTCTAAACCGTGGCCCTAACAGCGCCACCCCAGGCCTCTTCCCTGCCTTAGCCACACTCTCAGATGACCTGGTTCTGCATCCAGACTGAGTGTGTGTGTGTGTGTGTGTGTGTGTGTGTGTGTCTGTCTGTCTGTCTGTACATAGACATATATGCTCAACTTTGCCTGTAAGACATGGATTTCCTTGCTTACAATGCACCCAATACCTTCTCCAACTAGCAAGATCATCCATCCATCCATCCATCCATCCATCCATCCATCCATCAGGAAACCTGCCTTGATTTGCCTGGGCTGCCACCGAGCTATTCTAGAACCCCGTCCCTTATTATTATAGCAGACCTGCTTCACAATGTAGGAAGGCCCTGGACTTCTTGCTGTAAGAATTAAAGTTGGCTGTTTCAAGTCCCCCCCATCTCTCTGCTTTTCGGGTGCCCTGTCTCTGCAGGTGGGGGAGCATGGCATGACCCGTTTGTGATCTCACCTGGGCTTGGGGCGCTCTTCTTCTGGTGGCAATGCAGGGAATACAAAAAGATAATTAGCAAGAATTGAATGCAGAGCTTGCCACCCCTTAGAGGAAACCCAAGGATGACAGGAGCTCTGGGGAAAGGCCATTAAGAGAGGGAAGGGGCATCAAGGTGGCCAGAAGGGAGGAGGAGGCTCACTCGCATCACATATACATTCTGCATTGGTGTGGGTACACCCGGTCTCCAAATTCTGGAAACCCAACGGACCAAACTCCTGACTGTCTACGGATTATATGTCCCCTGTATCCTGCCTTCCCCGTGCTGCCCAGCAATGGAGGGGATCCCATCTCTTCTCCTCATTCAGGGACCCCAGATCTCTGTCCCCAGGCCCCTGCTCCTTTGGGACACAGACCATCCCACACCCCACTCTTAATAGTATCCTAAAATTCAACTTCCTTTTAGATCATGCCTGTAATCTTAGCACTTGGGAGGCTGAAGCAGGAGGATTGCTATGAGTTCAAGGCCAACCGAGGCTTATATATTCAGTTTCAGGTCAACTTGAGCTAACAGGTTGAGACTCTCTCAAAAAACAACAAATAAATAAGTAAACAAACAAACTGAGCATGGTGATGAACACCTGCAATCCCGGCACTCGAGAGGCTGAGGCAGGAAGGTTGCTGCAAGTTCGAGGCCATCCTGGACTATATGAGGCCCTGTCTCAAAAAAAAAAAAAACCAAACAAACAAAACATAATGTAAGGTTTAAAAAATTCAGGCCCCAACCTTCGAATGTATATAGGGGAGAAATATAACATACAGATTTGGGGGCCAAAAAGAGAGGCGATGGGGCACCTCTCCGACAACACTCAACTTTTCTAGTAAGCATTCTTCCAAGATTGGAATGAAGGCTTGCACAACACTCCCTTTAAGGAAGGGAAAATGATTAAGAGACACGCAAGGCAATTTCCCTTCACGGCCACCGGAGGGCGCAGGGCCCCAGGGGCTTAAAGGATGAGGCTGGGCGGGGCTGGGCAGATCATCCAGGAGCCTATGGGGGTGATGGTGGACGGCGGACCTGCTGATGTCGGGGTCCCCAGACACCCCGAATCAATCCCAGGAACCGAAGAAGCTATGGTTACCTCGCTCTGCCACCGGCTCCGGCTCCTCGGGGGCTGAGAGGGGCAGGAGAAGAAGCAAGATTTGGGAGGTGCAGGGAGGGGCAGCCGCACGGTAGCATAAAGGGATGGGTGGGGAGAGAAGCGAGACGCTGTTAAAGAACGGACCCGGGATCCTTCAGCCCAACACCTTGTTCCGTCTCCCACCGCACCCCCACCCCTACCCCGAGGCCTCCGAGAGCCTGCGGGATTCAGGCTCACCTTCCTCCTCCTCCACCGCCTCCTCATCTGGAAAGATGGGACACACAAAGAAGAGGTTAGATCCGGGGATAAGGAGCATCAGCTGTGCACCAGAGACTCGTGGGGTAGCCCCTCCCTCCTCAGACCCCGGAGATCAGGTCCCAGCCCTCCTCCCTCAGACCTGGGGTCTAAACCCAAGCCCTCGGTAGGAAAGCGAGCTAACAGCGTGCCCCAGCTGCAAGCGCAACAGGGAGCATTCCCACCTGTTGCCAGAAGTTTCCTTGGCAACAGCTTCAGACCATCCCACCCCCTCCTCTACTCCGAAGTGTGGCTGGATTACCACACCGTCCCCCTCAAGGAGCCCGCTCCGACCTGCTTCCTCCAGCCCCTAAGCTGCCCTCTCCGCGCTCACCTTCCGCCTGCTCCCTAGAGGCATGGATAAGGAGAGAGAGGGAGAGAACGGAGGGTTAGACATCTTGGGGATGGAATGATCTGCCCGCATCGCGAGCCCCCAAGCCTGCCAGACGTCACCACTCACTCGTATTCTTGTTCTTCCGTGTCTGACATTCTGGAGTGACCTGCAGACCAGAGAAGAGAGGATGAGTGGGGAAGGTCCCCAAGGAAGAGGGCTGGCGCGCGGACTCCTGGATCTGAGGGAGGGGATATGGGTCTGGACCCGGGTCAGAGCAGGGAGAGGCTAGCACCTAGCATCCCGATTCGTGGAGACCAGGCCCCAGTCCCACCCCAAGCCTGTCTACCCTGCCCCCCCTCACCCCAGCTGTCTTCTTTTGTCCTATGACAGGTTCACGAGAACCCGATCCCAGTCGGGATTAGCAGATATTGGAAAAGGGACAGGGTTTGAAGACAATAGCTGCCCCACCCCTAGTGCTATTTCGGGGGGAATGTCACAGACAGAGAAACAGAGGACATTTCCCAATAAGGAATTGGAGAAATGGGACTCCCCCCCCCACTACCCCTCCTTCCACAGCCCCCTTGTTTGCCCAGCTTCTTTCCCATCACCGAGTATCCCTTTTCCCTTTCCCCTACATCCTGTGCAGCGATGGATGCATCGAGAACGGCTTCATCCTGATCCGCTAAAGACCTCAGCTCCCTCCCCCGGACTCTGCTCCTCCGGGCCTGAAAGTTCCCAGGTCGAGACCTTCAGTGCCCACAGGTTCCGAGATCCAAATCCCTTGTTATGTGAGACCAAGAAATCTTAGTGTCTCCAGATGACCAGGTGCCCAATTCACACTAGGACATATGTACCGGCGCTTACATTCTAAGACCCGCAAGATTTTGTGGGGGGATGGGAGGCTTGGAAGTTGGCGTTGAGACGGGGTCTCATATAACACAAGCTAGCCTTGAACTCGCCATGTAGCCAAAGATGACCTTGAATTCCTGATTCTTCCGCCTCCCAGAGTGCCAGATTACAGCCTGCACCTGTCTGATCCCCAGGCATAAGACCTCATCCAATAAAGCCTGACATCCGAACTCAGAGGTCCAATTGCAGCACCCTGGATTACCATGCAATGTCACCATTTCTAAAAATCCTCCTGCCTCAGTCTCTTGAGTGTTGGGACTTCCGGCCTGTATCACTGAGACCCCAGGCCCTAGTCCTTCCCCAGTTCCTCTGGCCTCAAGACTTCCCAAACCATTTGTCCTTCAAGAACAGCTCTCGGTTTCCTCCAGCCTCTGAGACCTCCCCAATTTTTTTTTTTTGAGATGGTGTTACTATGGAACCCTGAACTCTCTTCGCAAACCAGTCTAGACTTTGAACTCTTAGAGATCTACGTGCCTCTGCCTTCCAAACGCTTCCTCCACCATGTGAAGGAGGGCACCCCCAGATTCTGTAACCCACAAATCCTACCCCTCCGCACCGGCCATTCCAAGCCCTCCCAAAGGCTCAGGCTTTAGCTGGGTTGCTGCCGTCTTTACTCGCAACACTCAGTCAGGAAGCAGGATTGCTGCAAACTCAAGGCCAGCCTAGGCTACAGAATGAGACTGTCTCGAAGAAGGAGGAGGGGAGGAGGAGGAGGAGGAGGAGGAGGAGGAGGAGGAGGAGGAGGAGGAGGAGGAGGAGGAGGAGGAGGAGGAAACCCTGCTCTCTCTGTTCACACCTGGTTCCCACTGTTCCTGTCCTGCCCACACTCCAAAGAGCCCGGTTACCTGGGTCTGGATCCGCTGATGCTGTCAAGGCAATCGGAGGACTCTGAGGGCAGTGACGCACCCCCTGGGTTTATAGCTGGATGCTCAGCCCCGCCCCAGGTTGGAGGAGGGGGGCGAGGATTCCTCTGGTCAAACACCATCCCCCATGCTCAGAGCCTGCCTTGCCCCCTCTGGCTCCAGTTTTGGGGTCCATCTGCTTCAAGAACCCTGTTGGACTTCATCAACAACGCCCTAGAGTACGGGTTAGGTCAGGCACCCCACAAGCTCTCTTAGGGCACCCAACAATATCCTGAGCTTTGGAGTCCCCAAGACTGGAAGGAGTACAGGAAAAGGGGGCTTAGTGACAAAAACGTGGGGGGGGCTAAGAGAAACTAGAAACTTCCTGCTTTTACCTCTGTGGCTTTTCTCAATCTTCTCCTATGGCCCCTGTCTGTGGCTTGCATCTGCATGGGGTGTGTGTGTGTGCACGCGCGTGTGAGTGTGTCTTTTTTTTTGTTCCTCCATCTCTGTCCCCCTCTGTCTCTGTCCAACTGTCTCCCCCCTTCCCCCACCCCTTTGTCTGCCACCAGGATTCCACCACAGTGACAACAGGCCTCTAAAGCTGGAAAGCAGGTGTTGGGAGGAGGGAGAGGATGGGGTGTCAGGCTCGACAGCCCTCACCCTCCCAGCCCCTCCTCTCCTCCATCTGACACAGATCTTTTTTAGTATCCTCTGCCCCCCCCTTCCCAGCCAAGCCACGACCTTGAACTCTAGGGAATCCGATGCCTACTCAGAAAGCTGACTTCCATGCCCCTCTGTACCTCACTCTCCCCCGTGTGTGGGTTTGTTTCTGTGGGTGTTCAGGGCTCTGTCTTCCCTTCTTCGGTTTGGGCTCTCTCTCTCTCTCTCTCTCTCTCTCTCTCTCTCTCTCTCTCTCTCTGTCTCTCTCTTTCTCTCTCTTTCTCTCTCTTCTCTCTCTCTCTCCTGTCTGGACTGCTGTGAACTTCTGCAGTTTTGTTTTCTTCTGGGGGTGGGGAACGTTGAAAGATTTGAGGTCTTACGTAGCGCATGCTAGCTTCAAACTCATCTACGTAACTAAAGAAAGTAACCAATCCTTCAGCCCTCCACTCTCCAGTGCTGGGATCAATGGCTTCTCCATGTTTTTGTCCTTCTGTGTTCCTGGGGACGTCTTTGTGCAGTCACCTATAGCTCAGCTTCTGTATCTTGGCTCTGCCTTTCTGTGTCTGGGCCATGTGTCTTTCTCCATCCTTCTGGGTGTCTCTCTGTGTCTCTGTCTCTCTCCAGTTTTCCGTTTCTGTGGGACTTTCATGAGTTTGCTAGTTTGGTTGGTTGGGGTGTGTTGTGGGATCCCGCCTGGGTCCCTTTGCCGCTTTAGCCCCCAAATAACACACAAGACACTATATTAATTATGAAGCTGTTGGTCATTTGCTATGGTTTCTAATCGGCTAGCTCTGACTTAATCATTGACCCATAATCACCAATATATATTTTTATAAGGGCTTATCTTTCCCAGAATGCCAATCTTGAATTCTCTCCTCCAGGGATCACGTCTCAATGACTCTCTTCACTACATTTCCCAGAATCCTCCTAGACTCCTAGTCCCACCTATCTTACTTCCCTATTGGCCAACAGTGTTTTATTTATGCCAATCAAACATATACACAGAAGGACTTCCCCCATCAGGGGCGAGTTGGGTTTTTTGAGACAGGGTCTCACTATGTATCTTTGACTGTCCTAGAATCCAGTACCTAGACCATGCTAGCTCGTGCCTGCCTTCCAGGAACCGGGATTAAAGGCATGTACCACTATATCTGTCTTTGCTTTCTGTTTCTGTTTCTTACAGGGTCTCCATCATCTCTCTGCCTACATCTAGGTTTCTAGTTTTGTTTTCTTGGCACTTTAAGAATTATTCTTTTTCTGCGGAGAGGGGGTTTCGAGACAGGGTTTCTCTGTATTGTTTTGGAGGCTGTCGGTCCAGCCTGGCCTCGAACTCACAGAGATCCGCCTGCCTCTGCCTCCCGAGTGCTGGGATTAAAGGCGTGCGCCACCAACGCCCGGCTAAGAATTATTTTTAATTTAAAAAATGTATATGATATGGGTAGTTTGCTTGTCTGTCATAGGATCCCTTGTAACTAGAAGCACGGGTAGTTTTGAGCTGCTGTGTGGGTGCTGGGAATCAAACCTGGGCCCACCAGCACATCTTTCTTTGGGTTTAGCACGTTCTATGCCCCTGCAGAGGAGACTGCCGCATGTGAGAAACTTGCCTGTGACCACACCCCCGCATGGCTTTGGGGGACAGCAGCCCTCATTACCCCCACCTTTCCTCATGCCTACTCTCCAGGGAAGCAGGCACACACAGTCACTTCCTGTTCAGAGAGGTTTATTCCTCAGGGGACATCCACGGTGCAACGGGGCTGGGAGCCATGGGCTCAGCCCTCAAATTTCTTCTTGCGGCCCTCCATCCCACTCAGTGCGTCGATGTTCTTGCGCCAGTCTCCCACCTCCCGGTTTTCCTGGAGGTGAAAGGTCAGAGGTTAACAGCTCTTCCTGGTGTCTATCCCCAAAATAGCCTCTCTCTGCCCTCTAGCTGGCTAGACCACTCTCTGCTGAATGCCTGTGCAAGAATCTGGTTCTGGAGCACTTCTTGGCCTCTCAGACAATCTGGCCAACTGCGACGCGCCTCGATTCTCCCCCGTGCACCTCCAGTCCCCCCCCCCCGTGAACCTCCCCTCCCCCGTGCACCTCCAGTCCCTCCCCGTCCCCCCCCCCCGTCTGGACTTTTTATGGTTGTGGCTGCCCAGATCCTCTCAAGCATCTGCCTTCCTCCCGCACACTCACCTTCTCAATGTCCTCCTTCTTCACCTGCTTGAGGTGGGCCCTCAGGTCCAAGGACTCCTTGGCCCGAGTCCCCAGCAGCGCCTGCATCATGGCGTCTGCAGAGATCCTCACTCTTCGAAGGGTGGGTCGCTTAAACTTGCCACGCAGGTCATAGATCTTCTGGGTCAGATCTGCGATCTGGGGGGGTGACCATATGGGGCGTGGAGACCCCCTAACCTCTGTTTCCTTCCTTCCTGCACAACTCTTTGTTTTGTTTTGTTTTGTTTTTTCGAGACAGGGTTTCTCTATATTGTTTTGGAGGCTGTCCAGGAACTCACTCTGTAGACCAGGTTGGCCTCGAACTCACAAAGATCCACCTGCCTCTGCCTCCCAAGTGCTGGGATTAAAGGCGTGCGCCACCAACGCCCGGCTCCTGCACAACTCTGCTAACCTGTCATTCCTCCTTATCCCGATCTTGCCATCAGGATCTAAATTCCTGCCTCTCTTCCAGCTCTGGCTGCAGGTTAAGGCCTCCAACTTCCGGATGCTCCCCTGCCAACTTCCGGATGCGCCCCGGACCCATCGGTCGAAGCTTTTAACACGGCTCAACCCAGCAATGTGCAGATCATGACTCCCTGACCCGGGCCTCAACTCGTTCCCGACAACTCAGTACTCAGGACGCTGCTCCACAGACCTACGTATGCCACCCAGGTTCTGCTTTGCCTGCGATGGGTCTCTGCTAAAACAACTTCCCTTGACACGGTGGAGGCTCCACTGCCTGCCTTCTCCGCTCAGAGTTCTCCCACGCACAAGCAGCGGCCACGGCCGTCTCATCCCGAGCCTACAGACCCGGGAATCACGGTCTACTGCGAAGGGGCCCAGACTTCCCCAAAAGGTGCCCACCTCGGTGACGTTCTTGGTGACTTTCGCTTCTACGTCGTATCTCTCTTCATCCACTTTGTCCACCCGAGCGTGGAGCTGCCGGCACAAGTCCTGAAGAAGAAATGCGTGTGTGCTGAGGGAGAGGCTGGAGACCAGGGTCCTGGTCGGAGCGAGGAGGCCTGGGCTCTGGATTCCTGGGTCTGAGCGAGGAGGCCTGGGCTCTGGGTCTGAGGGAGGAGGCCTGGGCTCTGGGAACCTGGCTCTGAGGGAGGAGGCCTGGGTTCTCTGGGTCTGAGCGAGGAGGCCTGGGCTCTGGATTCCTGGGTCTGAGGGAGGAGGCCTGGGCTCTGGATTCCTGGGTCTGAGGGAGGAGGCCTGGGCTCTGGATCCCTGGGTCTGAGGGAGGAGGCCTGGGCTCTGGATTCCTGGGTCTCAGGGAGGAGGCCTGGGCTCTCTGGGTCTGAGGGAGGAGGCCTGGGCTCTGGATCCCTGGGTCTGAGGGAGGAGGCCTGGGCTCTGGATTCCTGGGTCTGAGGGAGGAGGCCTGGGCTCTCTGGGTCTGAGGGAGGAGGCCTGGGCTCTGGATTCCTGGGTCTGAGGGAGGAGGCCTGGGCTCTGGATCCCTGGGTCTGAGCCAGGAGGCCTGGGCTCTGGGAAACTGGAACTGAGGGAGGAGGCTGGAGCCTGGGCTCTCTGGGTCTGAGGGTGGAGGCCTGGGCTCTGGGAACCTGGGTCTGAGCAAGGAGGCCTGGGCTCTGGATCCCAGAGTTTCAGAGAGAAGTGCTGAGGTCTAGACTCCTGAGCCTGAGGAAGGAGGGGCTGGAAGGAAGCGACCCTGGAATCTGGACTCCGGGGAACTTAAAAGAGTGTGTCTAGGAACAAGAATCGGGAGACTTGGCAGTTGGCTGGAGAAGTACACGGGGTTTGAAGTCGTAGGGCTGTCTGTAATGCTCGGCATTACTGGTCCCCAGCAGAACGGGAGATCAGACGGGAGAGTGGGACCCCGGGGCCCCAGGCTCGGCAGGGATCCCCGCTTTGTGACCTGGTACCTGAAGCTCTTCAAAGCTCAGCCCATCCAGCTCCAAAGGCTGGCAACGAGTGCTCAGAACGCGCCCTTTCTCTCCACGTCGCTCCTCGGCCTCACGCTCTATCTCCTGCTTGGCAATCTGCAGCATCAGAGTCTGCGGGAAGGTTGGAGAACGCAACAGCGTTCCCCAAAGCATAGGAATGAAACATTTCCCTCCATCTTCTGGAGACACAGAACATCCAAGTTGGTGTCTTTTACCAAAAACTCTGTCTCGTTTCTGCGCGCCCTTGTGTGCGTGTGTGTGCGTGCGTGCGTGCGTGTGTGTGTGTGTGTGTGTGTGTGTGTGTGGGGAGAGGGTGACACACTCCCAAATGAAACCACGCCCAGAAAAGCTCCGCCCGCCCAGACCCCGCCCCTCCGAGCAAGTCATCACCTTCAACTGAAGTTTCCTCGAGGCGGAGATCTTAGACTTTTTCTGCCAGGGTGACATGGAGAAAGGTCAGCGGGAGGTCCCAGAGCAGACATGGGGCGGGGCTGCAAGGCATCGCCTCCCACTCGAGTACTTTCATCAACTCGGACGCTGAGTCCCCCGGAAGCTTGGGCTCTGACTGGAGCTACACTCTGCTTCTGTACCCCCGTCTCCCCACCCCATCGCTTGAAGCCTTGCGGGCTGTGGGCAGCGGAGCTCCGCCCATAGCAGCTGTCACTGAGCCCAACCTACGACACCTTTCGGAAATTCTGCCCCAGCGATCGAACTCCACCCAGCACATCACCAAAGCGCTGCCACCCCTGCCAAGGCCTTGGTGCCGCCCCTCCCTAGGTCCTTGAGGATTCTGAACCCAGAAGCCCCGCCCAGCAGCGATCCCGCCCTCTGAGGTCCCGGTCCCACCTTGGCGTGTGGCTCGGTGGCGTAGGCTCGGTAGTTGGCCGAGGAGCGGCGTCGGACGGGGGCTGGTGCCGGTTGAGGCTCCCCAGCCTGGAGGTGGAGCAGACTGTGATCACTACCCAAACCCTCCCACCCTGTCCTTCCCGGTACCCTCACCTATGCCCACCGGCGCCCCAGTCCCCTCCCTGCAGCGCCCGAGGGTTCCCTGCTGCACTTCTTAGCTCAAGGCGCTCACCGCATTGCTGCCCCTGAAGGGAGAGAGACCGTGAAGAGGCAATCAGTGACGGAGTCCCCCTGGCCAAGAGGTTGGAGCTATTAGCTTCCACTCCCTCGGACCCCAGGAGTCTGGTTCTTAAATGCCTACCTCATTTCCACCCAGAAATCCACCCACCCTTACATCCTACCATCTCAGGCCAGGCATCTAACCAAGTTGCGTCCTCTCTCCTCTCCTAGTTCCTTGGGGATCCAGTCCAAGGTTACCAAGAGTCACTTACTCATCTGCCATGATGATCCCCTGAGGCAGAGAAAGAAACCAGGGGGTCCTGGAGGGTCCTGCAGGGGTGTCCCCGCTGACCTTGGAGGTCTCTAGAGATTGGGTCCCCTCTGGGCTGCTCCAGCCTCACTGAGGACACTGAGATAAGGGGCGAGGACAAAGACTAAATATACTGCTGTCTCCTCCCCCACTCCGCCCTGGACGAGATAACTGGGGGTGAGGGGAGGGGTGTGCAAAGCCCCAGTTGGGTGACCGAGGTGCCCGAGAGGCACACCCCTCCTGCTTCTGACTCTGGTGTCCCGACTCCCTCAGACTCGGGAAAATCTGGGAGCCAGCTCCCCGTCTTCCCTCAAAGCGCGAGTCCAGGCTTCAGCTCCCCTTGTTCACAACCAGAAATCCAGGCCCGGCCTTCCTCCCTCTGCGGACTTTCAGAGGCCTATAATTTCCTGTCTCCTCCATTTTTTATTTGTTTATCATTGGTCAGTTTCGGTGCCCCTAGCGTGTTTAGTTTGAATGCTCGTGTGTAGGACCCCCGGGGTGTGAACTAAAACCGAGTTCACTTGTAAACCCACAAATACAGCTTCTGCTGGGCCCTCCCCCCCACTTCTCCTGGCACTGGACACAGACTGAGGACAGACACACAGAGGTGACCCTGTGTTCTTTATTTGAACCACATGCAGAGGAGGAGATGTCCCTGCGCCTCCCAAAAGTAGCACGTCACGAGAGAAAGAGGCCCAAGGCAAAGGAGAGGACCTGGAACCCAGGGCTGTGCGTTCAGCCTGCAATTAGCCTCGGGATACTCAAGAGAACAATCTGGGACACCCCCACCCCCTCTGATCGTAGAGCCGAGAACTCCAGGAAGGGAATTTGAAATTCTAGTTATAACACTGGGGTCGAGAAAGAACACAGTCAGAGGTGAGCTCAGGGTTGGCTACATGAGCTGGTGTCAATCCTGGGGTCTGCTTCAGCAGTTACAGGTGGACTGCTTGGTCCCTGGGTTTTGAGGGTGCATTCACTGTGGACATTGCCACCGGCGGGCTTATCACTTCCGGAGGAGGAGCCGGGTCAGCCTAGGGTGGGCTCATCGCTTCTGGAGGCGGGGCCGGGTCAGCCTGGAGTGGGCTCATCGATTCCGGAGGAGGGGCTGGGTCAGCCTGGGGTGGGTTCATCGATTCCGGAGGCGGGGCCGGGTCAGCCTTGGGTGGGCTCATCGATTCCGGAGGAGGGGCTGGGTCAGCCTGGAGTGGGCTCATCGATTCCGGAGGAGGGGCTGGGTCAGCCTGGGGTGGGTTCATGGGTTCTAGAGGCGGGGCCGGGTCAGCCTGGGGTGGGTTCATGGGTTCTTGAGGCGGGGCCTGGTCAGCCTGGGGTGGGCTCTTCGCTTCTGGAGGCGGGGCCTGGTCAGCCTGGGGTGGGTTCATGGGTTCTAGAGGCGGGGCCGGGTCAGCCTGGGGTGGGCTTATCGCTTCTGGAGGCGGGGCCAGGACTTCGCAGGTCGAGGGTCCAGATTCCACACCTGAGTCTCCACCACCCCTAGTAGAGTCTCCTAACTTGTAGAAGCGCGCAAAGTTCTCCGATGGTATGGCTCCGGGATGCGGGGCGAACCCAGCCGCCCGCGCTATCTCCCCAACGCGGTCAGAGAATGTCTTCAACTCCTTGGGCCGCAGGTCCACCAAGTACCTGGTTCAGGAAACTGCATGTGAGGAGACTGTGCTTTTGGTCCAGCTGGGACCCTCCCACCCCGCTCCTCTGGCTCACCGAGCTAATTCCACAACCAGGTTCCCTCCAGGGGCCACGCAAGCCCCAAGCTCAGGACTGAGTAGATGGACCATCCTGCAGGAGAGAAAAGGCTAGAAACTGAGATAACACGGGTAGGGACGAAGGCCTGGAGTTGGGTGGAGAGTGCGAAGCTCAAGTCCCCGGATCCTGAAAAAGAAGAAACCGGGCCCAGTCCTAGGTCTCCAGGAGCACACGTGTGTCCCACTTACCCACAGGACACATAGAGCAGCTGGAACCGGCCCTTGTAGCAGGTCTTATGGTGGAGAGTCTGCGAAGAATCGAGAGGCAGGAAATACATAGTAAAGGGTTCTAGAGTAGGCACTGCAAGGAAAGAGAAGAAAAAGTCAGTTCTGGGGCTGAAGAGATGGCTTCCCCGCTAACAGAGCATGCTACACTTTGTGCCTAGCACCAAAACTCACGCCGGACCCCTTGGAACTGCCTCTAATCCCTTTCTGGGGATATGGCGCTCTCTTGTGGTCTCTGAAAGAGCCTACATGCGTGTGCATACACATAAATAATTCTAAATCTTTAAAAAATGTATTTATTTTATTTTCATGTGCATTGGTGTTTTTGCCTGCATGTGTGTCTGTATGAGGGTGTCAGATCCCTTGGAACTAGAGTTACAGACTGTTGTGAGCTGCCATGTGGGTGCTGGGGATTGAACCTGGGTCCTATGGAAGAATGGTCAGTGCTCTTAACTGCTGAGCCATCTCCCTGGTCCCTAATAAACTTAAATCTTAAGGGAGAGAGCAAAAAGGCACTCACAAGTGGGCAGATAATAAAATCGAAGTTAATGTTCCTTCGTCCCTACTTTTGTTTTTGTTTTGAGACAGGTTCTCATCTTGTAGCTGAAGATGTCTGGAATTATTCCCGAGAGCAAGCATTTCCTCCTGCCTCAGTCTCCCAAATGCTAGGAGGACAGTTATATGCGGCCATACCCCGATAGCTTGGCTTTTTCTTTAAAATTGTTTTTGGGGACTTTTTCTTTAAAATTGGTCTTTGGGGACGGTGGGTTCTGCAGCATGGGTGTGACAACTCTGGAGTCAGCTGTCTCTTCCCTCCTTTGCTTCAGCTCCACCAAACTTGGGTTGCGAAGCCCTGCGGGCAAGCACTGCTCCCTGCTGAGCTAGCTTGCCTACCTTCCTTGTCCTTCTAGAAGCCCCCCCCCCACTTCATCCCTTCTCTGGGCCGGATTCCTGCAAATCTGGGAAGGTGGGCCCGCGAGGCAGAGACCCATTTTGAATAGAGGAACAGGCGCGCCTAGGGAGGGGTGAGTTAAGGAAAAGAGGGGCAGCCAGAATCCACGTGGGGAGAGCCTTCAGCGGGGAATCTAGACAGTCCCCTGCTAGACCTCTATGGAGACTGAGAATTCTCCTACTGGCGATGTTAGGATTTACTAGGAAAGGGAGAATAAGAGAACAAACATTAACGAGGGGGAGGGCAACTGCCCGGGTATTCCAAATTAGCTACATCCAAACTTGGGGGAAATAAAACAGCACCCCTATCTGAAGTTTGCAACTGTTAGCTACCTACCATCCGATTCGGGCGAGGTCTTCTCCTCCAGGTCGCCCTGAATGGCTCTCGGGCCCCTCCAGGCGGCCACTTCTCTGAACAGCTCTGTAACATTATGCTGCGTGATCTCGCTTGCGGTCTGCCCAGAAGAAAGGGGAGGGGCCCGATGTTAAACTAGGAACCTTATTAAGGATGTGCGCCGGTGACAGCTAGCCCCGAATTAGAAAACTTGTCGCTTTCCCCAGGCTGAATTTAAGATATCCTAAGAGGACTGGATCGTGGCGCTCCTAAGTGGAGCCCAAGAGGTTAGGGACAGAGCCTGTTACTTGGAGACACCGGACCGAAATGAGGGGTGGAGCTTACAAAGCGTGGCGGGGCTTGGCGCTAGGCGGGGCTTGGCGCTAGGCGGGGCTTGGCGCTAGGCGGGGCTTGGCGCTAGGCGGGGCTTGGCGCTAGGCGGGGCTTGGCGCTAGGCGGGGCTTGGCGCTAGGCGGGGCTTGGAAGGCAGAGGGCAGGAACTTGCCCGCTGGGCTTAACTCCAGCCCCACCCGCCACACACCTTGACCGGTTGTCCGTTACTCGTCCTCAAGAGGCTCTGGTCGTCCGCCTCGATGCCAAAAGCCACAAAGGGACCCGTGGCGATGTCCCCCCAGTACCCGCGCGCTGCCACGCGTTCCCCACGCTGGAAAAAAAAAAAAGCAGGGGTGATGAGATCGCAGGTGAGGTCCAAATTGGAGACCTTGACTCAAAGGTTGACCTAAAAGACACAGAGTAACCAAGACTTGGGGGTTGACACGCACGTGGCTCAGGAGGCGACCGGATGCCAGGGTCCTGTTGGGCACGGAGTAAGCACTTGAGTCTCTGAGTTCAAAGGCAACACCTGTGTCCCGCCAGCGTCGGAATTCCTGGATGTGGATGACTTGGGCCTGGAATAGACGACGGGAAAGTCCCGATGGATCTGGTATAGGAACCCCATCTCTACACCTATAGGAATCCCTCCTCCCTCAGACCCAGGAGCCCAGACCCCAGCCTTCCTTCCTCAGATTGGGGGCGAAGTCCCAGCCCTCTTGCTTCACTCAGATCTCAGAAGCCGCTACCTGCTCCAAGGCTTCCTTACCCCTCGATCGTGCAGCTTCATGCGGAGGTCCCAGTCAGCAACACCACGCCGGGCGTCATAGCGGGAACCCAGGTAGTGGCGCAGCCTCGAGTCCCAAAGGCGACTCATAGGGAAGATCTCAGGGCCCTTGTCCCCACCAGACCAGAAGCGGAACACGGCCTCCAGGGCATCCCGCTCGCGGAACTGCACAGTCAGGGCGAGAGAGCCAGAGATACAGGGAGGGTTCCCCTCCGTCCCATTAAGTAGGCATGATTATGCGGATGCGGAAAAAAGAGATTCAGAGAGCAAAGGCTCCCCTCATCCCACACCCCAACAGTAGGAGTCACAGAGGTGGGAATGGGCCCTCCACACCCCAGCCCGCTCCAGCCCCTCAATTCCTCTGAACCACTCCTTTCTAGAACATTCTATCAGCAGCCACCCGATCCCAGGCCACGCTCCCTCTATCACAGAAGTGGGCAGCCGTGGCACCTTGAGCGGCCGGAGGCTGAGCCAGGGTACTTGCTCCTCCAGGCGATCAGGTTCGGGGACCAGATGAGCCAGGCGGCTAGCTTGGGCTCGCACAAAGGCAGCTACCGAGGGTCGCAGCAGCGCGTTCCCCCACAGCTCCAGGAAGGTCTCACAGCGCTCTGGAGGGAGGTGGGAAGGGTGAAGCAGGAGGGGAGACGGGGCGAACTTCACCAATTCAGGAGCTGCGACCACTACTCAGCACTGAGCATTGAAGCTGGGACTTCAGAAAGGCAAGGCAAGCTGACATATGGCCTCAAGCCTCTTTGTTTTTTTGGTTTTTGTTTGTTTTGTTTTTGTTTTTGTTTTGGGATAGGGTTTATTCTCTGTGTAGTCCTGGCTGTCCTGGAACTCACTCTGCTGACTAGGCTGGTCTCAAAACTCAGACATCTGCCTGGCCCTGCGCCACGCCCATCCTGTCTCCAAACTTTTCAATCACATCACTGGAAGGCCAGCATCTTTGAAGGGAGAGGGAAGGAAGGGCCCTGAGTTTGGATGCTACACTCGCAGCACCTGACCTTGGAGTCCCATCTTCTCGGGGTCCTCTAGGGCTAGGCTGAAGATCAGCATGTGTCGCGCCACAGCTTCCAGATTATTCTCCAACACATAAAACTGGAGGGAATGACAGACAAGACAGTTCCGAGGGTCTACGAGCACAGAACACTAGCCTCCTGTGCCCCGCCCGGCGCCCAGTATGGTGTTGGAATACAACCAAGGGGCTTCCATAAGCTAAAGCTAAGATAGCACTCCATCACTGAGCTGCAATTCCCAGCTCTCTTTCTCAGTTTCTGTTGTGAGGCAAGCTCTCACTGGGTGATCCTTGAACTCTGGCCTTTAACTCTCTGCAATCCAGGATGGCCTTAAACTTGAGATGATTCTCCTGCCTCAGCCTCCTGAGAAGCTCCCATTACAGGCACGAAATACTAGGCCCAGCTTGCCTGTCCATTTCTTCAGCCATAAGTCTAGATTCCAGATCATCCTGGCTATCTGGTCCTGGGTTCTCCACTGTCAGAAGCCCAGAAGCCCCTTTCTTCCCCCAGGACATGGGTCTGAGACCTCCAGCATCCACCTCCTCAGACCCCACAGCCACTTAGTCTCAAGCCTCTTTTCTCTAGAACCTGGAAAGTGTCCTCTCCAATCCTCTCTTCTCTCAAGGGCTCGGGAATCTGGGCTCTCCGTTTGTCCCGCCCCCATCCACGACCCCAGAACCCCAGCTCACATTGAACCTCCTGAGAGGCCAGAGAGCCGCTCTGGACAGCGTCCGCAGCACGTGGCGACCATCCACAGAGCCTAACAGCAGGGCATCCAACTCCGGGATCTCGTGCTCTGTCTCTGCCTGAGACCCTGGGTCCACGGGAGGACCTGGCAAGACGATAGCGGGCAGAGGCCGGCTACCAAGTCTTCATTTCCTGCAGCTGCCTTTAGAAGCTACGAGTCCAGTAGAGCTGGTGCCCCAAGCCTGGATTCCAAAGGCAGCTGTATCTCTGCATTATGGTGTTCAATATCACCAAGGAAGATCCCGGGGGTGGCCCTCTCCCCAAGTCATTTAATTTAGGGAATGCACGCGCGCGCGCACACACACGCACGCACACACACACACACACACCTGCACCCCCTGCCATGGACACAAGTGCTGTGAGGTGTGCACACATGGGAGTTGGCAAGGGACCTCTGCCTAAGATCGTGTATGGTCCTAACGTAGAGACTCACTTTCCGCCTGTAGGTCCAGCGCTGGCGACATTCCCCACCAGGACACAGAGCCGTAGCCGGCCCCGGAGCCCGCCGGTGTGGTCATCGCCCTGCGGGACAAGGATCCTGGGAACTCCACGTTGTCCCCACCGTCCCTCTCTCACTGCCCCTCGCTTCTTGCCCCTCCGCCTCACCTTTAACCTTCCAAATACCCGGAGGTGGCTCTTCTCCCGCAGAGTGATGGGGCTGAGCTCCACAAAGCCTGCCCAAACTGTCTCCCAGAGGCTCCGCCCTCTATGAGCAGTCAGCCAATGGGAGCAGGTAGCCTTGCGTCGTTGTTATCAACTGACCAATGAACGTGAAAAGGTACCGCTCACTGCTAACTTTTGACCAACAGAAGCACCGAGGGACGGCTGGGGCGTGGTCCGGAAAAGGACGCCGGACGCGGTTGTCATGACGACAGCCCGGCCAGAGGAGGGCGGACTTTGGATCCGTCCAAATTTCTAAGAAGGAAAGGACTTAGCTTGCTGCTTCACATTAAATCAGAACGGAACGAAATCTTTTTATTTCTTTTTTTTTCTTTCTTCTTTTTTTCTTGAGACAGGGTCCCTCTGTATTCTAGTTACTCCAAGCCCCTGTCTCAGTCTCCTGAGTTTTGGTTTAAAGGCGTGAGCTTTGAATGGAATCTTTATAAATCCGAATTATAGCGCGGATCCCAGGCTGGTTCCTTCAGATCTCTGTTTTCTTTTTTCTTTTACACCTGGGCTCTGACAGAATACAGGCTTCACCGGGTGGAAAGCAGGACCCTGCTCAGTAAATTTTCAAGAATTATGTGGTCAGGCTGCTAATCACAGTCATCACTCACTATTAAATTCTTAACGAGCGCTGTAGCAAAGACTTGTTAAGCCGGCACTCTGAAGACAGTTCAAGGCCAGCCTGGTGTATATCTCTTATTCCAGGCCAGCAAAGGCTACATACTAGGAGCACGTGTGTGTGTGTGTGTGTGTGTGTGTGTGTGTGTGTGTGTGTGTGTGTGTGTATGGTGTATCCCCCTGGAGCTGGAGAGATGGCTCAATAGTTAAGGGCACTTACTGCTCTCCCAGAGGACTGGAGAGTTCAGTTCTTAGCACCCACATCAGGGGATCAAAGCTGTCTGTTGTCTGTACCTTCAGCTCCCAGGGATCTGATGCCTTCTTCTGGCCTCTTTGGAAACCTACAACCCCCCCTCTCTCTGTCTGTTTCTCTCTCTCTCTCTCTCTCTCTCTCTCTCTCTCTCTCTCTCTCTCTCTCTCTCTCTCTCTCTCTGCTCTTGTCTGTGAATGTGACAAGCTGCTACAAGGTTTTCCAGGGACCTTGACTTTGCCTGCTATGCTAGGTGCTGAGCTGAAACAAAGCACCACAGGATACAGTGAGCCCACAGCAGGGGGCGTGGTACTTATGCAGAGGGTGATGGAGTGCTGACTGGCTTGACCTTGTGCAAACCTTATGCAGACCACTAAGGCTTCTGTGAGATGATGAGTGAGTTCAAAGTATAGAGCAAAGTTGTTACTACTGTCATTTTGTAGGCAAATTATCTAGTGGTCGAGTCCTACTTAACCCAGTTGTCTGAGGTGAGATGAAATTCCCCACAGTGGAAAATTTCAGATTTTAAGGACGCTGAGGAGCATCACTGGGGGAGCTACTAGATGGAGGTCACTGAGCCTGAACACTAGATTACGTTAAATTTCTCTTGGCACTGCTTGTGGTACCACACACTGGTAAGATTTGCTGAAGGAGGCATTAGCAGGAGAATCACCAGTTCGATGCAAACCTGGGCTACACATTTTAAGCCAGGAGGCAGTGGCCCACAACTATAATACCACTACTCAGGAGGCAGAGGCAGACAGAAGTCTGTGAGTTCAAGACCAGCCTGGTATACAGAGTGAGTTCCAGAATAGCTAGGACTGCTTCCCAGAGAAACCTTGTCTCAAAAAAAAATAAAGCAAAACAAAACAAAAAGTCTTCTTGGCAATCTCATGCATTTGCAAAGTTGTGTTTTCCGTGGCACAGTTATGGCGACAGAAATCTTCTAAACTAAATGAGGAAAAGGGGGCGACCTGAAAATAATGACCACGGTGTTAAGGATGGTGGCAGCTGAGGATGTTTGGGAACCTTTGAACTCACGTGCTCCCCCTTGTCCTGTGTTCTGAGGAATGCTTTGCCTCTCGGAGCAGAATGATGCTGGGACACTCAGCTTCCTGCAATAGGGATAATGTCTTCTTGCTATCTCACTGCTGCTGTGGACCAGGATGCATTTTTTTTTTCCAGACAGGGTTTCTCTGTGGCTTTGGAGGCTGTCCTGGAATCAGCTCTATAGAACAGGCTGGCCTCGAACTCACAGAGATCCATCTGCCTCTGCCTCCCGAGTGCTGGGATTAAAGGCGTGTGCCACCAACGCCCGGCCAGAATGCATTTTTAATGTTCTCCTCCTCCTCCTCCTCTTCCTCCCCCCCTCCCACCCACCCCCTCAGTTTTTTGAGACAGGTTTTCTATGTCTATCTTTGGAGCCTATCCTGGAACTCACTTTATAGATCAGATTCATGAGATTCTCTTGCCTCTCACTACTGAGTGCTGAGATTAAAAGCAAGTGTCACTAGCACCCAGCCCAGAATGCATTCTAAATGATTCTATGCTGACCACTTATCTTGCACTGGCATGTAATGTATTCCTTAGACAGCTTTCCTCAGAGTCCACACACACACACACCAGGACTCGGGAGGCAGAGGCAGGCAGATCTCTGAATTCAAGACTATCCAGGTCTA
Source organism: Mesocricetus auratus (assembly GCF_017639785.1). Lineage (NCBI taxonomy): Eukaryota > Metazoa > Chordata > Mammalia > Rodentia > Cricetidae > Mesocricetus > Mesocricetus auratus. The sequence continues at coordinate 7,933,746 of NW_024429215.1, forward strand.
CTGAGTGAGTTCCAGGACAACCAGGGCTACACAGAGAAACCCTATCTTGAACTCCATGGTAGCCCAAAAATATTTAAAAATTTGCTAACCATAAATGTCAAGTTCACCCCCATGACATAAGTATTCCAAAATGATGTTTAGCTTAGTCATCTCACAACGAATATACTCGATGCCTTTTTGTGTTTCATACATGCACCAGATTCTGACTGTCAGCTTGCAGTAAAATTTTAAAAACATGTAAATGCTAAGCACTACTTCCAGGCTACATTTGTAAAAGGTGAGGACCCCAAATACATGCTGCTCAGAAACACCCAGTGGGGTGTGTGAATATCCCAGGTTCTGTGCTCGCTGGTGAGAATGAGTCTTCATCTGGACAAGTAGATCCGTGGTTATGAGCCCTGAGCCGTTGGTGTAAGCAGAGGACTTTAGCTTGGCCCCCAGCACCCAAATTCATACAACCCCAAGGGATCCCATACCCTCTTCTGGCCTCCGTGCATACACACATGCATGTTTTAAATCTTAAAAATAATAAGAGTACAAGCTCATGGGGGTGGGGTGGGGTAGACGACCTTCCCCTGAGCAGCTGCAGGCCGAGGGGGGGGAGGATGCCAATGTTTGCTCTCCAGCACAGCTGTTCCGGGTCTACTGGGGAAGGGCCAGTCAGAACTTGCAGCCAGTGGGCATTAAGCACCCGCTAGCCTGAGCTGCCTCAGAGGCTGTCACCACCCGCATGTGGAGTGGAGACAGAGGGGCTCTTTTCTTGCAGTGGTTGCTCCTTTGCAGAAAGAGGCTCCTCGCTTGAAGGTGAGCTTTTGGGTTACTTCCACTTCGGTTCCAGCTGGTTCTCTAGATTGTCACCTCCTCTCTCAGGCCAGTTAACTTGCATTGACTCCCCCACCCCTGCTATCTTTAAACCAGAGAGAGCTAAGGAGCCTAAGGACCGCATAGTTTTCATACAAACCTGGACAGTGGGGCATTTAGGAAGGTCCATCACCCCTCCCAGACCTGGATGTTAATTGGAGACATGCAGCTGGCTGGGAGTGAGTTGATGTCTGGGCCACATTTTATGGGAGTCTGGGTTGTTGCTGGGTTAACTGCGAGGCTCATGAACCACTGTGACTTATGGTCCGAGAGTTGCTATATGAACTGGAGGATTGTTTGTTGCGGTTGCCAAGTGAGAAAATCTGTGAGTGGGACGTTGACCAATTTGAAAGAGATTTGAAGCCCTGTGCTCTTTATTTTCCATGTATGTGGATGCACCCATGTGGGAGTCATGGGACAGCATGCAAGACATGCTTCTCCCCTCCCACGATGTGGGTTCTGGGGTCAAACATGTGTCCTCGGGCATGGCAGTGGGCGTCCTTACCGCTGAGCCCTGCAGGTTTCCTTGCTTCTATCAAGTCATTCCAGACACTCGGGGATGAATGGGTGTGTCTGGGAAGGCAGGAATGATAGTGGAAATGCAGGGTAAAGGAAACTGATGCTTTTTTGTTGTTGTTGTTACTGTTTGGGGGTTATGTTTGTTTTTAAAAGACCTCACTCTGCAGAAAAAAACCAGGGCAGCTTGCAGTCCTCCATGCTTCCTCATGCCCACCCCCCCCCTCAGATTTCCCCCAAAGTGTCTCAGCTGAATCTGTTTTCTCAACTGTGTGTTCTGGTGGGAGAGGAGGGAAGTTGGTGGCTTCCAGTCTGATCTATTAAGAACTCTGGGATGTTCTAAAGTACTTTAACCCAAGATATAAAGTCATAAATTACTTCAAAGTACGTAAGTTTTGAACCCTGGATTAAGGACAACATTTTTTTTTTTGCTTTTGTGAAATTAAATGAGGTACGTAAAACCCTCCCCCTACATAAAACAAACAACAAACAAAAAAAGCCAGAAAGAGTCCCTTCCAGGGGGAAGACTTTGCTGCCATACCATTCTAAAAGGTAAAATTCCTTGCCTTGCACCCTGCTAAAGCATTTACCCAAGGAACTCCATTTTCTTTGGCCGGTTAGAGGGAATGCCAAGGGGTGAAATCTATGTATAATATCTAACTAAAGTTGTGTGAATATAATGTTTAGCCTTCATAGACTGAATTTTTGACCCAATGGTGAGAGGTTTGTTCGTTACTGTTTAGCTTTTTTGGTTTCCATATTTAAAGATCTCTAGAAAAATCTTAATTTTAATAAAAATATAAGCATTTAAATTATGAGCATTAAATTATACTCTCATTTTTGAGATTGGTCTCTCTGTGTTGACAAGGCTGGCCTTGGATCTCAAGAGATACACCTGCCTCTGCCTCTGAGTGCTGAGATGAAAGGCTTGCACCACCACACCCAGCTAATATTTTTTTAATTTAATAATCACACTGAAGTCAACATTCTTCCTATGGAGAGATGCCTAGAAAAAGCCTACTTCCAAGCCTCCTAGGTGGCTGGTATGTTTTCATTTGTCTGTTCTTTAATTTCATCTGTTTTGGCTTTTAGAGACAAGATCTTGCTGTGAAACTCAGAACAACCACCCCGCCACTCCCTAAACTAAGGTTACAGTTGTGAACTACTACCTTCAGCAAGTGTTCAGTTCTGACTAACAAACACATAGACTTCAATGCTTGATGGTCATCAGTGCTTTGGGGGAGAAACCATCATGAAGTGCGTTTATTTGGGTTAGCTTTTATTAAAATGATGGTTAGGGTGGCATTGCCTTTCAATGTGCATCGTAGGAAGCAACAGACATGAGGATGTCAGGAGTTTTCCCTGTCCTTGGCCGATCTTTGTGTCCAGGTCCCTCAGCAGGTGTTGATCATGCTGACCCAGGGGCAAGCTGCTCAGCTGCAAGCGGTGTTTAACCTCCTACACATGAGGCTCCTGCTTCTACTGATGGACAGCTGGGTGTGTCCCAAGGGTGCAGAGCCTCCCAGTGACTTAAATGAACCCATGTGTCACTGATCAAGTCCTAAATGGTCTTTGCTACTCTCAGCAAGGCTGGGTGTCATTTGCAATTAGAAGTTAGCTGTGTTGCCCATTCCCTAACCACTAGTACCTGTTTCCCTGTCCCCTGAAGCAGGAACTGCTCCTCACAGGGGCCACAACAGCCATGTCTAATACAGCGTTGAAGACATTCTCAACTTGGTGTCAAAAATATGTCCCCACAATGCTTTATTCTGTGAATAATGACTTTAAGTACAGTTGGAAGCCACAGACAGTTGTTTAAGTCACTCAATCTTCTGCTTATTGTACTAAGGTGAACTTGCTGGTTGCCATTATGAATTAGTAGAGCTGTGAAAGGCATTCTTCATTCTATGTCTCAAGTTAACCAGTCCAGGTCATTAAGTTTCCTTTGTTGGTTTGTTTGGGGTTTGTCTGTTTTTGGTTGTTGTTGGTTTTATTTTCTATTTTTTTTTGGTTTTTTGTGTTTTTTTGTTTTTACTTTATAGGTATTTTAGGGTTTTGTTTTTTTAATACATTTTATTTAAATTAGAAACAATCTTATTTTACATATTGATTAATGTTCCCTCTCGAATCCTCCCATGCCCCCAAACCAAACACTCTTCCCATCCACCAGGTACTCCCCAGGAGGTGAGGCCTTCCATGAAGGATCATCAAAATCTGTCTAATCATTTGGGGCAGGGCCTAGGCCCTCCCCTGTGTATCTAGGCTGAGAGCATCTGTCCATGAGAAATTGGTCCCCAAAGTCCATTCCTGCATAGGGATACATCCTGGTTCTACTGCCAGAGACCCCATAGACTGCCCAGTGCTCCAACACCAACGTTCAGGGGCCCTGGTTTGGTCCTATGCTGGTTTCCTACCTATCAGTCTGGGGTCCATGAGTTCCCATTTGCTTAGGTCAGCTGTTTCTGTGGGTTTTCCCAGCCTGGTCATTACTCCTCCCTCTCTGAAGCTGGATTCCAGGAGTTTTCTTAGTGCTTAGTTATGGATCTTTGCTTCCATCAGCTACTAGATGAAGGCTCTAGGATGGCATTTAAGGCAGTCATTATAGAGAAAGGGCATTTAAGGCAGCCTCTCCACTATATCTTAGGTTCCTAGTTGGGGTCATCCTTGTAGGTCTCTATACAATTCCCTAGTGCCAGATTTCTCTGTAAACCTATAGTGGCTCCCTATATTGTCCCTTTTCTTGCTCTCCTCTATTCCTCTCCCCACTCAATCCTCCTAATCTCCTTATGTTCTCCTCCCGGCTCCTCCTCTCCCCTCCTCTTTCTCCTATCTCCCTCCCCCAATGCTCCCAATTTGTTCAGGGTCTCTTGTCTTTTCCCCTTCACTGGGGGACCTTATATGCCTCTCTTATGGTCCTCCTTGTTTCCTAGCTTCTCTGGAGTGAATTGTAGCTAGGTAATCCTTTTCTCTTTGTCTAATATCCATATATATAAGTGAGTACATACCATGTTTGTCTTTCTGTGACTGGGTTAACTCACTTGGGATGCTTTCTTGTAGTTCCATTCATTTACCTGCAAATTTCAAGATTCCATTGTTTTTTTTTCATCTAAGTAGTACTCCATTGTGTAAATACACCATATTTTCTGTATCCATTCTTCCTTGGAGGGGCATCTAGGTTGCTTCCAGGTTCTGGCTATTACAAATAATGCTGCCATGAACAGATGTCCTCATGGTATTAATGTGCATCTTTTGGGTATATACCTGAGAGTAGAATTACTGGCTCTTGTGGTAGACTGGTTCCCATTTTCCGGAGAAACCACCATACTGATTTCCAAAGTAGCTGTACAAGTTTGCGCTCCCACCAGCAATGCAAAAGTATTCCCCTTTCACCACATCCTCTCCAACATAAACTGTCATTGGTGTTTTTGATTTTAGTCATTCTGACAGATGTAAGATGGCATCTCAGAGTTGTTTTGATTTGCATTTACCTGATTGCTAAGGATGTTGAGCAAATTAAGTATCTTTCAGCCATTTTAGATTCCTCTATTGAGAAATCTGTTTAGTTCTGTAGCCCACTTTTTAATTGGATTATTTGGTGTTTTGACTACTAGCTTCTTGAGTTCTTTGTATATTTTGGGGATTAGCCTTCTGTTAGATGTGGGGTCGGTGAAGATCTTTTCCCATTGTGTGGGCTGCCTTTTTGTCTTGTTGACTGTGTCTTTTGCCTTACAGAAGCTTCTCAGATTCTGGACATCCCATTTTATTAATTGTTGATCTCAGTGTCTGTGCTGCTTGATGTTATGTTCAGGAAGTGGTCTCCTGTGCCAGTTCTTTCAATGGTACCTCTCACTTCTAAGAAGTTCAGTGTGGATGGATTTTTGTTGAGGTCTTTGACCCATTTGGACTTGTTTGTGCATGGCGATAGATATGAATCTCTCTGTAATCTTCTACATGTCACCATCCAGTTATGCCAGCACCATTTGTTGAACGTACTGTTTTTCCCATTGTATAGTTTTAGCTTCTTTGTCAAATATCAGGTGTTCATAGGTGTGTGTGTTAATATCTGGGTCTTCAATTTAATTCCATTGTTCTACCTGTCTGTTTTGTGCTAATACCAAGCTGTTTTCCTTACTACAGCTGTATAGTAGGTCTTGACGTTAGGGATGATTCCTTTGTTGTTTTGGCTATCCTGGGTCTTTTGTTTTTCCATATAAAGTTGATTATTGTCCTTAGAAGATCTGTGAAGGATTTTGCTAGGATTTTGCTAGGGATTGCATTGAATTTATAGATTGCCATTTTCACTGTGTTGATCCTACCTATCCAAGAGATGGGAGATCTTTCCATTTTCAGGTATCTTCTTTAATTTCTTTGTTTAAAGGCTCAAAGTTCTTGTCATACAGGTCTTTCACCTGTTTTGTTAGAGTTACCCCAAAATATTTTATGTTGCTTGTGGCTATTGTCAAGGGTGATGTTTCTATGATTTCTTTCACAGCCCCTGCATTGTCTATATATAGTATGGCTACTGATTTTTTTAAGTTAATCTTGCATCCTGCCTCTTTGCTGAAGGTGTTTATCAGCTGTAGGAGTTCCCTAGTAGAATTCTTCGGGTCACTTATGTAAACTATAATATCATCTGTAAATAGTGGAAGTTTGACTTTTTTCCTTTCTAATTTGTATTCCCTTTGATCTCCTTTTGTTGTATTGCTCTAGCAAGAACTCCAAGTACCGTATTGAAGAGATATGGAGAGGGTGGACAATCTTGTCTTGTTCCTGATTTTAGAAGAATCCCATTGAGTTTCTCTCCATTTGGTTTAATGTTGGCTGTCGATTTGCGGTATATTGCCTTTATTATGTTTAGGTATGTTCCTGTTATCACTGATCTCTCTAGGACCTTTATCAAGAAAAGGTATAGGATTTTGTCAAATGCTTTTTCAGCATTTAGTGATATGATCCTGTGGTTTTTCTTTTTCAGACTGTTTATGTGGTGGATTACATTGATGAAGTTTTTTTTGTTGAACAATCCCTGCATTCCTGGGATGAAGCCTACTTGATCATGGTAGATGATTTTCTGATGTGTTCTTGGATCCGATTTGCCAATATTTTATTGAGCATTTTACATCAATATTAATGAGTGAGACTGTTCTGTAGTTCTCTTAGTTGTATCTTTGTGTATTTTCTGTACCAAGGTAATTGTAGCCTCATAAAAAGAGTTTGGTATTAACTCTTTCTATGAGGCTTCAATAACCTTGATCCCCAAGCCACACAAAGACACAACTAAGAAAGAGAACTTCAGACCAATATCCCTCATGAACATTGATGCAAAAATACTCAATAAAATACTGGCAAATCGGACCCAAGAACACATCAAAACAATCATTCACCACGATCAAGTAGGTTTCATCCCAGGGATGCAGAGATGGTTCAACATACGAAAATCCATCAACGTAATCCACCATATAAACAAGCTGAAAAACAAAAATCACATGATCATCTCACTAGATGCTGAAAAAGCTTTTGACAAAATCCAACACCCCTTCATGATAAAGGTCTTGGAGAGATCTGGGATAACAGGGACATACTTAAACATAATAAAAGCTATATACAGTAAACCAACAGCCAACATCAAACTAAATGGACAGAAACTCAACACAATTCCTCTAAAATCAGGAACAAAACAAGGCTGTCCACTCTCTCCATACCTTTTCAACATGGTACTTGAAGTTCTAGCTATTGCCATACGACAACAAAGGGGGATCAAGGGGATACAAATTGGGAAGGAAGAGGTCAAACTTTCACTGTTTGCAGACGATATGATAGTTTACATCAATGACCCAAAGAACTCTACCAGGGAACTCTTACAGCTGATTAACACCTTCAGCAAAGTGGCAGGCTACAAGATCAACTCAAGAAAGTCAGTAGCCCTACTATATACAGATGATAAAAGGGCTGAAAAAGAAATCAGAGAAACATAACCCTTTACAATTGCCACAAACAACATAAAATACCTTGGGGTAATGCTAACCAAACAAGTGAAAGACCTGTATCGTAAGAACTTTGAATCTTTAAAGAAAGAAAATAAAGAAGCCCTCAGAAAATGGAAAGATCTCCCATGCTCTTGGATAGGTAGGATCAATGTAGTAAAAATGGCAATCCTGCCAAAAGCAATCTACAGATTCAATGCAATCCCCATTAAAATCCCAGTACAATTCTTCACAGACCTTGAAAGAACAATAATCAATTTTGTATGGAAAAACAAAAGACCCAGGATAGCCAAAACAACCCTGTTCAACAAGGCAATGTCTGGAGGCATCACCATCCCTGACCTCAAGCTCTATTATAGAGCTATAGTCCTGAAAACAGCTTGGTATTGGCACAAAAATAGACAGGTAGACCAATGGAATCGAATTGAAAACCCGGGTATTAACCCACACACGTACGAACATCTGATCTTTGACAAAGAAGCTAAAAATATACAATGGCATAAAGAAAGCATCTTCAACAAATGGTGCTGGCATAACTGGAGACTGGCATGTAGAAGAATGCGGATCGATCCGTGTTTATCGTCATGCACAAAACTTAAGTCCAAATGGATCAAAGACCTCAACATAAATCCAGCCACACTGAACCTCTTAGAAGAGAAAGTGGGTGGTACCCTTGAACGAATTGGTACAGGAGACAGCTTCCTAAACATAACACCAGTAGCACAGACAGTGAGATCAACAATTAATAAATGGGACCTCCTGAAACTGAGAAGCTTCTGTAAGGCAAAGGACACAGTCAGGAAGACAAAAAGGCAGCCCACAGAATGGGAAAAAATATTCACTAATCCCACATCTGACAGAGGGTTGATCTCCAAAATTTACAAAGAACTCAAGAAGCAAGTCTCCAAAACATCAAAGGACCCAATTAAAAAGTGGGCTGCAGAACTAAATAGAGAATTTTCAATTAGAGGAGTCTAAAATGGCTGAGAGGCACTTGAGAAAGTGCTCAACATCCTTAGCCATCCGGGAAATGCAAATCAAAACAACTCTGAGATACCATCTCACTCCTGTCAGAATGGCTAAAATCAAAAACACCAATGACAATCTATGCTGGAGAGAATGGGGTGAAAGGGGGACACTCCTCCATTGCTGGTGGGAGTGCCAACTGGTTCAGCCACTTTGGAAATCAGTATGGAGATTCCTCAGAAAAATGGGAATAAACCTACCACAAGACCCAGCAACTCCACTCTTAGGCATATATCCAAAAGATGCCCATTCATACTACAAGGACATCTGTTCCACTATGTTCATAGCAGCATTATTTGTAATAGCCAGAACTTGGAAGCAACCTAGATGCCCCTCAACCAAAGAGTGGATAGAGAAAATGTGATACATCTACACAATGGAGTACTATTCAGCAGAAAAAAATAATGGAATCATGAGATTCGCAGGCAAATGGATGACACTAGAAGAAACCATCCTGAGTGAGGTAACCCAGTCACAAAAAGAGAAACATGGCATGTACTCTCTCATATATGGATTTTAGACATAGATCTGGGGAGTGCCAGCCTACAATCCTATGGCCAGAGAGTCTGGGAAACAGAAACTTCATTTAGTGGCTGATCGAAGAAGAGGCAGACTCCCTCGGTTAAGTACTGAGCTGAACTCAAGAAAGCCAGTAACAGAGAGGAAGGACTGATGATCAAAGGGATTAAGACTGGGCTGGTTTAACCCCCAGAAACAGCTGACCAGACAAAGGTTAACTATTGAATCCCAGGCATCAGCCTGGGAATCCAGCATGGGACTGATAAAGACACCCTGAATGTGGGTGTCAGTGAGGAGGCCTAGGTAATCTATTGAGCCTTAGACAGCAGATCAGTACCCATTCCAAGTATACACACGGACTTTGGACTCCCAAAGAACAATGTGAGGTGCACTCTCACCCTGAACTCTTGGGGAAGGGTCTAGGCCCTGCCCTATATGAAATGACAGACTATGGACACCCCCATGGAGGGCCTCACCCTCCCTGGGGGAATGAGGGGATAACGGGGGGGGGGGTTGGGGGCAGGACACAGGAGGAGGGGAGGGAAAGGAAGAGGGACCTGGAACTGACTTGTGAAGCAACCTTGTTTCTTATCTAAATTTAAACTGGAAAATTAAAAAATATATATACTTAAATATGTAGGTATCATGATAGTGTTACTACATGTGAGTAAAAGCAAATTATGATAATATGCAAATACTAATTGTGTAGTTCCTTGGAGTCATTGATATTAAACATGACCTTCTCATTGATTAAAAAAAAAGAGTTTGGTATTGATCCTTCTGTTCTATTGTGTGGAACAATTTAGGGAGCATTGGTATTAGCTCTTCTTTGAATTTCTGGTAGAATTCTGTACTAAAACCATCTGGCCCTGGGTGTTTTTTTTTTTTTTGGTTGGGAGACTTTTAATGACTGTATTTTGTAGGTGTTATAGGTTTATTTAAATTGCTTATCTATTCTTGATTAATTTTTGTAAGTGATATCTATCCAGAAAATTGTCCATTTCCTTTAAATTTTCCAACTTGGGGAGTACAGGTTTTCAAAATATGACCTGATGATTCTCTGGATTGCGATTTTTTTATCTGTTGAGGTTTCCTGTATTGCTGAGTATGTAGTTGGTTTTAGAGAAGGTTCCATGTGGTGCTGATAAGAAGTTATATTCATTTGTGTTTGGATGGAATGTTCTATAGATGTCAAACCTAATTGGGTCATAAATTCTGTTAGTTCCTTGGTTTTTTTGTGAAGTTTCTGTCTGGTGGTCCTGTCTAGTGGTGAGAGTGAGGTGTTGAGGTCTCCCACTATAAGTGTGTGGGGTTTAATGTGTGATTTGAGTTTTAGGAATGTTGCTTTTACAAACGTGAATGCCTTTGTTATAGTGCATAGGTTTTGAGAATTGAGACTTCATCATCATGAATTTTTCCTGTGATGAATATGAAATAACCTTCATCTCTTTTTAGTTTGAAGTCTGATTTGTTAGACATTAGGACAGCTACACCAGCTTGCTTCTTAGGGCCATTTGTTTGGAAAAACTTTTCCCAAACCTTGACTCTGAGGTAACATCTGTCTCTGAAGGTGAGGTGTGTTTTTGTATGTAGCAGAAGGATGGATTGTGCCTTTCTATCCATTCTGTTAGGGTGTATATTTTATAGGTGAGTTAAGACCATTGACATTGAGGAATATTAATGACCATTCAGTTTTGATTCTTGTTTGTTTTATTTTTGTTTTTGGTGGTGGTATTGTGCCTGCTTTTTCCCCTATTTTGGCTTTTGGCAAAATGTGATTATCTATAGTCTATGTTCTTGAGTGTAGTTAACTTGCTTGGGTTGGAGTGTTCCTTCCAGAACTTTCTGTAGGGCTGGATTTATGTACATGTATTGTGTAAATCTGGTTTTGTCATGGGATGTCTTGCTTTCTCCATTTATAGTGATTGAGAATTTTGCTGGGTATAGTAGTCTGGGCTGTCTTCCGTGGTCTCTTAGTGTTTGTAGAATATCTATCCAGGACCTTCAGGCTTTCAGAGTTTCCATGGAGAAGTCAGGTGTAATTCTGATAGGTCTGCCTTCATATGTTACTTGGCCTTTTTCATTCGCTGCTCTTAATATTCTTTCTTGATTCTGTATGTTTGGTGTTATGAATACTATGCGGCAAGGGAACTTTTTTTTTTGGTCTAGTCTATTTGCTGTTTGGTAAGCTTCTTGAACTTTCATAGGCATGTCATTCTTCAGTTTGGGAAAGTATTCTTCTATGATTTTGTGGTGGTGCATGCCTTAAATCCCAGACTAGGGAGACAGAGGCAGGTGGATCTCTGTGAGATCCAGGAAAGCTATAAGACTCTCAGAGTGACTCCTGCTACTCAAAACTGACACCTGCTCTTTGCCTGGCTGTTTGCTCAAGTTTTCCATGTTCTTTCTGCTCCCTGTGCTTCCTAGACATTGATGATCCCTAATGGTTGTGTATACAAAGCATGCATGAGGCTCTGACTTCAGTCTCTTGTATTGCTGTGTATTTAGCATGTAAGACACCCTGGATTGAGTCTCTGGTAGTGTGTACATGACATGCATCTGGTGGTGTGTGTGTAAAGTCATGAGGTCCTGGCTTCAATCTCCAATGCTTGTATGTGCACAGCACACATGAGGCTTATCTTCAATCCCTAGTGGTTGTGCATGTACTTATCAAGCATGAGGCTCTGGCTCCATCTCTAATGATAGCTGTCCATGAGGCCCTGGCCTCAATCTTCTCTAGCAATTACAAAAAGTTTCATGGCCTTTTTTGATAACATAATCTTATTTAAAATGGCACTCTGTTGCTCTTAAATCTCCTGTGTCATGCATTTCAGATACTAAGTAGTTAGTTTTTTAAATAATTTACTTCTGTTTATTTTATGTCCATTGGTGTTTTGCCTACACTTATATCTGTATGAGGATTTTAGATCTTGGAGTTTCAGACAGTTGTTAGTTGCTGTATGGATGCTTGGAATTGACACCATGTCCTCTGGAAGAACAGCCAGTGCTGCTAACCACTGAGTGAACTCTCCAGCCATACTTTTAATACTAAATCAGGGTTTTACTAAGTTGCTTGCCTTGACTTAACTATGTTCGCAGGCAAATCATGCATTTGAAATCCTCCTGCCTCGGCCTCTGAAGTAGTTGGGATTCCAGGACCATGCCTCTATACTCCCTGGATTCGGTTTTCATTTATAGCCAGTTTATGCCAGAAATCTATCTATTATATACCATCATCATAAATACAGACCTGTATACTAGCATTGCACCTGGTATCACCAGAGTTGGAGATGACAGTATGTATGTGTGCACATGTCTGCCATATCTGCAGCGTCCGTAGAGGGTGTGGGGTCCTCTGGAGCTAAAGTTACAGGCAGCTGTGAGCGCCCCCTCCCCTGCCCAACACACCTGTGCAGGTATTGGGAACCCAGTCTCTCAGTAAGCCAGAAGCTCACCAGAGTTGGGTAGACCAGCTGGCCAGCAGACCCCAGGGTTTCTCCTGTCTCTGTTTTTCCAGTGTTAGACTAACAGAGCTGTGCCGCCACGCTCTGTTCCTCACTGGAGTGCTGAGGGTGCAAACGCATGTCCTTAAAGTTGCCCAACAAACACGTCACCTACTCAACTGTCCCCTTGACACCATTGAAAAAAATAACTCGATGCTTGCCTGGTTTCCCAACTGATCCAGTCTGTTTCTTCCTCCAGGTGTTCGTCTCTCTAAATACCCATGTGTTCCTCTTTAAGACGGGATGGCGTCTTTCTTTTCCGATTTTGGCCTTATGTGGTACCTGCAAGAGCTAAACAAGAAGGAGTTCATGAAGTTCAAGGAGGTCCTCAAGCAGGAGGGGCTGCAGTGTGGGCTGCAACAGATCCCTTGGATGGAAGTAAAGAAGGCATCACGGGAAGACCTTGCCAACTTGCTGGTGAAGTACTATGAGAAGAAGGCCTGGGATGTGACATTAAGCATCTTCCAGAATATCAACAGGAATGATCTCAGCGAGAGGGCAGCAAGAGAGATTGCTGGTGAGTTGGTTCAGGCTTCTTTACGGTGAGGTTTGTGTCATAGGCTTGCTATGTGCCATCAACAGTGTGGTCTTAAGAGTCACGTGTACATCTATCCTGGTGTAAGATATCATGGATGTGATTCACTGATAATCTTAGGTCTGTGGCTACAAAATCTGCGGTCTTTCGTTTGTCGTTTTAAAAATGTGTCTGTGCTGGTCTTGCTACTCTCTTACTTATTCTGGGACTCCAAATGCACATGTTAAATGTCTTTTTTTAGGACTAAAGTATATGAGAACAGTTCGAAACTGCCTTAGGTCTACGTGAGAGTGACTGCACTGCCCTTGGAAACAAGAAGAGGGCGTTTAGATCTCCTGGTACTGGACAGTCATGTGGATGCCTCCTTGTGCTCGCTTGGAACTTAACCCGGGTCTTTCAGATGCTTTTAACCACTGAGCCATCTTGATCCCCAATGTGTTAGGTTATCATACCGTGTCTTCTGTGTATCTTTGTATCTTTTTGTCTGTGTGTGCTTCAGGCTCAATTGTGTTTCCAACTGTCTTTATTTCAGAAATTCTTTTTTTTTTTTTGGGGGGTTCAAGATAGGGTTTCTCTGTCCTGGAACTCTATTTGTAGACCAGGCTGGCGTGGAACTCACAGAGATCTGCCTTCCTCTGCCTCTGTAGCTCTGGGATTAAAGGCGTGCGCCACCACTAACCTGCTTCTGTTCAGCTACTTCTAATGAATAACAACTCCGCCTATTGGCTTCTTTTGAGTTATGTGTTCTCTGTTATGTGTGTGTGTGCACACACACTGGTATGCCATGGTGCCCAGGGGGAGGTCAGACAACAGTTTCTGATAGTTATTTCTGCTTCTATCATTAGGGTCTCGGGGACCAACCTCAGGTTGTTGGGCTCTTTGGCAAGTGCGTTTTCCCCCTAAGGCATCTCATCAGCCCCCGTTTTGTTGGTTCTTAAATTTAGTGGGAACATTTTCCACATGCTGTTCGGCTTGGTTTTCCTCTATCTGCTCTGATTGCCCAACCTGCCTTCTATTTCTATTGAACATCTTTTAGAATTTGTTACACTTGGCATACGAAATGAGTTTCAGCATAAAATTTGTGTGTGTGTGTGCGTGTGTGTATGTGCGCACGAGTGTGTGTGTGTAGCATGTGTGTGTATGTGCGCACGAGTGCGTGTGTGTAGCATGTGTGTGTATGTGCGCACGAGTGTGCGTGTGTGTAGCATGTGCGTGTAGCGTGTGTGTGCGCGTGCGTGTGCATGTGTGTGCGTGTGTGAGCCTGTGTGTGTGTGTGTGTGCGTGTGTGTGTGTGCGCGTGTGTGTACGCCCATGTGGGTGGGTTTGGGCTTTGCTAACAGTACTCCCCCACTGTGACTCTCCTCTCTTTCCCTCCCTCTGGTGCCCTCTTACCTCGTAAACAGACTCCTTTTTGCTTTCATGCCATATATGTGGGAAGTTGTGCATGTTGAACATTTTTTCCTTTTTTTTTTAATTTAAACTAGAAACAAGGTTGCTTCACATGTCAATTCCAGGTCCCTTTCCTTCCCCTCCTCCTGTGTCCTCCCATCAACCCTTCCAATATCCTCTCATTTCCCCATGGAGGGTGAGGCCCTCCATGGGGGTGTCCATAGTCTGTCATTTCATACAAGGCAGGGCCTAGACCCTCCCCCAAGAGTCCAGGGTGAGAGTGCATCTCACATTGTTGGATGGGAGCCCAAAGGCCATTTGTATACCCAGGATAAATACTGATCTACTGCCCAAGGCTCAATAGATTACCCAGGCCTCCTCACTGACACCCACATTCAGGAGGTCTTGATCAGTCCCATGCTGGAATCCCAGCCATCAGTCTGGGATTCAAGAGCTAACCCTTGTCAGGTCAGCTGTTTCTAGGGGTTAAACCAGCCCAGTCTTAGCCCCTTTGGTCATCAGTCCTCCCTCTCTGTCACTGGATTCCTTGAGTTCAGCTCAGTGTTTAGATGTGGGAGTCTGCCTCTGCTTCCATCAGCCACTGAATGAAGGTTCTGTTTCCCAGACTCTCTGGCCATGGGATTGTAGGCTGGCACTCCCCAGATCTATGTCTAAAATCCATATATGAGAGAGTACATGCCATGTTTCTCTTTTTGTGACTGGGTTACCTTGCTCAGGATGGTTTCTTCTAGTGATATCCATTTGCCTGCAAGTCTCAGGATTCCATTGTTTTTTTTTTCTGCTAAATGGTACTCCATTGTGTAAATGTACCACATTTTCTCTATCCACTCTTCGGTTGAGGGGCATCTAGGTTGCTTCCAAGTTCTGGCTATTACAAATAATGCTGCTATGAACATAGTGGAACAGATGTCCTTGTAGTATGAATGGGCATGTTTTGGATCTATGCCTAAAAGTGGAGTTGCTGAGTCTTGTGATAGGTTTATTCCCATTTTTCTGGGGAAACTCCATACTGATTTCCAAAGTGGCTGTAAAAGTTGGCACTCCCACCAGCAGTGGAGGAGTGTTCCCCTTTCACCACAACCTCTCCAGCATAAATTGTCGCAGGTGTTTTGATTTTCACCATTCTGACCGGTATCTCAGAGTTGTTTTGATTTGCATTTTCCAGATGGCTAAGGATGTTGAGCACTTTCTCAAGTGCCTCTCAGCCATTTTAGCCTCCTCTATTGAAAATTCTCTATTTAGTTCTGTAGCCCACTTTTTAGTTGGATCCTTTTGTGTTTTAGAGACACGCTTCTTGAGTTCTTTGTAAATTTTGGAGATCAGCCCAAATGTCAGATGTGTGGTTAGTAAATATTTTTTCCCATTCTGTGGGCTGCCTTTTTGTCTTGCTGACTGTGTCCTTTGCCTTACAGAAGCTTCTCAGTTTCAGGAGGTCCCATTTATTAATTGTTGACCTCACTGTTTGTGCTAGTGGTGTTATGTTCAGGAAGCAGTCTCCTGTACCAATTCATTCGATGTATGCAGCATCGGTTGACAAGATTGGAGTCCATGCAGTATGCCACACCAAGCTTGTCTTTCTGCTGTCAGAGGAGCCCAGCTATACACAGCTGAGGGCTTTGTGTGGTCCAGATAATTATCTATGAGGCCATGGTTTTGGTTTTTAATAACTATGTTACATACATAACAATTCAAAGTAAAATAATGAATAGCAGGTGAATGGATAGACAGATGGATAGATGGATGGTTGGATGGATGAGCGTTAGGTAGGTAAAAAGATAGGAAAATATTTTCAAATTAGGCGTACATCTCATCCAATACATGTTGGCTGGGAAGCATCTTAAAGACAGCCATCTGGAGTTCCCAATCAGGGAGAGTCTCAAGCAGAGCAGAGAGCATCCTCTCAAGCACTACTTCCAGTTGAAAGAGCGAGCAGATATTTCTTTCACTGCTCTCCCTCTCCATCTACTGAAAGAGGGCGCCATTATGGGGTTAGGGAGAAACCTGGTGCCAGGGAAACTCCCAGGAATCTACAATGATGACCCCAGTTAAAACTCCTAGCAATAGTGGAGAGGGTACCTGGACTGGCCATCTACTGTAATAAAATTGGTGACTACTCTAATTGTCACCAGAAAGCCTTCACCCAGAAACTGATGGAAGCAGATACAGAGATCCACAGCCAAGCACTGGGCCAAGCTCCTGGAGTTCATTTGAAGAGAGGGAGGAGGGATTATATGAAATACTGATGAGGGAACCCCAGAGGGACAGCTGACCCCAGCTTGTGGGAGCTCATGGACTCTCAACCAACAGCTAGGATGCCTGCATGGGACTGACCAACTCCCTCTTCATGTGGGTGACAGTTGTGTGGCTTTGTCTGTTCGTGGGAATCCTTGTAGTGCGACCAGATTCTGTCTCTGGTGCATGAGCTGGCTTTTTGGAACCCATTCCCTATGGTGGGATGCCTCTCTCATGCTGGATGAAGTGGGGAGGAGCTTGGTCCTGCTTCAACTTGATATGCCATGCACTGGTGACCCCTACAGGAGGCCTGATGCTTTCAGAGGAGTGGATGGGGGTGGTAGGTAGGTGGTGGGGGGAGGGAATGGGACAAGATTAAGGAGGGGTTATTATGATTGGTATGTAAATAGATTTTAAAAATTAACTAAAAAGACAGAAAATAAAGGTAGGAAGGTTATGTGGTCAAACAGTGCTCTAAGACACCCAGCTGGGAAAGCTGGAGTTAGTTGGAGCTCCCGATTGAGCCGTCTCTCCATGGCTGAGTTTGCCATGCTTCTAGTCCAGGCTTCTTTTCCCCCACTCCAGCCAATCTTACATCATGGGGTAAACAGCCACAATATCGGCTAGAAAGGGTTCACATTCTAGCCATTCTCCAGGGTGTGGTATTTATGCCCTCAAGCTCTTTTATTCTCTTCCTCTCTTCCTGTTCCAGAGTGGGGGGGGTCAGGCATTTCCAGAGAATAAACCACAGAAGGCACTAGATGCAGACATGTTTGGGTCTGAAGTGGGGGACAGGGTCCACCCCACTTCCAGTGCCAGCTTCTGAAATAGCATGTGACAGTTTAACAGTGACATTCATTACACAGAATGCCAGCTGTGCTCAAGGGCCAGTGAAAGCCTCGCCTTAAAACCGTTCTGGGCCCACAGCTTACAGATCCCTAAAAACATACATGGCAAGCAGGCTAAAGTAGCAACTTGATGGCTAGGAGCGTGCCCTTCTCTTTCAGAGGACCTAAGTTCAATTCCCAGCACCCATGTGGGATGCTTATATCCAACTTTCACTCCAGCTCCAGGGAAAGAGGGGCATGCAACCCCTCTAGCCTCCACAGGAACCCACAAATCCACACACATGATTAGTAATGAATGTCTTTTAAGGGTACACATCCTGAGAATTTAAATATCAAAGTCAGATCATATATGGGTGAATGCTTAACTTTGATGTGTTGTGGATTTTTTTTCTCTTCTACTCACTGACACAGGACAGTCAAAGATATATCAAGCTCATCTGAAGAACAAGCTGTGTCAGGATTGGTCCAGAAAGTTCTACATCCCGATTCAGTATTTCCTGAAGCCGGAAGTCACAAAGGACAAAGTCAGTTATTTGCAGCAGCTTTTCATATCAGAGACAACTGAGAAGAGGCCACACACAGTGCTCCTGAAAGGAGTGTCAGGAGTTGGCAAGACACTGGTGCTGTTCCAGTTAATGCTGGCCTGGTCAGAAGGCCTGTTGTTTCAGGACGAATTCTCCTACATCTTCTACCTCTGCTGTGAGGAAGTAAAGCAGTTGAAGACAGAGAGCCTGGCCTACCTGATGTTCAGAGAGTGGTCCAGCCCCTCAGCTTCCATAGTGGAGATAGTATCCCAACCTGCCAAGCTCTTGTTCATCATTGACAGCTTGGAAGGGCTAAATTGTGATTTGACCGAACCGGAATTGGAGCTGTGTGATAATTGGATGGAGAAGCGTCCAGTGAACATACTGCTGA
Organism: Mesocricetus auratus; assembly: GCF_017639785.1. Classification (NCBI taxonomy): domain Eukaryota; kingdom Metazoa; phylum Chordata; class Mammalia; order Rodentia; family Cricetidae; genus Mesocricetus; species Mesocricetus auratus. Next base: position 7,952,092 of record NW_024429215.1, read on the forward strand.
GCAGTTTGCTTAGGAGGAAGATGCTCCCAGAATCCTCTCTCCTCATCGCTGGTACTCCCGAGAGTTTTGATCAGTTGGAGCACAGGATAGACTACACAGATATGAAAACAGTGACAGGGTTTGATGAAAACACTATTAGGATGTGTTTCCAGGAATTGTTCCAGGATGAGAGCACAGCCCAAAATGTCTTCAGGTTGGTGAGGGAAAAAGAACAGTTATTCCGTATGTGTCACATCCCTACTCTCTGCTGGGCGGTGGCCACTTGTCTAAAAAACGAGAAAGAAAAGGCACGAGACCCAGCCTCTGTCTGTCGATGTATCACCTCTGTGTACACTGCTTACATCTTGAATTTGTTCATTCCCAAAAGTGCCCATGGTCCAAGTAAAAAAGGGCAAGACCTGCTGAGAGGCCTGTGTTCCCTGGCTGCTGAGGGCATGTGGACTGACAAATTTGTATTTAACCAGGAGGATCTTGGGAGAAATGGGATTGTCAGTTCAGACATCTCCACACTCCTGAACATGAGTGTACTTCTGAAGAGCAAGGACTCCAAGAATTTCTACAAATTCCACCACCCGTCCATCCAGGAGTTCTGTGCCGCTGTATTTTATCTGGTGAAGAGCCACGAGGACCACCCTAGTAAAGATGTTCAAGGTATAGAGACACTCCTGTTTACGTTTCTCAGTAAAGTCAGGGTGCACTGGATTTACTTGGGCTGTTTCATCTTTGGCCTTCTACACAAATCGGAACAAGAAAAGCTACAAGCGTTTTTTGGCTACCAGTTGTCCCAGGAGGTAGAGCAGAAGTTGTGTCAGAGCCTGGAAGAGATCAGTATCGACGAAGACCTTTGGGAACAAGTTGATGACATGAAATTGTTTTATTGCCTGTTTGAGATGGAGAATGAAGCCTTTGTCATGCAGGTGATGGACTTCTGGCAGCGGATCAAGTTTGTGGCTAAGAACTATTCTGATCTGATGGTGGCTGCCTACTGTTTGAGGAACTGTTTTTCACTGCAGACTCTATCCTTTTCAATCCAAGACATCCTGCAGGAAGTACAAGATCAGAGCTCTCTGTGAGTCCAATCACTGCCTTTCTCCTCGGTCTCCTTGTCTGAATCTGTTCCTGGGTAGTTTGACTTCTATAGAACCCTGATTCAATACTCACCCTGACTGGTTGTAAAATGTAGGGTGTTCAGGTCAGAAACCATATACTCACCAACAACAGAAACAGACCCAGCAGGTTGTGTGTGTGTGTGTTTACTTATACATAAATATATGTAAATATGTGTGTATGTAAATACATATGTATATAAAAGTGTGTATATATGTGTACATGTATACATAGGCATAAGTGTGTGCATATATAAATGTGTCTACATGTGTGCATATATACATGTGTGTATATATGCTTGTGCATGTATATATAAAAGAAAACATATCAAATTGTGAGTGGTAGTCATGTCAGATTGAAGAGGAATAGTGATATTATTTGATTTCAATTAAACAGATTTTTTTAAATACCTTTTAAAACTAAGTGAGATTTTAAGGAGAAAAACACAAAAATTTTTTTCATCAACTTTGTTTTTTTAAGATTTTTGTTTCATGTATCTGTGACTGCATGTTGGTATACACATATGTGGAGATGGCTTTAGAGGCCAGAACAGGGCATTAGATCTCCTGGATTTATAATTACAGATGGTTTGTAAACTACCCTGTTATGGGTTCTGGGATCAAATTCTTATTCTCAAGAAACATAAGCAACTCTAAAATTCACCACTGATCTCTCTCTAGTCCTACAGTCTCCACATGAAGCCCTGGATTGACTCTTAAAGAGATGCTATTTGGGGGGGCTGGAGAGATGGCTCAGAGGTTGAGAGCACTGGCTGCTCTTCCAGAGGACCTGAGTTCAATTCCCAGCAACCACACGGTGGCTCACAACCATCTGCGATGAGATGCGGTGCCCTCTTCTGGCATGTAGAACACTGTGTATGTAATGAATCCATTAATACTTTGAGACAAGTAGCTATAACTCAGATATCCATCTCCTGCCTCCAAAGTACTGGGTCAAAGGCATGTGCCACCGTGCCTGACGTTTTCTGTTAATTGTGAGTTGTGCATATTTTTTTATCATTTTTTATTTTAATTTTAAATAGCTTGTTTTACATGTCAATCCCAGTTCCCTCTCCCTCCCCTCTACCCGCACTCCCCTTCCCCCCTCCCTCCCACCCTATTGCCAAATCCTTCCACACTAGAGTCTGTCATTTTACTCTTGGTAGGGTCAAGCACTCCCCTAAGAGTCCAGGCTGAGAGAGCATCTCTCTTTGTGCTATAGGCACATGAAGACAGTTTGTATACCAGGGATAGACACTGATCCACAGCTCAGGGCCCCATAGGTTGCCCAGGCCTTCTCACTGACACTCACATTTGGGGGGGTCCAGATCAGTCCCATGCTGGCCTCCCCACTGTCGGTCTGGGGTCCAAGAGCACTCCCCAGAGTGACCTCGAGTGATCTAAAGGTATAACATCAATTGGCAAGCTAAACAATAGTGGAGGGACCACCTCGAATGCCCATTCCTGATAATGAACTTGATGTCTATAACCATCCTGGAGCCTTCATCCAGTGACTGATGGAAGCAGAGGCAAACACACAACTAATCACTGAACTGAACCCAAGGAACCCAGTGACAGAGAGAGAGGAGTGATGAGCAAATTGGCAAAGAATGGGCTGGCAAAACCAGCAGAGACAGCTGATCTGAACAGGGGAGAGCTCTTGGAGTTGTGCATATTTACAGAGTAACATGATATATTCTTTCTTTTTTTGGATATATTTTTTCATATACGCACAGGTCCTGGATTTGTTTCCAGGCATCATACAGTGGTCCATGCCTGTAATCCCAGCCTCTCAGGTAGTGGAGGCTGATCAGAAACTCAGGGTCACCCTTGGTTGAATAGAGAGTGCAGGGCATGGCCAGAATTGACAAGAGAGTGTGTCTAAAGAGTAATAAATACTGCTGGAGCTGAGCCATGTATGGGGACTCATACTAGTAGCTCCAGCTCCGGGGAAACTGAGGCAAGAGGGCCTCTGAGCATTTTTACACTAGTCTGGGTTGCATTCATAGTGGTTTCCAGGTCAGTCATGTCTAAAGAGGGAGATCCTGTCTCCAAAAAATAACCCACAATCCAATAAAAATAAATGTGTGTATAATTTGTGAATTCTTGGCTCTTTTGTCCATCCTGAAGTTAGAATCCAGGGCCTCATGTGTAGCAGGCTATCACTTTTTCAAGAACTGAGGGCCCCTGCTCATGTTTTGAGACCTGGTCTAGCCTTATATCCACTGTGTAATCAAAGCTGGACTCAAACTTTTGATTGCTGTGCAGGGGTAGCGTAGGCTGGGTTGACTCTTTAGGAGCCCTGGAACTTATGTTTGGAACTTTCCTTTTCTTCATTACAATGACCTCGTTATCCAAGCATTAATGGTATTAACCCACCATCTTATGAGGATGGGGTGTGATGGTCTGTGTCCTGTGTGTTTTCTTAGATATGAGCACTGCACTCAGACTCTTTTTTCCACACCCCCTCAGACTTTCATGATCTCCTACCTGCAAACATCCTTTGAAAAGTTAAGTGTTGCTGGGTGGTGGCATCACACACCTTTAATCCCAGCATTAAGGAGGCAGAGGCAGGTGGATCTCTGTGTGTTCGAGGCCAGCCTGGTCTATAGAGAGAGTTCCAGGATAGCTAGGACTCTTCCGTCGAGAAATCTGTCTCAAAAACAAACAAACCAAAAGCAACAGATTATAGGAGTATGGGGATGGCTCCATGCTGCACAGGTATGAGAGCTCCAGTGTCATTGCCAGGAGCCACAGATTCTTAAAAAGACTCTGCATAGTAGCATATTCCTATATTCCCAGCACTAGGGAGGCAAAGGAATGCAAGTGCATACACATGAACACACACTCATGCATGCCCTCACAAAATCATGTTAACTGACACATACTCAGAAATCATATGAGGTGGGCTGGCAAGATGGCTCAGCAGCAGTCAAAAGTGGCTACACTCAAATGTGATGAACTGAATTCAATCCCTTAGTCGGTAAGGAAGGAAAGTTTATTCCCGAACATTATCCTTGACTTGCACACATGGGCACGCTCTCTCTGTCTCTCTGTCTCTCTGTCTCTCTGTCTCTCTGTCTCTGTCTCTCTGTCTCTCTCTCTCTCTTTCTCTCTCTCTCACACACAGTATGGTTAGAAGGCAAATTTGATTATCATGTGGGGAAGGAGTCAAGTATAATATCCTAGATTGTATACCAAGCAAGTAACCACAGCTAAGCCTGAGCCCAGGAGAGGCGTGCTCTAGTTTTTGACCCGGTGGCTCTGGAATCCTGCCTCCTCCTCACTGTAAAACCAGCAAGGTTGTCTGTAATGCGTGTTTTCTCAACCTCAGCCCCTCCAAGCCATCTGGGGTGTCTGTCCTGCCATGAGAGCAGCGAGAGTAGGTGACAGTCCCAGGATGTAAATGGACTTCGTAATTGGTCTAGATAATAAAAACCTGGAGTCACATATAAAGAAAATGCTGAGAGAACAGAAAGAAGGAGCAAGCCATGGCCATACCTTAACTCCTTTGAGTCTTGGCAGACAAGAGAGTTCTTCTTTCTCCCTGCTTACGTTCTGTTTCCGCCCAGCTACCTCACATCCTGTCTGGCTGTATATATCTCCTCGCCTGTATGGTTAGCTAGAGGCAAGCTCCATTCTCTGACCTTCAGACATGCTTTATTTGTACAAGCTAGATATTACCACAGCAGACGAACCTGGTTCCCACTGTGTAGGATTCTCAGAATCACCTCTGACCTTTACCCAAAAGATGAGAGCTGTACCTCTACCCTCAAGCTATAATGAGCAGAATCCCTACCTTGTGAAGTGTCTGGCCGGGATCTGTGAGCATGAACTTAAGTACACTTGCTCTGTTCAGAGAGTCAGTCTGCTGCAGCATTTGTGTGCTGCGAATGTCTTGGCTTAACTGATTGGTAAATGAGTAGACTGTGAAAGCACTGGCAGGTTTTGCCATCCATTCATAGTTATTTTGTGTGTGGGAATGTTTTAGTTACACGCGTGCATGTACACCCTGTGCTTACAGTGCCCATGGTAGCCAGAAGAGGAGTCATTGCCCTGGAACTGTACTTATGGATGGTTGTGAGCCCCCAAGTGAGGGATGGAAACTGAACTCTGGTCCTCTTCGGGAACAGCAGATGCTCTGCACCTAGGAGCCATCTCTGACTCCCCTTGATTAACATTTTAGCAATGGAATATGTGCCCTTCTCCTCCATTTCAGGGAAAAGCTGCTCATCTGTTGGCAAGATGTGTGCTCTGTGCTTGTACGGAGTCAGCAACTCCATATCATCCAGGTGAAAGACACTTATCTCACCGACTTGGCCTCATTGATGTTGTATAATTGCCTAAAGCATCCTACCTGCACCCCTCGTGAATTACAGTAAGTTAAAGGTCGACTTTGATAGGGCCACATCACCTAAGTATTGGATAATGCCCCACCCCCACCTCTCAGCTAACTGCATAAGTGAAGACTGGCTGCTTAACACCAGTAATGTCTGTTGCTGACCATTCTCCACTGGGGTCTGTCTCGTGAATTGTAGAATGAGAGCATGTGTGGGCTCCTCTTTCTAAGGCTAGCAGCTTCCTCTTGTGACAGCCAGCCTTGCCTCCAGACATTCTCAGAGTTCCTGTGGAAGAGAAAAATCCACCAGTTGCAGAACCAGTGAGGAGAGTCACTACTGGGACTTAGACGGTGGTCAAAGGCGAGAGCTTGGGCTGGATGGGAACTGATGGATCTCTTTGTTCTGCAGGGTAAATAACGTGACCTTGTGGAACAAAAACATGTTCATTGATCTGCTGTCTCAGAACCATAACCTGCATCACTTGGACCTCAACCTCACGTCCCTGGCCAACAGTGACGTAAAACTGTTGTTCGATCTCCTGAACCAGGAGGAGTGTAGCATAGAAGAACTCCAGTAAGTCTTTGTGTTAGCCTAGCTTGCTGACTCCCATCAAAACAGGCATCTGAGGTTTTTTTTTTTTTATCCATCTTGCTGTGATTTTTTTAAAAAGATAGTCACATCCCATCCACAGTCGAGAACAAAGAGCAGTAGATTCATGGACACACGCTGGTGCTCAGCTAACTCCCCACTCTACACAGTTCAGGATCCTCCTTCTTGAGGAATGGTGCCTCCCATAGTGGGCAGGTCTTAGCATCTTAGTGAATGTTATCAAGAAATTGCCCACAGCTCATCCATATCAAGAGAATTCTTCACTGAGGCTCCCGTTTGATGTGATTTGTAGATTGTGTCAAGCTGACTCTTAAAACCATCACAGGAAGACTTCAATTTAAAATTTGTGCACTCTTGTTTATGTCCCTAGTTTATACTGATTCTGTGCAAACTTTGTCACCTTAAGAACCCATCACAGAGCCGGGCGGTGGTGGCGCACGCCTTTAATCCCAGCACTCGGGAGGCAGAGGCAGGCAGATCTCTGTGAGTTCAAGGCCAGGCTGGACCGACAGCCTCCAAAACAATACAGAGAAACCCTGTCTCATAAAAACCAAAAAAAAAATCACAGCTAGCAAGTTAGAGGGATAAGTGCCTTAAGGCGCTTTCTGCTCACCCTAAAACCCTGCTTCAATCCCTATGACCCAGATGGAGAAAGGAAAGAACCGACTTCAATGAATTGTTCTCCTTTACTCCATGTGTATACTGTGGCACAGGTATACAGACCAATAAGTAAATGTAACTCTTAAAAAGTTTACAACAGTAGGCTGTTAAGAGCACCTGTTGCTCTTCCAGAGGACCCGAGTTCAATTCTCTGCACCCACGTGGTGGTTCACGGCCTTCTGCTACTCTAGTTCCAGGGGTTCTGATGCCTTCTTCTGACCTCTGCAGGTACCAGGTATACATGTGGTGCAGAGACACATGCAGGAGAAATGCTCACACGTGAGATGGAAAATGCGTTAGTCTGCTGTTAACTTTTTAATTAAACTGATGACGAAAAGGGAAAGTTAATTTCTAGATAGGTGTAATCACTCAGGAAACCATTGCTTCAGCTTTTGTGGGCCCTGGCATACCTAAGAACTCGGAACTCACTGCTAAGTGTACGTTCCATGGTTGCATGGCTCCTTTTGTTGAAGGACAGGCATTCCCAGATCCGTGAATGACAGGTGTTCAGACATGAAAAGTCGACATTCTGACAGACAGGAAGCTTGACAAAAGTCTTTGGTTATTGATCCTATCTAGAGAGATCTCAGATATTGTTGATGGAATGAATTTGATTAAAGAGGATATCAGGTGTTCATATATAACATTCAAAGCTGGGCAAACTGTGGTATATAGGTGTCCTTGTTTGGAGCTAGTGACAGAAAGTGGGGAGGGGATGAGTATGGAAGAGAACAGGTCTTCCTATGTGCAGTTTTGTCCTTTTATATGCCCTGGATACTGGTGTTCTGTGTGGTTCTATGGTAGCCATGCTTTTGCTTTTGAATGATTGAGTATATAGCAAAAATAACTTAAAAAATACCAAGTAGCAGAAAGAAGTCACAGTCAACTAGCAAAGTTTCATCAGATCTGACACTGACATGTCCAACAGAGACTAGCATAATTCAGTGACAGAGAAAACTAAAGAAAATATCCAGTCAGGGCCTACAAACATCCAGCAGAAATAGACCAAGGAAACCTCATTAAAGTAATCAGGGAATTCCTTTGGTTCCCCTTAGGAAAAGAAGAAATAATAGCAGATAGGTGATGTCCACAGATAGCATGAGCAAGACAGGTGCTTACATTCACCCAGCAGAAATGACTGGAGAAGCCCTGAGACAGCCCCAAAGGAATTGCGGGTTGAGAGTTTGAGGCCGAGTAGAGCATCCTCTCCACCCTGAGTCCCTCCCCCTTCCCGCCTTGTTTTCCTGCTGCAGGCCTTTATTATGTTCTGGGGTAAGCAATCATAGCCTTGGTTGGCCCTGGCTTACATCCAGCCCTTCCCAGGAGCACAGTGTTTTTTCACTGTGTGAGCACTCCCTCCTCTCCCTGTTACAGAACAGGTTACAGGGCCAGTCCATCCCTGGACAAGGATTCTTAGAGAATATTTGCAGTAAACATGCTTGAGTCTGGGGTAGGAAATCCCTCCTCACACCCAGAGTCCAGTTTCATCAAACTTAAACAGGTCATCACAGTTTACGTTACATTACAGCTGGTAACTCAAGGGCATTGAATACACACACACACACACACACACACACACACACACACACCAATAAACAAATGTACTTTTTAAAAACTGGGATGGAAACATAGCTCAATGGTTAAGAGTATTTGCTTCTTATGCAGAGGACCCAGGTTTAAGTCTCAGCATCCGCACTGAATGAATGGCTTAGAACCACTTGTAATTCTAGTTCTACGGATATGATGCTCTTTCTGACTCTGTAGGTACCAGGCACTCATGGGATGCACATACATACATGCAGACAGACACTCATACACACTAATTTAATCTTTTTTCTTTTCGTTGAGCTCTTTGTTCTCTTTATTTTTCTTTTTTATTTTAATTTTAAATAGCTTGTTTTACATGTCAATCCCAGTTCCCTCTCCCTCCCCTCCCCCACCCTCTCACCATCCCCCCCAAGCCTCCTACCCTATCTCCACTTCCTTCCACGTAGGGGATATCCAGAGTCTGTCATTTCACTCCAGGTACTCCCCTAAGAGTCCAGGCTGAGAGAGCATCCCTCTTTGTGTTATGGACACACCAACTCTGTTTGTATGCCAGGGATAAACACTGATCCACTGCCCAAGGCCCATAGGTTGCCCAGGCCTCCTCACTGACTCTCACATTCAGGGGGTCTGGATCTGTCCCATGCTGGCCTCCCAGCTGTCGGTCTGGGGTCCAAGAGCTCTCTCTGGCTCAGATCAGCTGTCTCTGCTGGTTTTGCCAGCCCATTCTTTGCCAATTTGCTCATTGCTCCTCTCTCTCTGCCACTGGGTTCCTTGGGTTCAGTTCAGTGTTTAACTGTGTTTGCCTCTGCTTCCATCAGTCACTGGATGAAGGCTCCAGGATGGTTATAGACATCAAGTTCATTATCAGGAATGGGCATTCGAGGTGGTCTCTCCACTATTGCTTAGCTTGCCAGTTGGTGTCATCCCTTTACATCACTAGAGGTCACACTGGTGCCAGATCTCTCTTCTAACCTATGATTCCCTCTTCCCCCTATTCTAACCCCACTCAACGTCCCTGTTGCCCCATGACCTACTCTCTCTTCCTCTTCTCCCCCTCTCTTCTTCCCAGCTCCCACTCCCCCACACCCCTCGCCATGTTCCCCATCTGTTCAGAAGATCTTGCCTCATTCCTCTTCTCTTGGGTATCATGCATATCTCTTAGGTTCTTTCCTGTTTCCCAGACTCTGTCAGTGGAAGTGCAGACTGGCACTATCCTGATCCATGTCTAAAATCCATATATGAGTGAGTACATACCAAGTTTGTCTTTTTGTGACTGGGTTACCTCACTCAGGATGGTTTCTTCCAGTGCTATACATTTACCTGCGAATTTCAAGATTCCATTGTTTTTTTGTGCTGAGTAATACTCCATTGTGTAAATGTACCACATTTTCTCTATCCACTCTTCAGTTGAGGGGCATCAAGGTTGCTTCGGGTTCTGGCTATTACAAATAATGCTGCTATGAACATAGTGGAGCAGATGCCCTTGTTGTATGAATTTGTCTCTTTTGTATACATGCCTAAGAGTGGAATTGCTGGGTCTTGTGGTAGATTGATTCCCATTTTCCTGAGGAATCTCCATACTGATTTCCATAGTGGCTGTCCGAGTTGGCACTCCCACCAGCAGTGGAGGAGTGTTCCCCTCTCTCCACATCCTCTCCAGGATAAATTGTCTTTGGTATTTTTGATTTTAGCCATTCTGACAGGAGTAAGATGGTATCTCAGAGTTGTTTGGATTTGCATTTCCCTGATGGCTAAGGATGTTGAGCACTTTCTTAAGTGTCTCTTGGCCATTTTAGCCACCTCTATTGAGAATTCTCTATTTAGTTCTGTACCCCACCTTTTAATTGGATCCTTTGGTGTTTTGGAGACTTGCATCTTGAGTTCTTTGTAAATTTTGGAGATTAGCCTTCTGTCAGATGTGGAGTTAGTGAATATCTTTTCCCATTCTGTGGACTGCCTTTTTGTCTTGTTGACTGTGTTCTTTGCCTTACAGAAGCTTCTTAGTTTCAGGAGATCCCATTTGTTAATTGTCGATCTCAGTGTCTGTGCCATTGGTGTTATGTTCAGGAAGTGGTCTCCTGTACCAACTTGTTAAAGAGTATCTCCCACTTTCTCTCCTAAGAGTTTCAGTGTGGTTGGATTTATGTTGAGATCTTTGATCCATTTGGACTTAAGCTTTGTAAAAGGCGATAAACATGGATCTATCTGCAGCCTTCTGCATACCAGTACCCAGTTATGCCAGCACCATTTGTCGAAGATGCTTTCTTTTTTCCATTGTATAGTTTTAGCTACTTTGTCAAAAATCAAGTGTTAATAGGTGTGTGCGTTAAAATCATGGTTTTCAATTCAGTTCCATTGGTCTACCTGTCTATTTTTGTGCCAATACCAAGCTGTTTTCAGGACTATAGCTCTGTAATAGAGCTTGAAGTCAGGTATGATCATGCCTCCTGAATTTCCTTTATTGTATAGGGTTGTTTTGGCTATCCTGGGCCTTTTGTTTTTCCATATAAAGTTGATTAATGTTCTTTCCAGGTCTGTGAAGAATTGTGATGGAATTTTTGATAGGGATTGCATTGAATCTGTAGACTGCTTTTGGCAAGATTTCCATTTTTATTATGTTGATCCTACCTATTCAAGAGCATGGGAGATCTTTCCATTTTCTGGTATCCTATTTGATTTCTTTCTTTAAATACTCAAAATTCTTGATATACAGGTCTTTCACTTCCTTGGTTAACATTATCCCCAGATATTTGATGCTGTTTTTGGCTATTGTAAAGGGTGGTGTTTCTCTGATTTCTTTCTCAGTCACTTCATCATCTGTATATAATAGGGCCACTGATTTTTTTGAGTTAACCTTGTATCCTGCCACTTTGCTGAAGGTGTTTATCAGCTCTAGGAGTTCCCTTGCGGAGTTTTTCAGGTTGCTTATGTAAACTATCATGTCATCTGCAAATAGTGAAAGCTTGACTTCTTCTTTTCCTATTTGTATCCCCTTGATCTCCTTTTGTTGTCTTATTGCTCTAGCTAGAACTTCAAGTACAATATTGAAGAGATATGGAGAGAGTGGACAGCCTTGTCTTGTTCCTGATTTTAGAGGAATTGCGTTGAGTTTCTGTCCATTTAGTTTGATGTTGGCTGTTGGTTTACTGTATATTGCTTTTATTATGTTCAGATATGTTCCTGTTATCCCTGATCTCTCTAGGACCTTTATCATGAAGGGGTGCTGGATTTTGTCAAAGGCTTTTTCAGCATCTAGTGAGATAATCATGTGGTTTTCCTTTCTCAGTTTGTTTATATGGTGGATTACGTTGATAATTTTCTAATGTTGAATCATCCCTGCATTCCTGGGATGAAGCCTACTTGATCATGGTGGATGATTTTCTGATGTGTTCTTGAATCCGGTTTGCTAGTATCTTATTGAGTATTTTTGCATCAATGTTCATGAGAGAAATTGGTCTATATTTAATCTTTTTTAAAGAACAGTGTCAAGTTATGAAAGGTCCCAAATCTTCATGTGGATAACAAGGGGACATGTTATGAAGCCAGATAAGACTATGACATTCTTCCTTGCCTGCAGGTTGGCAGACTGCCAGCTTTCCCCTGATGACTGCATGATCTTTTCCTGCATCCTGATCAGCAACAAGACGTTGAGGCATCTTAATATTTCCTCCAACAAATTGGACAAAGGGATGCACTTGCTCTGCAAGGCTTTGTGCCACCCAGACTGTGTTCTGGAGTACTTAGTGTAAGTGGTCATGGTGGGGAGGGTCTCTGTGGAGAAACTGTGACCAGGGAAATGGTTCAGTGAGTTAGAGTTTATGCCATGCTGACAACAGCAGTAGACCATCTGTAACCCATAGCAGACGGGTGAGGATAGGTGGGTCCTACAGCTCCAGGATCTGACATAGTGGTGAGCTCCAGTCTCAAAAGGAGGCGAGGAGCAACTGTGGGAGACAGGCACCAACAGCCTCTTGCTGATAGTTTCCTGAGGCAGCACAGAGGAGACACAGAAGATAGAAGAGAAGCTGGAGGCTAACCTTGACAGAGCAGACTGCTTATGCCCGAACAGCAAAGGTCAGACAGTCTCCTGTGGGGGAAAGGGTGCCTGTGTGGGTAGCTGTGATTCTTCATAGGAATGGAGTAAGGATGCTGTTTGCATCCGTAAGTGGCTATGACAGTTCCCTTTGGGCTTTCTTTCTTTGGCCTTAGGATGCAGCCATAATGTACTCGGACAGTTGCACAGTCTTTATCATTGAATCATCATGCCTTTCTGTGCTTATCCATTTACCAGAACAACGTATTTGTAGGAAGCTTGCCCAGTAACCAAGGCATTCTACAACTCCACACGCAGAAATTAATTAGTTCTAATGTCTGACCATTGAAAGAGCCCCACAGCATAAATTTCAGAGCCTAAACCTAAGAATTGCAGACAAGCTGAGGGAGCCTGGAGAAGGAGGCTCAGTGGTTAGGAATACACTCAGGGATCTTACAGAAGATGCATTTGTTTCCTATGACCTGTGGCAGGCTATTTAACAAGCACTTGTATCTCTGGGCCCAAGGAATCTAACAACACTGCTGTCCTCCACAGGCCCCCTCACACTTACAGACAGACCCACTCATGACACACATGAATAAAATCTTTATCACACATGCACACACACATACACACACAATAATATTTAAATTTTAAATTGGTTTTGAACCCAACATCTGTACATTATTTTTCTAGCTATTCCCTATCAACATAGCTCAGCAGGTAGATGGTGTTTAATTGTATGTGTGTTATAAGCAGTCTGGAGGAAGCTGGAGCTAGTACATGGGAGACTGTGAACAGGTTCTGGACACATACTGAAACATTGTACTTACAGCGCTTGAGCACCTGTGGGATTTTCTATCCACAGCCAATCTGCCCCTCTGGCTCCCCATGTACACCCCATCTACCCATAGATACCAAAGTATTAATGTACTAAACTTCAAAAGGTGTCAGATTAGTTTACAGTGCCTAATACGGACTCACAGATCTTCATCAATAAGTTGTTTCTGGCATACAGTGTGGGCTCTAGGCTGGGACAGTCAGAGTGGAATGCCCATGAGGCCCTTGTCCTCATATTTTACTGAGTGAGCCTCTCTTGTAAGTCTGGAGAGAGTGAGTAGGTGGACTAACGTAGAAGAGAATCGGCGTCTTTAGAATGCAGAGGAGAAAGAGAGATGGCTTGGTGCTTTGGAAGGGACTGAGTGATTAAAATTTTGCATATCAAATAGTCCTATAAATTTCATATTCTGATAATGTCAATGTTCAACTTGGCACCATGTAGACTTACCTGAGAAGAGTGTCATTGAAGGACTGTCTAGATATGATGAGCCTATGAGTTTGTCTGTGAATTGATGGGAGAAGGCCCTGCCCACTATGGGCAGCACCATTCCCTAGGTTCAAGTCCTGGATTACAGAAGAGTGAGAAACAAGAACTGAGCAATAGGCATGCCCCGGACTCTGGATGTGATGCTACCAACAAACTGTTCAATATTTATGTCAGCTCCCCACACCCCACTTGGCTTCCCTTCCTGAGGAACTTCCAATCTGGAATAGTGAATAGAGCCTCTCTTCCCAAAGTGGCTTTTTTGTTTGACTGCTTTTTTTTTCTTCAAGACAGGGTTTGTCTGTGTGACTTTGAAGCCTGTCCTAGAACTTGCTCTGTAGACCAGACTGGCCTCAAACTCAAAGAGATCAGCCTCTGCCTCATGAGTTCTGGGATTAAAGGTGTGCACCGCTACCACCCAACTCACAAAGTTGCTTTTTGTAAGGCTATTTTTCTTACAACAATAGAAATGAAAATAAGACACATATATATATTTTTCATATTATTCATTATATAAGACAACATGTATGTGGTTGCTTGTATGACAATAGCTGTATAGTTATAAAAAGTATCATTAAAACTCGGTGGTCCAGGTATTGTTAATATAAAGGATTTAGGTAAACATCAGGTAAGGTCTTCCAAGCAAGCATTTTCAGTGAATTTTACTCAGTTTCAACACTAGTGCTGATATGAGAAATGATAAGCCAGGGGTTTCTTGTCTTGCTTGAATGTTTTATTAATGTGTATAATTATAAAATGTTACCCCCCTCAATTCATATGCCCATCATTCCCTCCCACAGTTTGTCCAACTGCTCCCTCAGTGAGCAATGTTGGGACTACCTTTCTGATGTTCTGAAGAGGAACAAAATCCTGAAGAGCCTTGACATCAGCTCCAATGACCTTAAGGACGAAGGACTGAAGGTTCTCTGCAAGTCTCTGAGTCTCCCGGACAGTGCCCTGAAATCACTAATGTAGGTTTCTTTGGCTTGACATTAGAAGCCTTGTCTAGGGATCCTTGATATCTGTATATACCAGAGAATATGGAGGTTAGGGTTATTCACATCAGGTTGCTAATGAGCCTTTCCCAAGGACAATTCCATACCTTGACTTCTGTGATGAGGTTTTGGTATGTGGTGGGCAGCCACCCAGGATATAGACACAAGGGACTGAGAAAGGAATTATGAGTTGGGTCCAAAAGATGGATAAGGTGTTTGGAGTGGGTACTAGGAGATGAATTCCCTCAAGTCAAAACCTGGATCTCAAATTGTGGATAGAAAGGTATATTCTTGATTTTTCTTGTGGTTGTGACTGTGATGAAATTCCTGACAGAAGGGACTTAAAGGAATCAGGGTTCATTGTAAGTTATGGGATGGAGTGTTCTAGTCTCTCCTGGTGGAGAAAGAACATGGTAGAATGGCCGTGTGGTGGCAGGAGTGTATAGAAATCCGTCACATGTTTGGGGATTTGGAAGCATCAAGTAGAACTAAAAGCAGGGGTAGTGATAGAACCCTTAAGCCCATGCCCAGTGGCCCACATCTACCTGTCAGACCCCAATGTTCCAGAGGCCCCATAACCTCTTCAAACAGTACCCCCTACTGGGGACCAAGTGTTTAAATGAGTGAGCCTATAGGGAGACATTTCAAACCCAAAGAAAGAATAAGACGTGTAAGAGGGGACCCAAATATACATGTGTGGATTAGTTCCTGTGCATGAAAAGTCTACTTGGGGAAGAATAAACAGTAATGACAACAGGAATGACAGAACTCTTTAATTTCAGATTATACAACTGAGCATTGATTTGGTCATTTAGTGTGGTGGTTGTTTTGAGTATGCCAAGTAGATTATTATTCCGTGATCAAATGATGTTCTGTGAGACATCCAGACATATGGGCCTTGGTAGAACAATTCTAATTAGTGTTGTGAAACCTTGGTCACATTTTTATCCTCCCTAGAAGGGATTAAGGAACAGAAATAAAACAAAAAGTGGATCATGGGATATTTTTCCTCAAATGATGGCTTTGCCTATTTTTAGATACTGAAAACCACTGAAAAAACAGGTACAATATATTTTTAAAACATTAAAAGTATCTGGCACTGGGCAGTGGCAGCACACACCTTTAATCCCAGCATTCAGGAGGCAGAGGCAGGAGGATCTGTGTGAAGGCAAATCAGCCTGGACTACAGGGTGATTTCCAGGACAGGCTCCAAAGGTACGTGGAGAAACACTGTCTCAAAAACTAGAGTCAGAGAGACAGAGAGAGAGAGATACAGGGACAGAGACAGAGACACAAAGAGAGACAGAGAGACAGAGACAGAGACAGAGAGAGAGACAGAGATTTATAAATTATGAGAGGCATATGAAGATTTCAAGGGTAGGGTAGAAAATTGCAATGTATTAGTGAACTCCATTTCCAAGGCTAAAGTGACAAGAGGCTTAGGGAAATAGTTCAGTGGCAGTCCTCCTTTTCACAGGCAAATGCCAGAATAAAAATATCTACACAAAACATTTACCCATAGAGGTGAAATTTCCTCTCCATCCCAAAACAAGATCTCCTGCAGTCCCTTCTGTTCCAGAGAGTCCTGGGAATCCCAGTAAGAGCCAAAGGTTTCTTTAGACAGGTAAGTGCGTGCGAAGGAATTCCTAAATCCACCCTTAAAGGAACAACAAAGAAACCACTTATTCTATTCAGATGATATGAATGAATATATGTAATCCAAAAACTACACAGATAATTTCTCCAGCACAGGTGTGCCCCCTGTGTCTCCCCCAAATGCAGCCACCAACTGGAAAACAGGTGTTCAAATACCTGAAGCTCTGGGGGATAATTCTCATTCCAACCACCACATACCGTGTATCAACATGAAGTGAACTGATAGCAATGAGGCTGTCACAACGGTGTTATCAGTTAATAGTGTAAATGAAGAAAACAAACCATGTTCAAATACTGAAGTCGTATTTAGAAAGTTGGTTCTTCATACACGGACTGCGGTTTTAATGAAACAGTAGAAATATATGGTTTATTTGGGTTGATGTACTTGAAGAGTTAACTCCTAAAATATACAGAGTTCTTTATGGTAGCACAAACCTATAACCAGTACTTGGGAGATAGTCTTAGGGGACTCTCTGGGACTAGAATGAATTCCAGGAAATCTTTGATTTCTTTTTTTATCTCTTGTTGTAGCCAGGGATGTGCAATTGTGCATTGTTCAGTTTCCATGAGTTTGTATGGTTTCTGTGATTTGTGTTATTGTTGAATTCTAATTTTAATGCATGGTAGTCTGATAAGATACAGGGGGTTATTCCAATTTTTTTGTATCCGTGGAGATTTGCTATGTTTCCTATTATGTGGTCAATTTTAGAGAAGGTTCCATGTGGCGCAGAGAAGAAGGTATATCCCTTTGTGTTTGGGTGGAATGTTCTATAGATGTCTGTTAAACCCAGTTGGGTCATAACTTCTATTAGTTCTTTTGTTTCTTTGTTAAGTTTCTGTCTGGAGGTCCTGTCTAGCGGTGAGAGCAGAGTGTTGAAGTCTCCTACTATTAGTGTGTGAGATTTTAGTGTGATTTGAGCTTTAGTAATGTTTCTTTCACGAATGCAGGTGCCTTTGTATTTGGGGCATAGATGTTTAAAATTGAGACTTCATCTTGATGTACTTTTCCTTTGATGAATATGAAGTGTCCTTCTTCATCTCTTTTGATTGATTTTAATTTGAAGTCTAGTTTGTTAGATATTAGGATTGCTACACCCGCTTGTTTCTTGGGACCGTTTGATTGGAAGATCTTTTCCCAACCCTTTACTCTGAGGTAACGTCTGTCTTTGACATTGAGATGTGTTTCTTGTATGCAGGAGAAGGATGGGTTCTGTCTTAGTATCCATTCTGCTAGTCTGTGTCTTTTTATAGGCAAGTTGAAGCCGTTGACATTGAGGGATATTAATGACCATTGATTGATGATTCTTGTTTGTGCTTGATTTATTGTTAGTGAAGTTATTTTGTGTAGTTTCTCCTCCCTTTTTCTTTTGGTGTTTGGTAAAATGGGTTTATCTATTACCTGTGTCTTTGTGAGTGTAGTTATCTTCTTTGGGTCTAGGTTTTCCTTCCAGCACTTTCTGTAGAGCTGTATTCATGGATACATATTGTTTAAATCTGGCTTTGTCATGGAGTATTTTGTTTTCTCCATCTATGGTAATTGAAAGCTTTGCTGGATATAGTAGTCTGGGCTGGCATCCTTGTTCTCTTAGTGTTTGTAGGACATCTGTCCAGGATCTTCTGGCTTTCATCGCTTCCATTGAGAAGTCAGGTGTATTTCAGATAGGTCTGCCTTTGTATGTTACTTGGCCTTTTTCTTTAGCTGCTCTTAACATTTTCTCTTTATTCTGTAGGTTTTATGTTTTGATTATTATATGGGGAGGAGACTTCTTTTTCTGGTCCAGCCTATTTGGTGTTCTGTAAGATTATTGTATTTTCATAGGCATATCTTTCTTTTTTTTTTTTTTTTGGTTTTTCGAGACAGGGTTTCTCTGTAGCCTTGGAGGCTGTCCTGGAACTCACTTTGTAGACCAGGCTGGCCTCGAACTCACAGAGATCCGCCTGCCTCTGCCTCCTGAGTCCTGGGATTAAAGGTGTGCGCCACCAACACCCGGCAGGCATATCTTTCTTTTGGTTAGGGGAGTTTTCTTCTATGATTTTGTTGAATATGTTTTCTGTACCTTTGAGCTGTATTTCTTCGCCTTCTTCTATACCTATTATTCTCAGGTTTCACTTCTTCATGGTGTCCCATATTTCCTGGATATTTTGTGTTAGGGATTTGTTGGGTTTGAGATTTCCTTTGGTTGATGACTGTATATCCTCTAATGAGTCTTCAACACCTGAGATTCTCTCTTCTATCTCTTGTATTCTATTGGTGATACTTGCATCTGTAGTTCCTGATCGTTTACCCAGTTTTTCTATTTCCAGCATCCCCTCGTTCTGTATTATCTTTATTGTTTCTATTTCAGCTTTCAATCCTTCAACTGTTTGAGTTGTTTCCTTCATTTGTTTGGTTGTTTTTTCTTGGTACTGTTTAGATTCTTTGAGAGAATTGTTTATTTCTTGAATTTTCTCCCCCGTTTCATGGATTTTTTGTTTGTTTTTTCTTCTATTTCTTTAAGGGATTTCCTCGTTTCCTCTTTGAGGGTCTCTGTCATCTTCATAAAAGAATTTTAAGGTCTGTCTCCTCTGCTTCATCTACGTAGTGCTTTTCAGGTCTTGCTGGCGTTGGTTTTCTAGATTCTGGTGGAGTCATGTTGGTGTTTCTATTGCTGAGTGAGCTCTTATTCTGTCTTCTTCCCATCTCTTCTTCCAGTGGGTGCAGGTGGGGGTCTTTCTATCTCCACTGGTCTCCTTCTTTCCTGAAGCTGAAGTTGGAATCGCTGGAGGTTGGGGCCTGGAAGGGCTGATGCCTTTCCTGTGTGGGCAGGTCTTCTGGATACCAGGAGTGGGCCCCCCGAAGATTGAGGTGATTGGTGTTGGGCAGGGGCTGGGGAGTGGCCCCCCCAGAGACCCAGGCTTACCTGAAGCTGGGGTCACCGGAGGTTGGGGCCTTGTTCCAACTTTTAAAAAGATTTACTGCATGTTATGTGTTTGCACTTCTGAGTGTATGTATGTGTACCACTGGCACGCAAGTACCCAAGGAGGCTGGAAGAGGGACTCACATCCCCTGGAACTGGAGTGACAGGTGTTTGTGAGCAGCCTGTTTGGGCATCTAAACATGGGTTCTCTAAAAGAGCAGCATTTGCTCTTTCCCTCTGAAAATCTCTGCAGTCCCGTTTTAACTTTTATTACAATGTGTTGTATTTGATCTGCTCCACCACTGTTAATATCTTAGAATTCCTGGTTTTCTTCATTGTCCCCTGTGGACCCTTGAGAAGATGATGTTATCTGAAGGTCTTGGTGCTGTCCACAGTTTTGGGCACCACTGAGTCTTGTGTAACTCTTGTGTCAGTGAGTAACCAGTATGTCGTGACTTGTCTCTTGCAGTGTAGAACGTTGCCTCATCACCACTAGTGGCTGCCAACATCTCGCTGAAGTCCTCAGTAGCAACCAGAACCTGACAATTCTCCAGGTTTCCAACAATAAGCTTCAAGACACTGGCGTGAAGCTGCTGTGTGATGCTATCAAACAACCCAACTGCCACTTAACGACTCTTGGGTGGGTATCCTCAAAGTCACAGCCATGTCCTCGAGGGTGACAAAAGGTGGGAGATTAATGTGCAGAAAGAGAAATTAAAACTCCATGGGGACAGCATAGAAAATAGCAGTGCTTGTATTAAAAAAGCCACTCCAAAACCACAAGACTGAAAGCAATGAGCCTGGGCATACTTATAGAACATGTCTCAACTGGACACACTTATAAAACATGATCGTCTAAAGGAGTGTGACATGAGGCAGCCTCACTGCTGTGAATGGAGGCAGGAGAAGCAAATGGTGCAGGCATGGATATGCAGATGGATAGACGTATGCATGGATGTGCAGATGGATAGATGGATGCCACGATGGATGCATGGATGTACAGATGGATGCCAAGGCAGGTGGATGAAAGACTGCATAGATGGGTGAATGATTGATTGATGGTTGGATGCATGGGGTGAATGTTATTATATGGATGGATGTGTATTTGATTAAAAGAGTATGCGGATGATTGGATGGTTGTGTGGGTAAATAGATGGGTGACTGATGGCTGCATGCAGGCATAGATTCATGGTATTCATGGATTGAAGCATGTGTAGGATATGTAGCTATTACATGGAGGGTACATAGATGGACAGTGGCTGCATGCATAGATGGTTGTGTGTATGCATGGATGGATTTCCCCTGGAGATGATAAATGTGACTCACCCACATCTCTTGGACTTATGTGTCTGGAGTAAGTGATGTGTTAACTGCTTTGGCTGCTGTGACAAACATGAATTGAGTGACTCTTGCAGCAGGGATTTATTGTAGAGGCTAGAAATGAGATCACCCTGTGCTGTCAGCAGGGCTCCTTAGAGGATCAAAATGGAGTACATTCCAGGCTTCTCTCATCGACCTGGAAAATGTCTGTCTTCTCCCTGTGTCTTCAGGTATAGAAGATGAAGTTACATCCATTGTCCTCACTGTAACTTAGTTTATTCTGTAAAGAACCTGTCTCAAAATCCAGTCCCACAAGACACGGGGGATTAGAACCTCAACATACAAATTATGAGGTGACAAAGTTTAGTTCATAGCAAAATGAATCTTCATGGGTTCAAAGCAAAAGGTATCAAGGCAGCCTGAAGTGTCGACTCAGAGCTCACCAACCATTCACTGCATTACCCAGTGTCACCTCCAATTTCCCCCCAGGCTCAAGATCTGGGATTACAGACTCCGTGGAATGGGCTAGTTCATTCACCACAATAATGGATATAGAGAATGGGCAGTTGTGGTCACATCTGCCAGAGAAAGGGAAATGTGATGTCCTGAACACCGAGCTTTTAAGATACCTTTAGAGAATGTGGAGTGAGTATAGGCTAAATGACCAAGTCGCCTCTCACCCATGTTCCGCCTTGATGGTGAGCTGTTCTTTTTGTTGCAGGTTGGGAGCCTGTGAGCTAACTGGTGCCTCTTGTGAGGACCTGGCTTCTGCTGTTAGCCAGAATAAAACCCTTTGGTCAATCAACCTGCTGCAGAACACCTTGGACCGCAGTGGGTTGGCTATACTGTGTGAGGCTCTGAAGCAACACAGGTGTACCATGCATGTACTTCGGTGAGCCGGGCTCTGTTCTCCTTCAAGGGAAGAGCCCGTGGGGCTAAGGAGGGATTGACTAAGATCTGAAATGTGCATCTGGGGTGATGGCTCAGTCCATAGACTGCTTGAAACACATGCAGGAAGACCAGAGTTTTATTTCCAGAAAGCACCTGAAATGAACCATGGGTTTTGCACTTGTAATTTGGTACTGGAGAGGTAAAATACAGGAAGGAGGATCCTTCATGATCAGTGTCCAGCCAATATACTCAAATTGGTGAGACCTCCCCATCTCAAGAATCAAGAATGGCACCTGAGGTAGAACTCTATCCTCTGCATACTTACACACACACACACACACACACACACACACACACACAGAGAGAGAGACAGAGACAGAGACAGAGACAGAGACACAGAGAGAAATGCAAGTAATTCAATACTAAGTTGGTTTGTCACACCAATAATAATCATGCCACTGGTGCACCAGTAGACATATCTTGTCTTGCAACCCCACTTCTCACTGAAGGCTATGGACAGTTAATTAATATTTAGGGAGGAGATGCCATAAAATATTTTAAAAATTCAAATTAAAAACAAAGTAAACTTGTGTTCTCTTACTTGGGGGCTGTTGTTGCAGGAGTATTAGGTTAAGTATAAAGCCTTTTCTAGTCCTGTGACTGGTGAATGCCCAAGAACTGGTGACATTTGGTGCTATCATCAGTAAAGCAATAATATATAAACATAAATGTAGATAAATTTGTGTTTGTGCAGACAGTTCTGACTTGAGATTGTTCGTCTCTATAATATGAATGCACACACTTACAGAATTTCATTTTTTCATTTCAACACAGTAGTCAGTAATTGCATGAGACACTCAATGTTTTAATATCAGGTGGGCTTTATGACAGGCGATTTGAGTGGGTTTTTTTTTCCTATCTGGAGACTAACTTGTATGCCTGAGAACATTTAACATAGGCTAAGTAAGCTAGGGTGGTCTGCTTGAGCATAAAGTATTATTTCAAGCATTAGTCCTATACAAATATGACATGAACATAAAAATATATATCAACTATTTAGACTATATCAGCATAAGGTATGTATACATATGATATATAGTATATACTTATAATCGTCAGCGTTTATCTTTGTGATTTGCTTTCCCTCCATGGTCTTCAAAGCTATATAGATCAAGGTAACTTTTCTGAAAATATATAGGTGGTATAGGTTACAGGTGTGTGTGGAGGGGCGGTTGTGCACATGTGAGTGTGTAGACCAGAGGACAGCCTCTGATGCCATCCACCATAAGATGCCGTCCACCTCAATTATTTTTGAGATGGGATCTCTCACTGGAACCTGGATCTAACCAGTTCTATTAAGCTGGTTGGCTGGCAAGCCCTAGGAATCTGCCAATGTGCTTCCTTGAGTCTTGGACCAGAGGCCTGTGCCACTGTTCCCAGCTTTTTATGTCGGTGGTGGGGATTAACCTCAGGTCCTCAAATTTGTGTAGCAAACACTTTCCTGAGAGATCTGACACCCAGACCCCAAGATCGGGTTCATTTTGGCCACACTTCTCTATAAAAATAAAAACACTTTATGGTGTCCAACCATAGCCTCGCACACAATTCACATAGCTGTCCTTGGATGCATGCAGCCCAAGGCCCCTGGATGAATGTGCCTATCAGGGTCAAAATGCTCATACATCCAGCTGTGTCTTCTGTGAAGATACAGGCTCCCCTCCTTAAGGCTTACTCTTTTTTTTTTTCTTTTTTTATTATTTTAATTTTAAATAGCTTGTTTTACATGTCAATCCCAGTTCCCTCTCCCTCCCCTCCTCCTGCACCCCCTCCCATCCCCCCCCATCCTCCCACCCTATTGCCAATTCCTTCCACATAGGGGATATCTAGAGTCTGTCATTTCACTCAGGGCAGGGTCCAGACTGAGAGAGCTTCCCTCTTTGTGTTATGGACACACGATGTCTGTTTGTATTGCAGGGATAAACACCGCTGAAATAGCTCAGTTGGGAGATTGTTGACTGAAGGCTTACTCTTGAGGCTGGGTAGTGGTGGCGCATGCCTCTAATCGCAGCACTTCGGTGGCAGACACTGGTGGATCTCTGTGAGTTTGAGGGCAGCATGGTCTATAAAGGCAGTTCCAGGATTTCCAGGGCTACACAGAGAAACCCTGTCTCAGAAAAACAAAAAGACTTACTCTTGCAATTCCCCTCATGCCCCTGGAAAAGTGGAGTACCTGCAAATTTCTTTCTTACTTGGTTTTGGCTACGGTTGAGAACGTACCAAGCTGGAGTGAAAGGGTAAGGAGGTAGAAAAGTGAGTTGTCTGTCCTCATTTGAGCCATCCAGCTCTGCCTTTGGTCCCAGATTGGACATATTTATGCTGCACCAGGAGCAAGGTACCAGTTCCTCTGAGTATCGGGCATTGATATGCAAAGTAGGAGTCGTTACTTGGCCTGACAAATTCAGAAATATACAGGTGTCAGATAATGTGGTAACTATTACAAAACCAAGTTAGTTGTTGTTGTCATTGTCATTGTCATTGTTACTTACTGCCCTCCTCCACCACCAGAGAAAGTCTCAAAGAGACTTGTACAGCAATTAATATACGCCCTAAGAATGTGGTTGCTTCCTACAAAGCTACTTGAAACATAAAAATGCACAATATGTGATGACTTGCATGAAGCTGTCTCCCCGAGACTCAGATGTTTGGATGCCTGATCCCAGTTGGTGGTGCTGTTTGGGAAGATTTAGAAGGTGTGGCCTTGCCTGAGGACATGTGTCACTGGGGCAGGCCCTATGCTTGCAAAGCTTAGTACCATTCCCAGTGTGTTTCTGCTTTGTGCTCCTGGTTCAGGATGTGCACTTGGCTCCTTGCTCCTGCTACCCCTCTCCCTGCTGCAATGGTGACGGACACTTAACCCTCTGGAACTGTAAGCCCAAATATACCCTGCCTGCTATAAATTGCCCTGGTCACTGTGTTTTATTACAATAATAGAAAAGTAGTTAATCCAGAAGCAACACAGAGAACACAATCAGGGTTTGTGTGTGTGTGTGTGTGTGTGTGTGTGTTGTCTGTGTGAATGATCGTGTGTGAGGATGCACATGCATGAGACACAGTTAACCAAAGGACTAAGACCAGACACTCAGGACATGGAACGAATTGCTCTTTGGGGGCGTGAATGTAATAAAAACCTTTAAGACTTTTCCAAGTCTGCTATCCAAACCCAAAGGCTCAGATGGAATCAGTGTTTCCCACCACTATCCTGGGTGTTGACATAATAGTATAATAGACTACATTTGGGTTGCTGAGATCGTACCACAGAAATGGCCACAGTGAGAGCTTTGAAGGGCAGCTCAGTCAAGTAAAGTGCTTGCAGCAGAAGTATGAGTACCTGAGTTCGAATCTGTGGCACATACATTGAAAAGCTGACTGTGGTCTCATGTAGCTGTAACCTTAGTGCTAGGGAGAAAGGTGGAGGCAGCGGGGTCTCTGAATCTCACTGCCAGCCAGGTCATGAATGGCAGGTTAGTGAGAGACCCTGTCTCCAAAAAGATATGGAGGGGAACAGTTGGCGACACCTGACATCGCCACTGGCAGGTGCGTTTGTGCAAACAAAAACACAAGCCACAAATCAATTAAAATTGTTCCTTCGTATGTATTTTTATTTTCATATGTATGATGTTTTGTCTTTATATCTGTGAACCCCATGCATGCAGAAGACTTGAAGGCCAGAAGATGGTGTCAGATCCCCTGGAAATGGAGACACAGGTGGCGGTCAGCCATCAAGTGTGGAACTGGACCCAGGTCCTCTGCAAGAGCAGCCAGTGCTCTTAACCACTGAGCCATCTCTCCAGTTCCCAATCAGTTTTTATAGAAGAGTCTGGATGGCATGTGTATGTCTCCAGATTTAGAGAGACATGTCATCAGGGTCTCCTGAACTTGTTCTTGGGAAAGAGAATTATGGAGTGTAAAGGAGATGCTGGAAAGCTCAATGAGGATTGTGAGGGGGGAGAACTGGCTCTTCAGTGGAGAGCATTTGATGCTCTTACAGAGGACTCTGCTTCAGTTTCCAGCCGCCAACATGGCAGCTCACAATTGCTGTAACCCTAGAGGGTCCCAAGACCTCATCTGACCTCTGCAGGTGGCGTCACACGCGTGCTGCCCATACACTCATGCATGCACACACATAAATAAGAAAACTTTCAAAGCCTACAAGAGTGAATTAATGAGAGCTTCAACTTTGCATGTCTTTCTAGGCTTCGAATTACTGACTTTGATAAGGAAACCCAGGAGCTTCTGACTGCCGAGGAGGAGAAAAATCCCTACTTGATCATCCTAAGCACTGTGTAAGCTGTAGCAGGAAAGCGAGAGTAAATAAACACGGGTGTGTTCTGAGCCCAAACAACCCCTAAATTAATGGTTTTTTTCCTTTTGGCCCTCTTGTACACAAAAATTATCACATTCCTAGCATTCCAGTGAGATAGGATTTCTTTGCCCCTCACCCCATCCAGATGTTTCACAGGACAGATGTGGCTTCATTATTTGAAGGCCATTCTTAGAACTACATGTTAGAAGTGACTATGTCATAATGACATTTTCACACACTGGTTTGTTAAGCACCCAATAAAGTCTTTTATTTTGAAATGCTCAGAAAATCTCTTAAAGTGAGATTTGCCTGGTGGTGGATTACCCGAGCCATAATGGTTATACAGGCAATAACGAATGGTCCCCCAGAAAGTTGTTGGAGGAAATTGTAATTGGCTATGCATGAGAAATCTTTAGCAGAGGGCCTACACAGACACTCACTCAGATAAAGGAAGCTGTTGCCGTTTTGTGCTTTGTATTAAACAATAATTTAGGCATTCAGCAATTCTACTGACTTCTAGTCTCAAATGTTAATGTATACATATTAAGGATTTTTTACTTTTATACAAATATGTGTGTATGTTGAAATAAAATTATTTACAAAACAATTGAGAGCTGAATTTGATCTACATATTCCAGTTTGCTTATGTGCAGGTGTTTTCTTAGTTGTGTGCTTGTGTGGGGGGTAGGTATGTGCACATGAGTGTAGGTTCCTACAAATGCCACAAGAAGGCATCAGACTCCTTGCAGCTGGAGTTACAGGCAGTTATGAACTGTCTGACATGGCTGCTGGGAACTGAACTTATGTCTTCTTTAAGAGCTTTGTTTTAGGATTTCGATTGCTGTGAGCCGATGCCATGGCCATGGCAACTCCTATGAAGGAAAACATTTAACTGGAGTGACTGTCTTACAGTTCAGGGGTTCAGACCATTGTCATGGGAAATGGTGGCATGCAGGCAGACATCAGGCTGGAGAGGTCGCTGAGAGTTCTGCATCTTATGTGGACAACAGGAAGTTATCTGTCTCACTGGGCAGGACTTTCTGGAGCTATTTTGAGTTATTCACTTCTTATCTTCAGAAATTTTTACTTGGAGGAGTGGTTTCAACTCCTCTTAGAACACACTCTTGTTTCACTTCCTTGTAAAATTCTGTGCTAAAATATCCTATTGTTTTTAACTCAGTTTTTCTCGTGTCTTAGTAAGTTTCTCTCCAAGATGAACCTCAGTGGAAACCACTTCACAAAAGTGAGGAAGGGAAGGCTTGGGAGTTGGGTATGACCAAAATACATTGTAGAAAATATTCAGAGGACTCACGAATGAGGAAATTGTTGATACATGTATTAACCCTTATTTTTCCACCTGACATGTAGAACATAGATCAGTCCAGATACTTGATTTTCATACCTATTTTCCAAAGTGGTTGGGTATTTCTAATGTTTGGCATAATGCATGCCACTGGTGTTTACAGCCCTGCAGACTTCTGGTATGTGAGTCTCCCTAAAGGAACTAAAGATGTAAATAATTAATAAAGTTACTGAGACAGCCACATGTGCCTGAAGAAATGACTCACTCACGGAGGGAAGGGTTCGATTCCCAGCGCCCATATCAGGCCCCTCACAACTGCTTATAACTCCAGTTCCAAGGATCTGATGCCATCTTCTGACCTCTATGTGTTACACTTGTTGTGTCCAAGTTGCAAAGTCCCCAGAGACCACCAGGAAGACAGACCCACCAAACTGCAAAAGCAAGGTTTAAATTATATTGAATTTTCATCCAACCATGACAGGGACCCCCATCTAGCAAGCTGACACAGCAGCCTCCAGAGGGAGTGAAGTTCCCTGTCTACTGCTAGGTTTAAAGATAAAAGTTACAGAATTACATCAGTTGGTACAGGTTGGTTTCTGATTGGTTGATATTTGGGAACAATTAGAATTTCTCAAAGTCATATTTTGGCATGAAATACCTGTGTACCAATTATTTTCATTGGTCAGTGCTGAGAGGAAACATTCTATGGTTTCTATGACATTGTCTTGTTACTTGAAGGTGGCCTGTTGTACATATTTACCAATGGTTTTCAGAACTATATCCTGGAGACTACAGGGGAGGTTTTGGTCTCCCCTGGAGTTTCTTTTTGGCCAAACAGTTCCTAGGAACCGAACATCTTGGAGGCTTTGGGAGGGAAGTCTGGAGTTTGTGTTCAGTTTTTGCCCTAGGCTCTAGGAAGCCAGGGGATCTGGAGTTTTCTTGTGCCAGAGGCCTACATGTCTTTTCTGAAGCCTGTCATGGCAGCTACAGCAGGGTTGAGTGAGGGCCTGGCCCCTTTATTTGTAAATTATTAGAAGTGAAGTCTTTGAGTTTAGTTTACCCCTTTCAGGCCTCACCCACAATGCTGATTTTTGGCTGGCTTCAACTTGTGCCCCTCTTGTGCTGGCAACCACAGCTGCCATTAGTTTGTTTTGAGGTAGGGTCTCAGTGGCTTGGGATTCACCTCGGCTCACACGCCAGCCAGCCCCAGGGATCGGCTTGTCTCTGGTTTCCTGGCTCTTAGATTACAAGCATGATCTGACACACAGTATTTTTTCTTTTGGTTTTACAAGACAGGGTTTCTCTGTATTGTTTTGGAGGCTGTCGGTCCAGCCTGGCCTCGAACTCACAGAGATCTGCCTGCCTCTGCCTCCCGAGTGCTGGGATTAAAGGCGTGCGCCACCACTGTCCGGCCACACTCACAATTTTTATGTGGGTTCTGGGTATCAAACTCCGGTTGGCGTGCTTGGCCATCAAGCACTACCAATGAGCTTTCTTTCTGGCCCAATGAGTTTGGGAGAGGGCCTTGCCATGAAGCAAAAGCAAGCTGGTCAAAATCAAGATCTCCCTGCCTCTATCTCCCAAGTTCAGGGATCAAAGACATGGGTTCCCATTCCTGGACAAGAAATATATTTCAATATTTCACTTGCTCATATAGTTCAGCTGAGTATTGTTAATGTCTTTTTCCTCACTTTAGTAATACTTTGAGAATTTCATGTAATACATTTTGATCATGTTCACCTCCTCCCTAACTCCTTCCAGATCCACCCCATCTTCTTACCCACCCTAATGTCCCTTTCAATTTGGATGTGGAAGGATCTGAAAATTCCAGATTTATAAAACCCTTAGTGTCAATGCTTGGTGAACTTTTTGATATGGAGAGCAGATTTCTCTAAATGACTACCACGTATATTTACAGCTACCCAACTGAACCTTGTATGTAAACAGCATATCAGAAAGGTTAGAAAAGACGTGAGCATGATAAAGTGTAATCTATTTGCATATAATTAGGTCTGTGTCCTTTTACACCTATTCATTTGGAGGGGGCACTTCACGCCTCAGTGATCATGTGGAGGAAGTTCAGAGGGCAGCACCCTGGAGTCCGTGCTCTTCTTTCCCAATGTGGGCTCAGGGATCGAACTCAGGTCATCAGTTTTGATAGCAAGTGCCCTCACTCACGGATCCATCTTGCCAGCCCTGCGAAACCCTCCTTCCAATCAATACGGTTATACGTGTGTAAAGGCAGAGGATGATTGAGCAAGAAAGATCCACTTGAGAATGTCTCAAGATGGCTGCCATGGTAAGGAGTGCATTTGGGGGTAGATGAAATTCTCCAAGTAGGTAACTGGGTGCAGCTTGTGCAGCTGTGTAAGTGGTTGGAGAAAAGCCCTGCAGCATACTGGAGGCACCTGTAAGAGCAAGCCTTGAGGACAGTTAAATTGGCAGGGGTGGGGTGAGATTTACTAATTGATACCAATCATTGCTACATGGGAGAGGATCCTGAGCCAGCCCCAGGCAATGGGAAGGGAAAATAACATTGGCCTGGGCTTATAGAGCCCATAAGGGATTGGGGAAGAACCAGAAGAGGTTTGTTTTATCTGCTTGGGAAGATGTGTCTTGCTAGAAGGAGCCTAGAAGTCTGATACATTTCAGGGGTGAGTGTTCTATATCATCATCTCAATGTTTAGGTGTACTGACAGAGAGTTTACCCAACCTAGTTGACCCCTACTGAAAATGCAAAACACAGGCCAGAGAGTCATCTCTGAACTCAATAGTTCTCATGGTTGAAGTCCTTACTGACCTCCCCAAATAACGGAGTTTTTGACATAATGTCCCAAATTCCAGATCTGAATGCCTGGGCACCAAGAGACTGGCCTAGCTGGCAATTCGCTAAAGACCCAGAAAAGGCCATCTTCTCTCATGCTCAGAGGTCCCTGTCAACCACTGACACATGTGGTAAGAACACTCAAATCCCATAGACAGGAAGGGCGTTAGGCAAAGAGCAGGAAGCAGAGGCTTGAGGAAGGCTGACTTTCACACTACGTCCCTGCACATAGTATCCCTCCTTCGTTAAGGAGAGCATTAGTTCCCCCCTGAGGCTTAGGCTTTGTGCATTAGCCAGGCTTCAGCTGCTGCTTCTATTACTCAACTCCTGAAAGTCAAGACCGTTTTGATGTTAAGTGAGCTAAATCTGACTCAGAAACACAAAAGCCACATTTTCTAACACATGAAGAATCTAGATAGATAGAGATATATAGTAATAGATAGATGGATGCATACATAATATAAGATGAATATGTCAACAGATGATGGATAGAAAGACAGCTGGATACAGATGATATACATAGATAATTATTAGGTAATAGCTGATAAATAGATATAGGTAGATTGTTGATAAATAATAAAATATAGTTGACAGATATATATTACTAGTAAATAGAGAAATAAGTGGGTAGATAGATATATAGCTAATGGATAGGGCTGATAAGTAGATACGTAAATAATAGATTGATTATAAATAAATAGATGATGGATAGGTAGGTGATATGTATGTAAATAAATGTGACTGGTTGATGATAGATAGGTAGGTAGACAATTGATAGATATACTTGATAGATGGTCGATAGATGAATACTAGATGAAGATGTCAGACAATAGATTATAGAAAATTGATAGCTAAATATCAGATGATAGAAAGAAATGATAAAGCTAGATGGTAGATACGTAGATGATAGATCATGGATGATAGGTGATGGATAGATATGAGATGGAAAAACAGGTAGATAGATAGATGATAGACTTACACATGGCTAGCTATACGTGACATGACAGGAAAAGGGGCTGTTATGCACAATGCTGTAACAGGAGACAGTAATGGAAGATATCAAAACTCCACAAAGAGCACACATTTCCTCTCACATGGGGACCTAGATTTAAAGATATAGATGAAGTCAGGCGTGGCGGTGTGTCCCTATAGTCAGCATTCTGGGGACTGAGGCAGGAGGATTGTTATGTATTCAAGGCCATCCAGAGCTTCATGAAAAAAGCCTCAAGAACACCAATATGTATATGGCATCAAAGCAGAAAGCTTACTGGAGGGAAGGATGTGAACAGTTGGAAAACCAATGCAGGACAAGAGCAGGAGATTGAATAGGGGCTAAGAACAATGATGTACATGCATGCAGAGGTCATGATGAAACCTATGTCGTGTGCTAAATGAAGATTAGTAATAAATAGAAAAACCTACTTCACATGTGAAAGCAAAAGGGAGATTATTTGGGAAGAATACAGATGAGAGATAGTACTGAAGGGGCATAAAAGATCAGTGTATGTGAGAAATGCATGGGAAAATCCTAGTGAAATTTAGGATTTCATACAATGAGTATATATATTTATGTTGCAAAATTAAAAAAATAAAAGTGTTTGCTGAAATTTTAATGGCATTCTTAGTACAATTATGAATTAAATAAAGGGTTAGGACCTGCAGAGATGGCTCAGGAGCTAAGAATGTTTGCAGCCCTCGCAGAGGACATAGGTTCAATTCCCAGCACCTACATGGTGGTTCAGAACTGCCCATATGTGCAGTTCCAGGGGTTCTCCTCTGGCTTCCTTAGGCAATTCACATGCATAGCACACATACGTGCAGGCAGATGCATGAAACAAAACCAAACATTTATTAAATAATAGAGTATCAAGATGTGGAGTGTAGTTCAGTAGAGGGCTTGACTAGTGTGTGCAAGGAATTGTTTGCACCTGTAGCAAGAGCAACACAGTGAAACTATAAAGAATGAACCCCTGATTTGCAGAGGTGTCACATGCCTATAGTCCCAGCACTCTGGAGGAAGAGGCAAGGGGATCTTTGTGAGTCTGTGGCCAGCCTGGTCTGCAGAGCAGCTGGACAGAGCTAGCTGGGCAGAGATGGTTCATCTCTTAATAGAATTCCTTCCTGGAATACAAGCTTGGGATGTGGCTCAGGAAATCTTGAACAGAATGAACCAGAGAGGACTGTGTTCCCTGGCACATAGAGAGCGAATGAGTAAGTATTAGCAATACAGTACACAAGACTACTGTGGGGGCTGAAGAACTAAATAGTGGCTGGGCAGTGGTGGCGCACGCCTTTAATCCCAGCACTCAGGAGGCAGAGCCAGGCGGGTCTCTGTGAGTTCGAGGCCAGCCTGGTCTATAGAGTGAATTCCAGGATAGCCAAAGCTAAAGAGTGAAAACCTGCCCTGAAAAAAAAAACTAAATAGTGGCTACCCTGTGACTTACTGTTCTCCTTCAAAAGAATTCAAAGAGTGAAGTAAGATAATGGCTCAAACCTCCAAAGGCAAAATCTGTTACTGCATTTGTAAATTTGTAAAACTTGTATCTTTCATTGGTGTGTGAGTGTGCACATGTGGGTGCCCACACAGGCCAGAAGTGGGAATCCAATTCTGGGGTTACAGGCAGTTGTGAGGAGCCAATGTGGGTGCTGGGAACTTAACCAGGGGCTTCTGCAAGAGTAGTAAGGGCTCTTAACCACTGAGCCTTCTCTCCATGCCCTATATTTCATCTTTTAAAAATATTATTTATTTTTAAATTTTTAATTTATTTTTTACATTCCAATACCAGTACTCCCTCCCTCCTCTCCTCCTTCTCCCTCTACCCTCTCCCACCTATCTACTTCTCAGAGAGGGTAAGGCTTCCCCTAGGAAATCCACTATGTCTGTTCCATCATCTCTTTGAGGCAGGACCCAGACACCCCCCACCCCGTGATTAGGCTGAACAAGGTCTCTCTCCATATAGAATGGGCTCCACTAAGTTAGTTTGTGCATTAGAGTTAGATCTTGGACCCACTGCTTCATATATTGTCCCAGTCACACCATTGTCACCTATATTAAGGGGGTCTAGTTTGGTCTTATGCAGGTTCCACATTTGTCAGACCTGAGTCAGTGATCTCTTACTAGCTCCAGTCAGCTGATTCTGTGGGTTTCCCCATCATGGTCTTGATTCCTTTGTTCATATTGTCACTACTCCCTCAATTTGATTGTACTCCTGGAGCCCGGCCTACTGATTAGTTGTGGAGATCTGCATTTGTTTCTGGAGGAGGGTTCTGGAAGTGGTTGTGGATTGTAGGCTAGGTATCTTTTGTTTTATATCTAGTATTCCTTTATGAGTGAGTACATACTATATTTGTCTTTCTGGGTCTGGGTTACCTCATTCAGGATTTTTTTTCCTAGTACAGTCGATCTGCCTGCAAATTTTAGGATGTCATTGTTTCTTACCACTGAATAGTACTCCATTGTGTAAATGTACCACATTTTCTTTATCCATTCTTCAGTTGATGGGCATGTAAGTTATTTCTAAGATCTGACTGTTATGAATAATGTTGCTATGAACATAGTTGAGCAAATGTCCCTGTAAGGTGAATGTCCCTCCTTTGGATATATACTAAAAAGTGGCATTGCCGGGTTGGGAGGTAAGTTGTTTCCTAATTGGTTTTAAAAATCACCATACCGATTTCCACTATAGCTGTTCATGTTTGCACTCCCACCAGCAATGGAGGAGTGCTCCCCTTTCTCCACATCCTCTCCAGCACAAGCTGTCATTGGTGTTTTTGACCTTAGACATTCTGATTTGTGTAAGATGGTCTCTCAGAGTTATTTTTATTCGCATTTCCCTGATAAGTAATGATGTTGAGCATTTCCTTAAATGTCTTTCTGCCATTTGAGATTATTCTGTTGAGAATTCTCTGTTTGCATCTGTAACTGATTTTTTAATTGGATTATTTG
Source organism: Mesocricetus auratus (assembly GCF_017639785.1). Lineage (NCBI taxonomy): Eukaryota > Metazoa > Chordata > Mammalia > Rodentia > Cricetidae > Mesocricetus > Mesocricetus auratus. The sequence continues at coordinate 7,985,907 of NW_024429215.1, forward strand.
GTAGCTGGTTGTCTAGTTTCTTGAGTTTGTTGTATATTTTGGAGACCAGTCCTCTGTCATATGTGGGGTTGGTAAAGATCTTTTCCCATTCTATATGAAGCTGTTTTGTCTTGTTGACTGTGTTCTTTGGTTTACAGAAGTTTCTCAGTTTCAGGACATCCTATTTATTAATTGTTACTCTCAGTGTCTGTACTTCTAGTGTTCTATTTAGGAAGTGGTCTCTTGTGCTTATGCATTCAAGGGGACTTTTCACTTTCTCTTCTATGAGGTTCAATGTGGATGGAGTCATAATGAGGTCTTGGTCCATTTAGATTTGAGTTTGTGCATGGGGATAGATATGGATACATTTGCATTCTTCTACATGTCGACAGCCATTTACACCAGCATCATTTGTTGAATATGCCTTTTCTCCATTTTATTTTTTAGCTTCTTTATCAAAAAATAGGTGTTCATATGTGTGTGGGTTAATATCAGGGTCTTCAATTCAATTGCATTGGTCTACCTGTCTGCTTTTATACTAATACCAAACTGTTTTCATTACGATAGCTCTATAGTAGAACTTGAAGTAAGGGATGGTAATGACCCCATATCATCCTTTATTGTACAGGGTGGTTTGGTTATCCTGGGGTTTTTTGCATATAAATTTAAGTATTGTTCCTTCCAGGTCTGTGAAGAATTGTGCTTGGATTTTGATGGGGATTACACTGAATCTGTAGATTACCTTTGGCAGGATTGCCATTTTTATTATGTTTTTCCTACCTATAGAATAACATAGGAGATCTTTCCATTTTCTAAATCTGCTTTAATTTCTTTCTAAAAAGATTTAAAGTCCTTATCATACAGAGCTTTCCCTTGTTTGGTTAGTGTGTTCCCAATTTGTTTATGTTGTTTATGGCTATTGTAAAGGGTGATGTTTCTCTGATTTCTTTCTCAGTCCTATTATCATCTGTGCATAGGTGGGATCTTGCCTTTTTTATTTATTCCTGTATCCTGCCACAGTACAGAAGGTGTTTATGAGTTGTAGGAGTGCCTTGGTAGAACTTTTGGAGATGCTTATTATCAGCAAATAGTGAGATTTAGACTTCTTTTCCAATTTGTATCCCATTGATCTCCTTCTGATGTCTTATTGCCCTTGCTAGAACTTCAAGAACTTTACTGAATACATATGGGGAGGGTGGACAGCCTTATCTTCTTCCAGATTTCAGTTGCATTACTTTGTTTTTCTTTCCATTTAGTTTGATGTTGGTTGTTGGGTTACTGTATATTGCCTTCATTATGTTTAGGTATGTTCCTTGTATCCCTATCCTCTCAAAGACCTTTATCATGAAGGGGTGTTGAATTTTGTCAAAGACTTTTTCATCGTCTAATGAGGTGATCATGTGGTTTCTTTCTTTAAGTTTGTTTATATGGTAGATTACATTCAGAGGTTTTCACATGCTGGACCACCCCTACATCTCTGGGATGAATCCTACTTGATCATGATGGAAGATTTTTCTGATGTGTTCTTGGATTCAGTTTGCTAGTATTTTATTGAGTGTTTTTGCCACTATATTCATGAGGGAAATTCATCTGTAATTCTGTTTTAGTTGTAGTCTTTGTGTCTGGCAATTTTCCTTTGTTTGTATTTGTGGAATAATTTGATGCATATTGGTATTAGCTCTTTTTTTGTTAAAATTCTGCACTGAAATCATCTGGACTCGGGCCTTTCTTGGTTGGGAGAATATTGATTACTGTTTTTATTTCCTTAGGGCTTGTAGGTGTTTTTAAGTTGTTTATCTGTTTCTTGATTTAATTTTGGTATGTGATACTTAGCTAGAAAATTGTCCATCTCCTTATAGTTTTCCAATTTTGTCAAGTATAGGTTTTTGCAATATGATCTGATGATTCTCTGGATTTCCTCAGTGTCTGTTGTTATGTGGGTCTTTTCATTTATGTTTTTGTTATGAATTCTGTTTCTGACTTTTGGTTAGTTTGGATAAAAGTTTGTCTATTTGTTGAATTTCTCAAAGAACCAACTCTTTTTCTTATGGATTCTTTGCATTGTTTTCTTTGTTTCTATTTATTGACTTCAGACCTCAATTTGACTATTTCTTACCAACTACTCCTTCTGGTTGAATTTGCTTCTTTTTGTTCTAGCACTTTCAGCTGTTCTGTTAATTCACTAGTGTGGGATATTTCCAGCCTCTTTATGTAGGCATTTACTGCTATGAACATTCCTCTTAGCTCTGCTTTCATTTTGTCCTATAAGTTTGGGTATGTTGTGTGGTCATTTTCATTAAATTTATGAAGCCTTTAACTTCTTTCTTTATTTCTTCCTCGACCCAGTAGTGGTTCAGTTGATCATTGTTCAACTTCTATGTGCTTGTGGGTTTTCTGAAATTAATGTTTCTGTTGAATTCTAACTTGAGCTATGGTGAACTGATAGAATGCATGGCGTTATTGCAATTTTTTTAATCTGTTGAGACTTGCTTTTTATCGACTATGTGTTCTATTTTTTGAGAAGGTTCCATGTGTTTGGGTGGAATGTCCTATAGATATCTGTTAAGCCCATTTGAGTCTCTGTTAAGCGTCTTTCTGGCAGAACTGTTTAGTGGTGAGAGTGGGGTGTTGAAGTCTCCCACTAATAGTGTGTGGGGCTTGATTCAAGCTTTAGTAATGTTTCTTTTACAAATGTGGGAACCCTTGTGATTGGAACATGGATTTCAGAATTGAGATTTCCTCTGGATTTTTCATGTAATGAATATGAAATCGTCTTCTTTATCTTTTTTTTTTTACTTCTTTTTTTTTCCTAAGATTTATTTATTATGTGTACAGCGTTCTGTCTGCATATATGCTTGCAGGCCAGAAGGGGGTGCCAGATCTCATTATGGATGGTTGTGAGCCACCTTGTGGTTGCTGGGAATTGAACTCAGGACCTCTGGAAGAGCAGCCAGTGCTCTTAACCTCTGAGCTATCTCTCCAGCCCCGGTCTTCTTTATCTTTTTTGATTAATTTTTAGTTTGAAGTCTATTTTATTAGATATTAGTGTAGCTATAACAGCTTGTTTCTTAGGTCCATTTGATTGGAAATTTTTTCCCAACCCTTTATTCTGAGTTAATGTCTGTCTGTAAGTTTGAGGTGTGTTTCTTGTATGCAGCAAAAGTATACATTCTGTTTTTATATCCAATCTATTTCCCTGTGTCTTTGTAGAGATGAGTTGAGACCATTTATATTAATGGATATTAATGACCAGTGATTGCTGGTTCCTGTTATTTTTGTTTTTGTTGGTGGTGATAGGACTGTGTGTTCAGTACCCTTCTCTGGGATTTGCTATTGTAAGCTCATCTATTGTCTGTGTTCTTGTGGCTGCCACTGAGTTCTTTGGTGTGGTGTTTTCTTTCTAGTATTTTCTGCAGGGCTGTATTTGTGGATATGTATTGTTTAAATCTGATTTATCATTTAATATCTTGTTTTCTCTATCAATGGTGATTGAAAGCTCTGCTGGGTATAGTAATCTGGGCTGCCATCCATGGTCCTTTACTTTCTGCATAGCATCTGTCCAGAATCTTCTGACTTTCATTGTTTCCATAGAGTAGTCAGGTATAATTCTGATAGGTCTGTCTTAATGTGTTACCTGGCCTTTCTCCTTTGCAGATGTTAACATTTTTTCTTTATTCTGTATGTTTATTGTTTTGATTGTTATTTGGTGAGGGGAATTATTATTCGGTCCAGTCTATTTGGTGTTCAGTAAACTTCTTGTACTTTCATAGGCATGCCCTTCTTTAGGTGGGAAAGTTTTCTTCTAAGGTATTGTTGAATATATTTTCTGTCCCTTTGAGTTGACTTCTTCTATCACTATTGTTCTTAGGTTCAGTCTTTTTTAAAAATATTGTCTTTATTTTACATACCAACTACAGATGCCCCTCCCTCTCCTTATCCTGATCCCCCATCTACCCATAACCTAGCCCATGCACTCCTCAGAAAGGTTAAGGCCTCCCATGGAGAGTCAATAAAGCCTTGCCCATTCAGTTGAGGCAGGAACAAGCCCACTGCTCCCTGGCATGGAAGCTAGGCAAGGCATCCAACTCTGTGGAAGGGGCTCCAAAAGCCAGCTAATGCACTAGGGATAAATCCTGGTCCCACTGCCAGGGGTTCTCACAAACAAACCAAGCTACAACAGTGTCACCCACATACAGAGAGCCTAGTTCAGTTCCATGCAGGCTCTCCACCTGGTGGTCTAGAGTCCATGAGCTCCCATAAGATCAGGTCTGCAGTCTCTGTGGGTTTCTCCCATCATGATCTTGTCCCCTCGTTGCTCATATAATCCCTCCTCCCTCTCTAGATTGGACTTCAAGAGCTTAGCGTGGTGCTTGGCTGTGGATCTCTAGATCTGCTTCCATCAGGTACTGGATGAATATTCTATGATGAGTTAGGGTAGTCATCAATCTAATTACAGGGGAAGCCAATTCTAGCATCTTCTCCACTATTGCTAGGAGTCTTAGCAGAGGTCATCCCTGTGGATTCCTAAGCTTTGCCCTAGTACCGGGTGTTATGAGAAGCTATTTCCTTGAGTGAAGCCGTCCCGCCAGCCTGGTTCCAGAGCCGCATTAGTCCCAAATAAACACACAGGAGGCTATATTAATTATGAAGCTGTTGGCCTTGCTTGTCTCTTACTGGCTAGCTCTGCTTTAAGTAATTACCCCATAATTGTTAATCTAAGTATTTCTCTTACCGGAGAAGTTTCCGGGCTCCTACCCGGCGTTACATGTCGACTCTCCTGTGTTTCTCCTACCCAGAATCCTCCTGGATTCCTAGCCCCACCTATCTAGATTCCTATTGGCCAGACAGTGCTTTATTAGCATAAGACTTCCCCAACAACCGGGTTTCTCCCTAACCCCAATATAGCTCCTTCTGTCAAGGTATCTCTTTCATTGCTCTCACCCCATCCCACCCTCAACTGGACCATTCCTTTTACTCCTGTTCTCATCTCCCATTGCCCTCCCCTCCACCACCCCCACCCTCTGTTCATCCAGGAGATCTCAAAAACTTTAGCCAGATAGTATTTCTAAGAGATAGTCTGTGGTTGTAAACAGAAAACTTCGGGTATACAATAGTTGATGGAGTGTTTGCATAGCATGTACAATGTGTAGGACCACATATGCCAGATGTGTTGTTGCAGAACTGCAATCCCAGTTCTATGGAGGTGGAAACAGGAAGAGACATGCACAGTATCAGTGCATACCACATTCTTCTTTCAGCACACTCCAAGGAATTTCCCCAGTGCCAGGTTTCATCCTAACCCTATCTCAAAAGACAAGGATTCTGGGTCATTTGTAGATGTGGGCAGAGAAGCAAGCTGACCTACAGTTCACAGCTGGGCTCAAGCAAGGCAATGCATTAAGCTCTCATTCTGTATACACATGTCATCTCCAGTCCAGGTTCTATCACATCTTTGTGCTTTAGTTGATTTTATTGTTCAAAGTTTAGTGTTAAATAATCACACAGTGTTCCTGAGAACAAGGAAACTCTGCCCTTACAAAGAAACTATTTGTGTTAAAGAAGTGTCAGTCGATCATGACTTGTAACACTGTTGTCTGTGAGTCCAATGGTAATGAGTCAACAATATCTAAATATAGCATATCAAAGGAAATATATTTGATAAAACATTTAAATGATGTGTTAAACAAATGTATTCAAATAATATATTGAACAAGATACCTCTAAATACAATATATGTAAAATAATATTTTATATGTACCTTAACTATGATATATGTAAGACAATATGCAAAACAAGTTTGTATCTTAGTTGATGAAAATAGAGTAACCAGAAAGTAACTTTGTAAGCTCAGTGTGGTGGGTGCCCATTGTGTGTTTGGTGCTAGCCTGGTCTATGTAGCAAGCTCCAGGACAGCCAGGGCTACATTGAGATCCTGTCTCTACAGAACAAGAAATAAATATAACTATGATTTCTCAAGTGGACCACGGTCTTGGCTAACCCAATGTTTACCATGATTCTATAGAACACAGAAACTGAGTAATAAAGACCAATGACTGTAAATATACACACACGTTATACATGTAAACATGCACAATGTATGCACGTGAATACATTGACATAGATATGTGCATACATTGCACATGCATGCATGTATGTGTGCATTTTGGTTATTTTATTACACTTCAATTCATGTGGGGATGGGGAATGAACACATGCTATCACATACATGGGGTAGTCAAAGGACAGCCATTAGGGGTCAGCACTTTTCCCTCACCATGTGGGCGCGTTTACCCACAAGCCATCTCACTGGCCAGAGTATGTACAATCATATTAGGTTGGGTATCCACATGAAGCACTAGAGAATATCAAACATTTGGGGCATGAACATGAATCCTCAAGTGGAAAATTCCACTTCTAAACTCAGGTGATTTGTTGTAGATAAGATAAAGGCACAGAGACTTTGTTGGCTCCTCATGCGTGCCCTCCCCCATGAGGAGGAGTGGACTGGGAGGGTATTGGGAGGCGGGAGGGGAGCAAGAGGAAATGTGGGAGGGAGAGCTGTGGTTGGAATATGAAATTATTTATTTATTTAAAGAATAAATTATTAAAAAGATACAGACACACTAAAAGTGCTGTTTGAAACTATCTTCATGGAGGGGAAGTGGTTCAGGGGACGCTGAAAATGATGTGTAAAACTGTCTTCAGTTCTGGGAAGTGCTTTCAGGCACAGTAAATACACTTGCAGTGTGAGCCTGACAGCCATAGTTTGACCTCCAGAATCCATGTCTTTATAAAAGCTGAATGTGGTGACATACATCTGAAATCCCAGCATTCTTACAGGAGTTTGGGTGGCAGAGACTGGAGAACTGGCCAGTAGCTTCTGAGCCAGCTAGCCTGGAGCATCCTGGAGCATACAGTACTGATACAGAGATACACAGGGAGACCCTGACTTGAACATAACACAGAGGAGAGAACCCTGAGTCTCAGAAGGTTGTCCTCTCGCTTCCAAAATTGTGCTGTGAGTCGTGTCCCCACACATCATTTTAAAACTACATTTAAATTGTATATAGGGTGCTTAAGAGATAGAAAGGAATGAAAAGGGCAGCTGGTTGAACTTCCAGAGAGAGAGGAAGGTCCTGGCAGAGAAGAGAACTCACCCCCTTGGACAAGGCTTCCAAGTGCAAGAAAAAAAAGATAGAGATGATGTTACCAAATTGGGAGTTTACAACATCCAGTAGACACCCACTGGAGAAGCTGAGGCAGCCAAGCAGAGTTCATAATGGTACTTTTCATCCAAGGCTGAATTCTGGGCTTCTGTTTCCCACTACAAACACTTTTATATCATTGGATAAATAGTAAACCTCTGTTGGAGATGATTCACCTTCCAGCTCTTCTCGAGGACATGGTGTTTTTATTCTTGAGCTGTCTTATTCTCCCCCTCTCATGGAGCTAGGGAAAAAACCTCTCAGTTCCAGAAATTAAGGGTCCTGGAGAGCACTTGACATACATCTGCTTGGGTTTGAAGACTAGAGGCAGGGACCCCACTTCCAGAGACAGCTTCTCAATCACCTGAAATAGCACATGACCGTTTGCCAGTATAATGCCCATCAGACCGTGTTGTGAGAGTCACTCTGATGGGATGGTCCTTTTCTCATCTACTGCAGGCATTTTTCCTACCTTGAAACCACTGGACTTCCACCTAAGGAAGAGACCACTGAGTTTGACAGAAGAAGAACGTGGTATGCGCTGATACTGTGCCAGTCTGGTAATAATGGGGTATGGTTTGAAACAGGAAGCATGGTTGCCTCATCAATGTAGACAGTACATGAGAGTGGGTAGTGTCTCTTCTATTCACAAAACTTTAGGCAAAAACAATTTTTGTGGGTTCCTGTGACCACAGAAAACCTATCCTCCAAACCACGAGGACACAAGAGATAAAAACATCATGAAAGATGCTTTTCCATCTTTCTTAAGGGTCAGCCTTTTGTAGAGCCTGGTTATGAGCAGTCTCTCCCCTGCCCAGGAGCCAGCTTCGCCCCCAGCTACTTTAAAGAGCACCAGCTTGAGAATGTACTTCCCAATGCTTCCAGCAAAACTCCTGGAATTGAGTCCAGTGAACAACAAAGGTCATATTAGCTGACAAAAAAAACCCTCCGATTAGTTAAGAGAAACTGGTGTATAGCTATTCCTCTGTACCTTAGGGGAATTTATCAGAATGCATGGGTGCTCCAGTCTCTTACATGCAAAGATGCAGTATTTGCATTTAACTTACACACATCCCACCCATGGAATTCCAATCATCAGCAGGTTCTTTTCTCATTGCTCATGAATTTCATATATGCACACAGTGTGTCTTGATCAAATCTACCTCTATTCCCACCCTTCCAATGTTCCCAAAACCCCATGTCACTTTTCCCTTCTAACTTCACAGGCTCTTTATTTTAAACTCACTGGGTACACTTAGTTCTTCCAATATGTGCATTGGTGTAGAGCTGTGGTGGTTTGAAAGAATATGCCCCCAATGTGAGTGGCACTACTAGGAGGTGTGGCCTGGTCAGAGGAAGTGTGACCATGTGGGTGTGGGCTTTGAGGTCTCCTTTCTCAAGCTTCACTCACTATGACAGTCAAGTCCACTTCCTTATTGCCTCTGAATCAAGAGGGAGGACTCTCAGCTCCAGCACCACATCTGGATGCATGTTACCATGCTCCCCATCCTGATGATAACAGACTGAACCTCAGAAACTGTAGCCACGACCACAATTAAATGTTTTAATTTAAGACTTGCCATGGTCATGGTGTCTCTTCATAGCAATAAAAACCCTAAGGTAAGAGCCATCTACTAGAGCATAGACAGAGTCTGAGGGACCACATGCTGAAGAAAAGTGATTCTCCCTCCACCAGAAGTTATCAGTTGCTAATAGCTTCTTGGCTAGGGCTGGGATTTTAAGAGCCCCTGCCACTTCCATGCTGAGCTTTTGGTTGGCTTGGTTTCCTACAGGCCATATGCATGCTGTCACAGCCTTTGTGACTTCATGAGTGCAATGGCCCTGATATATACAGAAAACATTTTCCTGCTACAGATATTTCACTATCTCTAACTTTTTTAAATTTATTTTTATTTAAATTATAAACACACCTGCTTCACATGTCAATCCCAGCTCTCTCTCCCTCCCTTCCTCCCCTGCCACAAACCAACACCATACCCCATCACCCCTCTGCTCCCCAAGGAGGATGAGGCCCTCCAGGGGAATCCCAAAGTGTGTCATACCATCCAGGGCAGGGCCTAGACCCTCCCTTATATGTCCAGGATGAGAGATCATCCCTCAACATGGAATGGGCTCCCAAAGTTCATTTCCATTTGTATGCCAGGGATAAATACTGATCTACTATCAGAGGTCCCATAGATGGCCAAGGCCTCCTCAATGACACCCACATTCAGGATGTCTGTATCAGTCCCATGCTGGCCTCCCAGCCATCAGTCTGGATCCTTGAGCTCCTCCTTGCTCAGGATACCTGTTTCTGTGGGTGCCACCACCCCGATCTTGACTCCTTTGCTCATCACTCCTGCTACTCTGCAACTGAATTCCAGGAGTTCAGTTAAGTGTTTAGCTATGAGTATTTGCCTCTGCTTCCATCAGCCGCTGGATGGAGTATCTAGGATGGCATATAAGGTAGTGGTCAATATCATTACCAGGAAGGACATTTAGGGTAGCCTTTCCATTATTGCTTAGATTGCCAAGCAGGTGGTGCCATCCTTGTAGATCTCTGGAAATCTCACTAGTGCCAGATCTCCCCACAAACTTATAATGGCTCCCTCTATTATGGTATCTCTCATCCTTCTCTCCTCTATTCTCCACCCTACTCAGCCTTCCTGCTCCCCAATGTCCTCCTTTGCCCTCCTCTTCTCCCCCTCTCTTTCTCCCAGCTCCCTCTCCCCTCCCCCCATGCTCCCAATCTGCTCAGGAGATCCTGTCCCCTTCCCCTTCTTCAGAGTACCATGCATGTCCCTCGTAGGGTCCTCCCTGTTTTGCAGTGTCTGGCAGTGTGGATTGTAGGTTAGCAATTCCCTGTTCCATGTCTAAAATACATACATGGATGAGTAAATACCATGTTTGTCTTTTTGTGACTGGGTTGCCTCACTCAGGATGGTTACTTCAAGTGCCATCCACTTGCCTGTGACTTTCAAGATTCCATTATTTTTTCCACTGAGTGGTACTCTATTGTGTAAATGTACCACATTTTCTCTATCCATTCTTCAGAGGAGAGGCATCTAGGTTGCTTCCAAGTTCTGGCTATTACAAATAATGCTCCTGTGAACACAGTTGAACAGATGTCTTTGTTGTATGAATGGGCATCCTTTGGGTATATACCTAAGAGTGGAATTGCTGGATCTGGTGGTAGACTGATTCCCATTTTCCCTAGGAATCTCCATAGTGATTTCCAAACTGGCTGTACAAGTTGGCACTCCCATAAGCAGTGTAGGAGTATTCCCCTTTCTCCACATCCTCTCTAGCATAAACTGTCATTGGTGTTTTTGATTTTAGACATTCTGACAGGAGTAAGATGGTATCTCAGAGTTGTTTTGATATGCATTTCCCAGATGGCTAAGGATGTTGAGCACTTTCTCAATTGTTTATCAATTATTTTAGACTCCTCTATTGAGAATTCTCTATGTAGTTCTGTAGCCCACTTTTTAATTGGATTATTTGGTGTTTTGGAGACTATCTTCTTGAGTTCTTTATAAATTTTGGAGGTCAGCCCTATCTTTTCCCATTCTGTGGACTGCCATTTTGTCTTGTTGACTGTGTCCTTTGCATTACAGAAGCTTCTCAGTTTCAGGAGATCCCATTTATTAATTTTCAATCAGTGTCTGTGCTACTGGTGTTATGTTCAAGAAGCTGTCTCCTGTCTCCTGTCTCCTGTCTCCTGTACCAATTCATTCAAGGGTACTTCCCACTTTCTAAGAGGTTCAGTGTGGCTGGATTCATGTTGAAGTCTTTGATCCATTTGGAGTTAAGTTTTGTTCATGGTGATAGATATGGATCTACTTTATGACAGCATCCAGTTATGCAAGCACCATTTGTTGAAGATGCTTTCTTTTTTCCATTGTATAATTTTAGCTTCTTTGTTGAAAATGAGGTGTGTGGGTTAATATCAGGGTTTTCAATTTGATTCCATTAATCTACCTGTCTAGTTGTGTGGCAATACCAGACTGTTTTCAAGACTATAGTTCTATTATAGAGATTCAAATCAGGGATGGTGATACCTCCTGAAGTTCCTTCATTGTACAGGATTGTTTTGGATATCCTGGGTCTTTTGGTTTTCCATATAAAGTTGATTATTGTTCTTTCAAGGTCTGTGAAGTATTGTGTTGGGATCTTGATGGGGATTGCATAGATTGCTTTTGGCAAGATTGCCATTTTTACTATGCTGATCCTACCTATACAAGAGCAAGTGAGATCTTTCCTTTTTCTGGTATCTTCTTTAATTTCTTTCTTTAATGACACAAAGTTCTTGTCATACAGGTCTTTCATCTGTTTGGTTAGAGTTCCCCCAAATATTTTATGTTTGTGCCTATTGTAAAGGGTGATGTTTCTTTGATTTATTTCTCAGCCCATTTATCATCTGTATGTAATAAGGCTACTGATTTTTTGAGTTAATCTTGTATCCTGCCACTTTGTTGAAGGTATTTATATGATGTAGGAGTTCCCTGGTAGAGTTTTTGCGTCACATATGTAAACTATCCTATCATCTGCAAATAGTGAAAGCTTGGCTTCTTCCATTCCAATTTTTATCCCCTTGATCTCCTTTTGTTGACTTATTGCTCTAGCTGGAACTTCAAGTACAATATTGAAGAGGTATGGAGAGAGTGGACAGCCTTGTCTTGTTCCTGATTTGAGAGTTTCTCTCCATTTAGTTTAATGTTGGCTGTTGGTTTACTGTATATTGCTTTTATTATGTTCAGATATGTTCCTGTTATCCCTGATCTCTCCAGGATCTTTATCATGTAGGGGTTCGGAGTGTGTCAAAAGGTTTTTCAGCATCTAGTAAGATGATCATGTGATTTTCTTTTGTACTTTGTTTATATGTTGTATCATATGTTATATGATTTTCATATGTTGTATCATCCCAGCATCCCCGGAATGAAGCCTACTTCATCACATGGTTGATTTTTCTGATGTGATCTTGGATTCGATTTGCCAGTATTTTAATGAGTATTTTTACATCAATGCTAATGAGGGAGACTGGTCTGTAATTCTCTGTGTTAGTTGTGTCTTTGTATAGCTTTGGTCCCAAGGCAATTGTAGCCTTGTAAAAAATTTGGCAGTGACCCTTCTGCTTCTATTGTGTGGAACAATTTGAGGAGTACTGGTATTATCTCTTCTTTGAATTTTGGTATAATTCTACACTGAAATCATCTTGCCCTGGGCTTTTTTTTTTCTTGGGAGACTTTGTATGACCGCTTCTATTTCCTTAGAGGTTATAGGTTTATTTAAATTGCTTCTCTGTGCTTGATTTAATTTTGGTAAGTGATATCAACCCATGAAATCTTCCATTTCCTTTAAATTTTCTAATTTTGTGGCATACAGGTTTTCAAATATGACCTGGTGATTCTCTGGATTTCCTCAGTGTCCGTTGTTATGTCCCCCTTTTCATTTCTGATTTTGTTAATTAGCATGGTCTCTCTCTGCCTTTTGGTTTGTTTGGATAAAGGTTTTCTCTGTATTACTGATTTTTCTCAAAGAACCAACTCTTTGTTTCATTGATTCTTTGTAGTGCTTTCTTTGTTTCTCCTTTATTGATTTTGGTCCTCAATTTGAGTATTTCCTGGTGTCTCCTCCTCCGTGGTGAGTTTGCTTCTTTTTGTTCTAGAGCTTTCAGTTGTGCTGCTAATTCTCTAGTGTGACTAATCTCCAGTTTCTTCATGTTGGCACCAACTGCTATGAACTTTTCTCTTAGCACTGCTCTCAAACTGTCCCACAGGTTGGGAATGTTATGAATTTGTTCTCATTGAATTTTAGGAAGTCTTTCTTTTTTATTTCCTCCTTGACCTGGGAATGATGCAATTACAAGCATTGTTCAATTTCCATGTGTTTGTGGGGTTTCTGCGATTTGTGTTGTTATTGAATTCTAACTTTAAACTACGGTGACCAAATAGGATACAGGGTGTTATTCCAATTTTTCTGTATCTGTTGAGGTTTGCTATGTTGCCAAGTATGTGTTCAGTTTTAGAGAAGGTTCCATGTGGTGCTGAGAAGAAGATATATTCTTTTGTGATTGGATGCAATGTCTATAGATGTCTGTTAGCCCCAACTGGATGGTAACTTCTGTTAATTACTTTGTTTCTTTGTTAAATTTCTTTCTGGTGGTCCTGTCTAGTGGTGAGAGTGGGGTGTTGAAGTCTCCCATTATAAATGTGTGGTGTTTGATGTGTGATTTGAGTTTTAATAATATTTCCTTTACAAATGTGGGTGCCTTTGTTTTTGGTGCATTGAGGTTGAGAATTGAGACTTCATCTTGATAGATTTTTTTCCTGTGATGAATATGAAATGATCATCTTCATCTCTTTTAATTAATTTTTGTTTGAAGTCTAATTTGTTAGATATTAGGATAGCTATACTAGCTTGTTTCTTAAGGCCTTTTGATTGGAATTTTTTCCCAAACCTTGACTTTAAGATAACATCTGTCTTTGGAGCTTAGGAGTCTTTCTTTTATGCAGCAGAAGTATTGATTCTGTCTTTCTATCCATTCTGGTAGCCTGTATCTTTTTATTGGTAAGTTAAGACCACTGATATTGAGGAATACTCATGACCATTGATTGTTGGTTGGCTCTTGTTTGTTTTGGATTTGTTTTTGGTGGTGGTACTGTTTGTGGGGTTTTCCCCTATTTCTGGCTTTTGGTAAAGTAGGATTATCTACTGCCTATGTTTTTCTGAGTGTAATTGACTTCCTTGGGTTGGAGTTTTCTACTTTCTGTAGAGCTGGATTTGTGGATATGTATTGTGTAAATCTAGTTTTGTTATGGAATATCTTATGATCTCCATCTACAGTGATTGAGAATTTTGCTGGGTATGGTAGTCTGTGGTGGAATCCATGGTCTCTTAATGTTTGTAGAACATCTATCCAGGACCTTCTGGCTTTCAGAGTTCCCGTGGAGAAGCCGGGTGTAATTCTGATAAGTCTGCCTTTATATGTTACTTGACCTTTTTCTTTTGCTCTTAAGATTCTTTCTTTATTCTGTATGTTTGTTGTTTTGATAGGGGACTTTCTTTTTTTTTGTTCTACTCTATTTGGTGTTCAGTAAACTTCTTGCACTTCATAGGCATGTCCTTATTCAGTTTGAGAATGTATTCTTCTATCATTTCATTGAATTATTTTTGTGCACCTTTTCAGCTAAGCTTCTTCACCTTCGTCCTATACCTATTATCCTTGGATTTGGTCTTTTCATGGTCTCCTTTATTTCCTGGATACATTGTGTTAAGGATTTATTGGGTTTAAGATTTTCTTTGAATCCATTTCCTCTAATTTATCCTCAGCACTTGAGGTTCTCTCTTCTACCTCTTGTATTCTGTTGGCTATGCGTGCATCTGTAGTTCCTGATTGTTTACCCAGCCTTTCTAATTCCAGCATTCCATCAGTTTGTGTTTACTTTATTGTCTCTATTTCAGTTTTCAGGTCTTGAACTATTTAAATTATTTCCTCCATCTGTTTGATTGTTTTTTATTGGCTTTTCTTTAAGAGATTTGTTGATATCTTGCATATTGATTTGTTTTTTCTTCCATTTTTTAGGGGATTTTCTCATATCCTCTTTGAGGGCCTCTATCATTTTCATGAAGTTGTTTTTAAGGTCATTCTCTTCTGTCTCATTTGCATTGGGATGTTCAGGTCTTGATGGTGTAGAGTCCCTATATGTGTCATATAAGTCTTTCTGTTGTTGGATGTGTTCTTAAACTGTCACCTTCCCATCTGTTCTTCCAGTGGATAGAGGTAGAGTCTCTCCCTCTTCTGGTGGGTCTGGTTCAAGGATCTATTCTCTCCTCTCTCCCAGATGGTGCAGGGGCAATACAGGAATGGCGACCAATGTTGGGTGTTAGGTTTTTGTTCTACCTTCAGGCAACCCCCATCTGTCTCTCTGTCTCTGTCTGTCTGTCTCTGTCTGTCTGTCTCTCTCTCTCACTCTACTGAGGGGTGGATGGGCAAGACAGGAATGGTGGCTGATACTGGATGCTTTTGACTTTCTCCAGGTCCCTCTGCAGGATTCAGTGGCAGGAAGGGTATGCTAGCCTCCTCAGGTTAGGGACTCGGGAAGAGGGAGAGGTAGGCTGAAGGAGCCCCTGCACTCACTGCTCTACCAGAGGCTATAGGGGCAATGCAGGAATGGCAGCCTCCAGGTCCCTCTTTGGGTTTTGGTGGCAGGAAGCATCTGGCAGGTTCCGCAGGTCAGGGGATTCAAAGAGGGGGAGCCCTCTGCCTCTTACAGTCTTTCTTTATCATCTTCCTCAATGATCCCTGGGCCCTGGAGAAAGGGAATATGGTTTAGATGTCCCAATTGATACCTACAATAATTGTGATAATAAAATAAAAATGCTATAATAAAATATAGACTAATAAAAGAAAATAAGGAAATACATTGGAATTGGACAAAACCAACATAAGGAAAAGCACCCAAGAGAAGACACAAGAGACAGAGTCCCACTCATTCACACACTCAGGAACCCCATAAAAATAATAAACTGGAAGCCATAGCACATATGCAGAGGACATGTGCAGACGTGTGCAGGCCCTATGGATGCCTCCTCAGTCTGAATGAGTTCAGGTGAGCTTTGTTCATGTTTAGTTAGAGAGCCTTGTTCTCCTGGTGCCCTCCATCCCCTCTGACTCTTTCCACCTCCTCTTCCCAAGGGTTCCCTGAGCCCTGAGGGGAAAGATCTAATAGAAATGCCCCATTTAGGATCAAGCGATCCAAGGTCTCCCACTCTCTGAATCATGTCTGGCTGTGGATCTCTGTATTTATTCCCATCTGCTGCAGGAGGAAGCATCTCTGATGATGGCTGAGCAAGGCATTGGTCTATGAGTGTAGCCGAATGTCATTAGGAGCCATTTTATTGCTTATTTTTGGCTTTAGACCAGTAGTATTTGGTTTTATCCCAGGTCTCTGGACTACCTAGTGTCTGGTTATTGGTCATCCAAGCAGTATCAGCTATGGGCTCCATCACCATTTGTTTCCATTGCGATTTTCTGGCTTCTTTATCAAAAAAACAGGGGTCCATATGTGAGGTTTCTGTCTGGGGCTTCAATTCAGTTCTGTTGACCACTGTGTCAGTTTTTGCACTGACACCATGCTGTACTATTTAAAATTGGGGATACTGATAACTCCCACAGCATTTTTATTATTTAGGATCGTTTTAGCTATCCTGGATTTGTGTGTGTGTGTGTGTGTGTGTGTGTGTGTGTGTGTGTGTGTGTGTGTGTGTTTCCATATGATCCTGAAAACTGTCCTTTAAAGTTGAGTGAGGAATTATTTTGAGGTTGCAATGGGAATTGCATTTGGGAAGATGGCCATCTTTCTTGTCTGTGTTTTTGTTTCTTTTCTTTTTACACTAACATAATAGATTTAGAGAGGTATCTAGAAGTTCAAAGCTAGGGTCATGCCAGGAAAAAGAATAAAGAAAATGAAAATATCCCATCATTTTGGGCCTCTCACCAAATAAAAAACAGCAATGAAATCAGCTACAAAGAAAGAACTGGAACTCTGTGGTTGCACCTTAAGCACATCCTGGTCTAAAAGGCAGCAGAGCAAGTGACAGTCCACGCGTTTTTACAAATCAGGGAAACATTCACAATGACCTCAGGATGGATATAGGAAGCCAGCATCAGCCGACTATTCATAGGATAGGCTTCTCCCCCAGCCGCATGCAGGTCTTCTTGAGTCTCTTCCTTTTCTTTTTTCTGGAGACTGACCTTTCAAGAGGGCTCTCCTCCTGGGCATCCATCTCTTCACTGTCGTCCATGACATCACACGCTCACCCACCCCAGAAAGAGCCTCCCGCTGTGCAGTGTCGGACATGGCTTTCTTGACCCATCCAGACCTCATCACCACTGGGTCCAAGTTGTCACAATCCGCCAAGGTCAGTCAGCCAAAGCAGGGTCATGGGCCCGGAACTTGAGCCTCTCTCCTCTGTTGGTGATAGCAACATGGTCTGAATGAGGCCCACTTAGCTGAGGGGCGGGGGAGGCTGTGCCATGTCTAAGCCCTGCTTTGGAGCACATCCACCAGCCTCTGAATCTGTGGCCCAAGATGGGCCATGTTTACTATGTTAATCCTAGCAATCCATGAACATGGGAGATCTTAGCATCTTCTGATATCTTCTTCAATTTCTTTCTTCAGTGTTTGTATCATACAGGTCTTTCACTTGCTTGGTTAGTGTTACTCACAATGTATTCATAGTGTTTGAGGCTATTGGGAAGGGTGTTGCTTCCCTGATTCCTTTCTCAGACCATTTCTCATTTGTACATTGGAAGGCTACTGGTTTTTTTTTTTTTGAGTTAGTTTTATCTCTGGCTGCTTTACTGAAAGCATTCATCAGTTGTAGGAGATCCCTATTGGAATTTTTAGGATGTATACTATCATGTCATCTGACAACAAAGCTACTTTGACTTCCTCCTTTCTAATCTGTATCCCCTTGATCACCTTCAGTTGTCTTAATTGCTCTAGATAAGACCGTAAGTACTGTATTTAATAGGCAAGGAGAAGGTCAACAGCTGTATGTGATCCCTGATTTTAGTGGAATTACTTTGAGTTTCTCTCCACTAATTTTATATTGACTATAGGCTTGCTGGACATAGCCTTTATTATGTTTAGGCATGTCTGTCATATGCTTGATCCCTCCAAGACCTTTATCATGAAGTAGCATTGGGTTTGCTCAAAGGCTTCTCAGCATCTAATGAGACCATCATGTGTTTCCTCTTTCAGTTTGTTTATAGGCTGTATTATATTTACTGATTTTCATATGTTGAACCCATTCCTGCATCTCTGAGATGAAGCCTACTTGATCATGATGAATGATATTTTTATTGTGTTCTTGGATTCAGTTTTTGAGTATTTTATTGAATATTTTTGCATCCATGTTCATATGGGAAATTGGTCTGTAATTCTCTTTGTTGGGTCTTTACTCATTTTGGATATCAGGTTAGCTGTGTCCTCATAAAATGCATTTGGCAATATTCCCTCTGGTTCTATTTTATTTCATAATGACAGGAATATTGGCATTAACTCTCCTTGGTAATTCTGGTAGAGTTCTGCTCTAAAACCATCTGGCCATGGGTTTGTTGGGTTTAGAATAATTAGTGACTGCTTCTATTTCACTAGGGGTTATAGGTATTTAAATTGTTTATCTGATCTTGATTTAATTTTCGTAAGTTGTATGTATGAATTAAATTGTCCATTTCTAGCTGGACATTGGTGGTACACGCCTTTAATCCCAGCACTCAGGAGGCAGAGACAGGCAGATCTTTGTGAGTTCGTGGCCAGCCTGGTCTACAGAGTGAGTTCCAGCCTCTAAAACAATATAGAGAAACCCTGTCTCTAAAAAAAAAATAGTCCATTTCTTTGGATTTTCCCATTTTGGTGGAGAGCAGGTATTTAAACATATGCCCATGTGATTGTATGGATTTCCTTGGTGTCTGTTGTTATGGCCCCATTTTCATGTCTAATTTTGTTAACTTGAATATTCTTTCTCTACCTTTTAGTCAATTTGGATTAAGGTTTGTCAATCTTACCAATTTTAATCTAAGAACCAATTATTCATTTCATTGATTCTTTTTATTGGTTTTTGTTGTTGTTTCTATATTATTGATTTCATCCCTGAGTTTGATTCTTTGTTTTATTCATTCCTTTTGAAAATGGTTTCTTCCTTTTGTTCTTGCGCTTTCAGGTGGGCTGTTTAGTTACTAATATGCGATATCTCCATTTTAATGTAGGCATTTTCCCTATGAGCTTGCCTCTCAGAACTGCCTTCATTGTGTCTCATAAGTGTGGGTGTGTTGTGTGTTCATTTTCATTCAAGTCTAGGAAGTCTTTCATTTCTTTATTAATTCGTGTCTTGATCAAGTTTTCATGTAGTGGTGAGTTGTTCAGTTTCCATGAGTTTGTAAGCTTTTCGTTGCTTCTGTTGTTGCTATACAACCTATTCCAATGTAGATTTGATAGGATGCAGGAGTTGGGTATTTCAATTTTCTTCTATCTGTTGGGATTTGCTTTGTGATTGAGTTCACAGTCAATTCTGGAGGAAGTTCCATGAGGTGCTGAGAAGAAGCTAATTTTTTGTAATGTTTGTATTTAAATTAGAAACACGCATGCTTCACATGTCAATCCCAGCTCCCTCTCCCACCCCTCCTCCCTTGTCCCTCTACCAACCCTCCAGCCCCCCACCCAATCCACACACCATTCCCCAGGGAGGGTGAGGCCCTCCTTGGGGGATCTTTAAAGTCTGTCCTTTCATCCAGGGCAGGACCTAGGCCCTTCCCCATGTGTTCAGGCTGACAGAGCATCCCTCCATGTGGAATGGGCTCCCAAAGATCATTCATAAACCATGGTAGACACTGATCTACTACCCAAGGCCCCAGTGATTTCTGTGGCCTCCTCACTGAGACTACATTCATGGAGTCTGCATCAGTCCCCTGTTGGCCTCTCAGGCATCAGCCTGGGATTCAAGAGCTCCCCCTTATCCGGTCAGCTGTCTTTGTGAGTTCACCATCATGGTCTTGACCCCTTTGCTCATCACTCCTTCATCTCTGTCACTGGATTCCAGAAGTTCAGTTCAGTGTTTAGCCGTGGGTATCTGCCTCTGCTTCCATCAGTCACTAGATGAAGGTTATAGGTTGGCATATAAGGTAGTCATCAACCTTACCATCAAGGAGGAGCATTTAATGTAGTCTCTCTACTATTGCTTAGTTTGCCAGCTGGTGTTATCCTTGTAGATCTCTGGAGATCTCACTAGTGTCAGCTCTCTCCTCGAGTCTATAATGATTCAATCTATTATAGTATCTCTCATCCTGCTCTCCTCTATTCTTACCTCGACTCAACCTTCCTGCTCCCCCATGCCTTCTTCTCCCCTCCTCTTCTCCCCCTCTCTTTTTCCTGTTTCCCTCTCCCCTCCCCCGATGTTTCCAATCTGCTCAGGAGATCTTACCTCATTCTGCTTCTTTGGGGGTATCATGCATCTCTCTTGGGAATCTCCCTGTTTCCCAGACTCACTGGAACTATAATTGTAGGCTGAGACTCCCTTGATCCATATCTAAAATCCATATATGAGTGAGTACATACCATGTTTGTCTTTTTGTGTCTGGGTTACCTCACTCAGGATGGTTTCCTCTAGTGCCATCCTTTTGCCTGCAAATTTCAGGATTCCACTGGGTTTTTTTCTGCTGAATAGTACTCCATTGTGTAAATGTACCACATTTTCTCTATCCACTCTTCAGTTGAGGGGCATCTAGGTTGCTTCCAAGTTCTGCTATTACAAATAATGCTGCTATGAACATAGTGGAACAGACATCCTTGTTGTATGAATGGGCATCTTTTGGATATATGCCTAAGAGTGGAGTTGCTGGGTCTTGTGGTAGGTTGATTCCCATTTTTCTGAGGAATCTTCATACTGATTTTCAAAGTGGCTGTACAAGTTGGCACTCCCACCAGCAGTGGAGGAGTATTCCCCTTTCACCACAACCTCTCCAGCATAAATTGTCATTGGTGTTTTTGATTTTAGCCATTCTGACAGGAGTAAGATGGTATCTCAGAGTTGTTTTGATTTGCATTTCCCGGATGTTGAGTGCTTTCTCAAGTGCCTGTCAGCCATTTTAGACTCCTCTATTGAGAACTCTCTATGTAGTTCTGTAGCCCACTTTTTAATTGGATCCTTTGGTGTTTTGGAGACTTGCTTCTTGAGTTCTTTGTAAATTTTGGAGATCAGCCCTCTGTCAGATTTGGGGTTAGTGAATATCTTTTCCCATTCTGTGGGCTGCCTTTTTGTCTTGCTGACTGTCCTTTGCCTTACAGAAGCTTCTCAGTTTCAGGAGGTCCATTTATTAATTGTTGACCTCACTGTCTGTGCTACTGGTGTTATGTTCAGGAAGCTGTCTCTTGTACCAATTTGTTCAAGGGTACCATCCACTTTCTCTTCTAAGAGGTTCAGTGTGGCTGGATTTATGTTGAGGTCTTTGATCCATTTGGCGATAGACATGGATCTATCCGCATTCTTCTACATGCCAGCATCCAGTTATGCCAGCACCATTTGTTGAAGATGATTTCTTTTTTCCATTGTATATTTTTAGCTTCTTTTTGGAAGACCAGATGTTCATACATGTATGGGTTAATATCAGGGTGTTCAGTTCGATTCCATTGGTCTATCTGTCTATTTTTGTGCCAATACCAAATAGTATTCAGGACTACAGCTCTATAATAGATCTTGAGGTCAGGGATGGTGATGCCTCCAGATGTTGCTTCGTTGGGTAAGGTTGTTTTGGCTATCCTGGGTCTTTTGATTTTCCATACAAAATTGGTTATTGTTCTTTCAAGGTCTGTGAAGAATTGCGCTGGTATTTTAATGGGGATTGCATTGAATCTGTAGATTGCTTTTGGCAGGATTGCCATTTTTACTACGTTGATCCTACCTATCCAAGAGCATAGGAGATCTTTCCATTTTCTGAGGGATTCTTTAATTTCTTTCTTTAAAGACTCAAAGTTCTTGCGATACAGGTCTTTCACTTGTTTGGTTAGAGTTACCACAAGGTATTTTATGTTGTTTGTGGCAATCATAAATGGTGATGTTTCGCTGATTTCTTTCTTAGCCCTTTTATCATCTGTATATAGTAGGGCTACTTATTTTCTTGAGTTGATCTTGTAGCCTGCCACTTTGCTGAAGGTGTTAATCAGCTGTAAGAGTTCCCTGGTAGAGTTCTTTGGGTCATTTATGTAAACTATCATATCCTCTGCAAATAGTGAAAGTTTGACCTCTTCCTTTCCAATTTGTATCCCCTTGATCTCCTTCTGTTGTCGTATGGCTCTAGCTAGAACTTCAAGTACAATATTAAAAAGGTATGGAAAGAGTGGACATCCTTGTCTATTTCCTGATTTTAGAGGAATTGCGTTCGGTTTCTGTCTATTTAGTTTGATGTTGGCTGTTGGTGTGCTATATATAGCTTTTATTATGTTTAGGTATGTTCCTGTTATCCAGGATCTCTCTAAGACTTTTATCATGAAGGAGTGTTGGATTTTGTCAAAGACTTTTTCTGTATCTAGTGAGATGATCATGTGATTTTGTTTTTCAGCTTGTTTATATGGTGGATTACATCGATGGATTTCCATATGTTGAACCATCCCTGCATCCCTGGGATGAAACCTACTTGATCATGGTGAATGATTGTTTTGATGTGTTCTTGGATCCTATTTGCCAGTATTTTATTGAGTATTTTTGCATCAATGTTCATGAGGGATATTGGTCTGAAGTTCTCTTTCTTAGTTGTGTCTTTGTGTGGCTTGGGGATCAAGGTTATTGAAACCTTGCAGAAACTGATGCTCCCTGATGGTCTCCTTGGATCCCTGCAAACACTTGGTTCACATACCCACTCTGGCACACACTCCCATGCATGCATGAATAAAAAGAAAACCTCTGTAAATAAGGTTGAGAGTGAATGAGGAGGGCTTCCAGTGCCGACCTCACACTCACGCATATGCAAGGTCACTGAAGCCCTTTAGAAATGGGATGCATTTCATCCTCCAGTTTGAGGCATGCGAGTCACACGTAGTGTGAAGACCTATCCTGTGTTTTGACTGAAAACCAGCATCTGCGACAGCTGGGGATAGAACACACAAGACTGGCAGGCAAGGCCATGAAATTCCTGTGTAGGGCGCTGAGATCGCACCACTGTCTTCTGCAGTCTGTGAGGTAAAGGCGGAGGCTGGAATTGCTGACCGAGCTTGGATGGGTGGTCTCTGCAGAATGAACGATCACATCGTGTGCTTTGTGACAGCCTGGCTTCCTTACGTCCAGCTACTGCTAGTTTTACTCAACAATAAAGAATAAACTGATGACAATTGCCTTGGATAATGCCCAGAAATGGTATCACTGGTTCATGTGTTAGCTGTGTTGTTCTTTTTGGGTTTTGCATATTTTAGGGGGGGTTGGTGCTTTGAATTTTTTAATGTTAGATTTGTTTATTTTATATGTATGGATATTTTATCTACATATATGTATACCATGTTCTTCCTGCATGTATGCCTGCAAGCCAAAAGAGGGCGCCAGATCTCATTATAGATGGTCATAAACCATCATGTGGTTGCTGGGAATTGAACTCAGGACCTCTGGAAGAGCAGTCAGTGCTCTTAACCTCTGAGCCATTTCTGCAGACCCTAGAAGAGGGAATTTTTTTTTGTTTTTCCAGATAGGGTTTCTGTATATTGTTTTAGAGACTCTCCTGGAACTCGCTCTGCAAACCAGGCTGGCCTCAAACTCACAGAGATCTGCCTGCCTCTGCCTCTGCCTCCCAAGTGCTGAGATTAAAGGCATGTGTCACCAATGCCCGGCCCGGAAGAGAGAATCTTTAAGAAAATACCTTCATCAGATGGGCCCACAGGCAAGTCTGTAGGATATTTTCCTGATTAATGATTGATGTGAGTGGGCCCATTCCACTGAGCTCACCCCTGAGCAGGTGGCCCTGGTGGCTGTAAGAAAGTAGACTAGGCAAGCCATGGGGAGCAAGCCAGTAAGCAGCACCCCTCCATGGTATCTGCTTTGAATTCCTGACCTCACTTACCAGGATGGCAAGTAATAGTTTACACGGTGAAATAAGGCCTTCCTCCCCAAGTTGCTTTTGGTCACAGGATTTTATGAAAGCAATAGGAATCTACCTAGAGTTGGGGCTCAGCAGTTAAGAGCATGTAATACTCTAGCAGAGACCCCAAATTCTGCACCCAGACACCCATGTGGGGTAGATAAAATCAGCCTTTAACTCCATCTCCAGGGGCTCCAATGCCCCTTTCTGGCATGTGTGGTCATCTGCACTCATGTGCACACACCCCCCACGCAGACACACACGCATAATTTAAACATTAAAATAAATGTTTTAAGGGTATTGTGGTGGTTTGAATAAAACACCATAGGGAGCCTTACTATTAAGTGGCCTTTTTGGAATAGGTGTGGCTTTGTTGGAGGACATATGCCATTAGGGGTTGGGCTTTGAAGTCTCAGAAGCTCAAGCCAGTTCACTTCCGGTTGCCTGTGGATCAAGAGATAGAACTCTCAGCCCCTTCTCCAGCACCGTGTCTGCCTGTCCCATCGTCTTGTTTCCCACTGTGATGATAATAGACTAGCCCTCTGAACTGGACGCTAGCCCCAATGAAATGCTTTCCTTTGTAAGTGTTGCCATGGTCATGGTGTCTCTCCACAGCAATAGAAGCCCTAAGACCGGCATATACTTACATCTAATGGCCTAGTCTATATCATTGCAATGAGTTCTGTGTTTCCACCATCCAATGAATGAAGCAGACGTTATCATAACTGTCTTCTCCCCTCTCTGCGTATATCAACCATCTCGAATGCAATCGAACGGGCTGGACTCTTTTACCTCCATGGCAGTATTACTACACACATGTCCTTAAGCAGGGTGGCACACGGGTTTATATTACCTTACATTTTACACAGACAGTGGTGTCTGTTCTGCTTCCTCCTTTGATCTACAGTTTATTTTTAATGGTATGTGTATGAGTGTGTACATATGCAGTCCATGCATACATGCATGCTTTA
This sequence comes from Mesocricetus auratus, assembly GCF_017639785.1. Lineage (NCBI taxonomy): Eukaryota > Metazoa > Chordata > Mammalia > Rodentia > Cricetidae > Mesocricetus > Mesocricetus auratus. The sequence goes on from NW_024429215.1 coordinate 8,010,686, forward strand.
AATGGATATTTTAGGAGCAGAACTGCAGAGCTGAAGAGGGTTCATCTTTCGTCTGTCAGGCTTTGTGACTGGCTATACCTGTTTCTAGTCCTATCTGCAACACACAGCAGAGTTCCCAGGGCTAGAAGTTTCTACTGACTCTGGTTTTTGGTTTTGTCAACCTCTTAAACTACAAACAGCACTTTGTTGTTTCAGTTGATACTTGTTGATTTTTGTGACTGACCTTACTTTTTATTTTTGTGTATGCACCCATGCATGAATGTCATGGTACACATGCAGAGGGCAGAGGACAACTTACAAGAATCAGTTCTCTCACAACCCTCTGCTGGTTCCAAAATCTAACTCGGCTCATCCAGGTTGGCAGAGAGAGCATTAGCCTTCCAACCATCTCGGTGTCCGACAGTCTTCCTGTTCTTTGTGACGTCCCTGTTGCCATGCCTGAATATGCACCTGATGTGTCCCTCCCTGTCATTGTCTCTTTTCATTGTTTTCTTTCTACTGTTTGTTTGTTTGTTTTTCTAGACAGGGTTTCTCTGGGTAGCTTTGTAGTCTGTCCTGGAACTCACTCTGTAGACCAGGCTGTCTTTGAACTCATAGAGATCTGCACGCCTCTGCCTCCCAAGTGCTGGGATTAGAGGTGTGAGCCACCACCACCCAGCAACAAGGGACAATTTTAATTCTCTTCCACAACTAGTTTTTTGTGTGTGTGTGTGTGTACTGTCTGTATCTGTGTTTATGTGTTTTTGTGTGTGCTGTGTGTGTGTACTCTGTGTATGTGTGCAGTGTGTGCAGTATGTGTGTTTGTGCGTGTGTCTGTGTTTGTGTGTGTGTTTGTGTGAGTGTTTGTGTGTGTGTACTCTCTTGGGTGAGTTTTTGTATGTGTATGCAGTGTGTGTGCTTTGTGCATGTGTGTAGTGTCTCTGTGTGTGTTTTTTTGTGTAGCATTGTGTGTGAATGTGTGTGTAGTGTCTGTGTGTGTAGTATGTATGTGTATGTGTGTGTGCCTGCATATGCCTGCATGTGTGTGTGTGTGTGTTATGCTGAGGGGGAAGTGCTTTAACCTGAGTTCTCTTTCTAGAAGCAGAAGGCTTCCTATTGCTCCATCACATGCTCTTAAGGTTTTCAACTTCTGGGGGAGAGAAGGTAACAGAGTGAAGAAATAATGGGGTCAGGAAAGCAGTATGATGGAGATGGAAACAGAGAGAGGGCTCAGCAGCCGAGAGCACTGGCTGCTCTTCCGAGTTGGGTTCCCAGCACCCACATGGTGGTCACAACCATATGTAACTCCAGTTCTAGAGAATGCACTGCCTCCTTCTGACGTGCATGCTGCCCACAGACATACATGCAGGCTGACTCTCATGCACATACAGTAAAACTAAACAAATGTTTACAACAAGGACAGCAAAAGCTACCGTCTCAATGAGAGGTGGCCCAGGAAGAGATGAAATTCTAGCAGTTAAAAATGGAAGGACACAGCTGGGTGGTGGTGGCACAAGCCTTTAACCCAACACTCAGGAGGCAGAGGCAGGTGGAGCTCTGTGAGTTCAAGACCATCCAGGTCTACAGTGTGAGTTCCAGGACAGGCTCTAAAACTATACAGAGAAAACCAGTCTCAAAAAACCAAAGTGTGTGTGTGTGTGTGTGTGTGTGTGTGGTGTGTGTGTGTGTGTATCCCTTGTCCATTGTAGGGTCCAAAGAGGTCAAGGACACCACAAGAAAACTCACAGAATCAATAACCTGGCTCATTGGAACTCAACAGATACAAAATCAACAACCAGGGAGCCTGTATGGGGCTGATCTCTGCATATATGTGATGGTTGTGTAATTGGTCCTCTTGTGGGACCTCTAACAGTGGGACTAGGGGCTATCTCCAAATTACAGGCTTTTAAGACCCTATTCCTTCTAATACTGGTTCACCTTGCCCAGCCCAAATATATGGGGAAGTGCTTAGTCTTACTGCAACTTGGTATGCCATGATTTGTTGATACTCATGGGAGAACTGTCCTTTCCTAAACAGAGATGGAGGAGTTGATTGGGGGACTGGGAAGAGAGGAGGGAGAGGAAACTTTGGTCAGGATGTAAAATAGATAAATTTCTATTTATGTATATGTATATATGTATAAATATGTGTGTGTATACATACTTGCATGCATACATACACACGAACTGTCCCTTGTCTGTGTGTTTCTCTTCACAGGCTGGAGAACTGTAACCTCACTGGGATCTCCTGTGAAGGAATTGCCTTTGCTCTCAGGCACAATAAGATGCTGACCCACCTGAGCCTGGCAGAGAACAACTTGAGAGATGCAGGATCAAGGCATATCTGGAGAGCTTTGAAATATTTATCATGTCCTTTGCAGAGACTGGTGTAAGTCTACAGGTATTTTCTTCCTGGAACTCTGTAGTGGGGAGGGGAGACTAGGAGACTATTAAGGATTCACTTATGCAGCAGGATAAGCATCATGATGGATTAGTTTTTTTATAATATGGAGGCAGCTGAGAAGAGACTCTCAGTGAGTGACTGTCTGGATCAGAGACTGGACCTTTGAGCATGCCTGTGGGCGATTGCCTTGAATGTGTTCATTGGAAAGACTCAGACTGAAAGTGGGTGTCACCATTCCCCTGACTTGTGACCTGGACTGTATGAAAGTAGACAAAGTGAGCAGAATATAAGCATGCATTCATTCATTCATTCATTCATTCTCTCTCTCTCTTTGTGTGTGTGTGTGTGTCTCTCTCTCTCTCTTTCTCTCCCCCCTCCCTCCCCTCTCTCTCACACACACAAATAAATAAATAATGCCAATTAAAAATAGAAATTAAAACTCCTTCCTGGTGAGATACCTAGCATTGGTCTCTCAGGCCCCAGCAATGAACAGAATTTACTAGAACGAAGACAAAAATGAAAGGAAAGGATGCTATAGAAACAATGGCTTTGGGCCTGGCATCAGTTTGGAAGAGCTCTTGACGAGCATGGTAGAATCACTGTGTTCCGTCTCCAGCACCACATCATAAAGCCAGGCACGCGACTACAATCCACCAATGGCAGGGGTAGGCGGGGAGGGGGCCGTGTTGGTCACGGGACTGAAGCAGGGTTAAAAGCTCAAGCTTGATTACACAGAGAGGGGCTGGAGGGATGGCTCAGCAGTCAAGAACACTGGCTGCTCTTACAGAGGACCTGGGTTCACATCCCAGCACCCACATGGCAGCCAGCTTACAACCATCTGTACGTAACTTCCGTTCCGAGGAATCTGACGCCCTCTTCTGGCCTCTGAGGGCATACTCGCAGGCGGTACACAGACACACATATGGGCAAAACACTCAAAATAAAAAGAAATGTATCATCAAAAAGAAGTATATGCTACACTACCATACAATTATATAACTTGGGGGCTGGCTGGAGAGATGACTCGGTGGTTAAGAGCACAGGCTGCTCTTCCCAGAGGACACAGGTTCAATTCCCAACACCTACATGGCAGCTCACAACTGCCTGTAACTCGGGGTTCTGACACCTTTACCCTAACGCACATAAAATTTTTTTTAATTATATATAATATATAATTCCAGGTTCATGGTGAAGTGTAAGTTAGTATCTCATTCCTTCATGTGCTCTGCACTCTATGCATGCACGCACATGCGTGTGCGCATGCTTGTGCCCACAAAAATGCAGAGGCCAGAGGGATGCGTCTCGTGTCTTCCTCTGATTTCCTCGAGAAGTCTCTCACTAGCCTGGAAGTTCATCGTGCTTGTCAGGCCGCTCCCTGAGTCTGTATAGCTCCGCCCCCCCTCGGTGGTGGTGTTATCAATGCTATCGGCCTTGCCTGACTTTTACATGGGTGCTTGGTACTCTCACAGCTCACGTCACTCCTTTCTGTGATGGAATAATAGTCCGTCCTATTCCTCCCTTGTCGTTGTTTGCATATCATCCATTCTTACCATGTTCAGACTTCACCTCAGAAAAGACCTCCCTGAACTCCCTAAATTTCTCAGCATTCACTGGACTTGTTTGTTTTAGTTTTTAGATTACTTGTTTGTTTTTTTATGGGACAGCCTTCTCTATTATTTAGCACTGGCTGTCCTGAAACGTGCTTTGTGAACCAGGCTGCCCTCACACTCACAGAGATCCACCTGCCTCTGCCTCCTGAGTGCTATGACTATGTGCACCACACCAGCCTACATGTAAGTTTTAGCTACATGTATGTGCACTACATGTGTGTCCCCTGTCTGTGGAGGTCAGAAGAAGGCACACCAGATCTCCTGGAACTAAAACTATGAATGGTGTGATTTAATGTGTGGATGTTGGGTACCAAACCCAGGACCACTGCAAGAGCATCAAGTGCTCTTAGCCACCGAACCATCTCTCCAGACCTGTCGGGGCCTGGATATGATATTTCAGATATAGGCCTCAGCTCAATTCCAGGAGCTCAAATCTCCTATTGTCTTTTAGATGTCGGCTGGTTACCTCCGGATGGCCTGGCCACAGTGGAGAATGGTTTCTAGTTTGTGTAACAATAGACCTAGGCCCCATACCCATCATGAGGGCTAGTGGGATGTGCCTGGGGACCAGGGGGATGTGTCTGAAGATTGGTGAGATGTGCCTTTACAGAAAGTCTAAGGGCTTGTGTACATGCATTCTAGGACCATCTCTAGGGTTAAAGGACGTATTTCCTAGTCAGCCCTGTTTATATGATAATAGATGTCTTCTGCCAGTACCCGTGCTTTTGGAAAGCTATTTAAGAGGATGCTTGAATAAACTGTGGTCTCCAGTATTGACTGGGAGCCCTCCTGAGATAACATGATGTCTCTGTCTCGTCCTTAACGCCACTGGGTAGCTAGGACTTCCCTGATCCACACTCCCCCACTCAGGGTCGGACCCGGGGCTGTTTGGCTGGTTCTGAACACAGCCCCAAAGACATCAGTCCAGAATAGATGGCCCCTTGCAGTGTAGGTCTGATACTAGCTGGACCCCAGCACAGACCCCAGATTTATTTCTTACTATCGGTGGTTATTTGCAATGGTTTTCTTCTTATTGGTTTGCTTTCTTGCCGAGATGGAAAAACCAGAGACCCAGAGATCTTAACCTAAATCATAACAGGTTTAGAAACTAGAGAGTTGGCCCAGCAGTTAGGAGTACTGCGGCTCTTGCCGGGAACCCAGGTTCGAGTCCCAGCATCCCCATGGTGGCTCACGGCGGTATACTAACTCTAGTCCTATGGGATCTAACGCCCTCTTCTGACCTCAGCAGGCATCAGACACAAACGAAGAAGCAGGCAAAACATTCATACACACGAAATAATAAAGTAAATAAATCCTTAAAAAATACACCATAAAAAAAAAAAAGCCGGGTGTTGGTGGCGCACGCCTTTAATCCCAGCACTCCAGAGGCAGAGGCAGGCAGATCTCTGTGAGTTCAAGGCCAGCCTGGTCTACAGAGAGAGCTCAAGGACAGCCTCCAAAACAATACAGAGAAACTCTGTCTTGAAAAACAAAACAAAACAAAAAAATATATACACCATAACAGGTTCAAGTAATAGGACTTAAAGTCAAAATTCTTGGCTATAGGTCTCATAGTCAGCTGCATATTTTTTTCACTTGCCAATAAGAACAAACATTGCATTTATCATGAGTTTGCTGTGAGGGCAATATTGGCAGTAGTGGTGGTAGTAGCTGCTGTCCTCTTTTTTAACTTTATTTATATTTGTATGTGTGCGTGCTCTGCGTGTTCACCTTCACACCAGCAGAGGGCGCCGGATCTCATTACAGATGGTTGTGAGCCACCATGTGGTTGCTTGGAATTGAACTCAGGACCTCTGCAAGAGCAGTCAGTCCCTTTAACCACTGAGCCATCTCTCCAGCCCCATTAATAAATATGGTCTTAAGAGCAATACACATAATCACACAGTAAATATGACTGCTATGATTTTGTGGAAATTTTCTACTTTTCTTTCTTTTTTTTGTTTGTTTTGTTTTTAGAGACAGGGTTTCTCTGTGCAGCCCTGGCTGTCCTGGAACTAGCTTTGTAGACCAGGCTGGCCTCAAACTCACTCTGTCTCCCAAGTGCTGGATTAAAGGCATGTGCCACCACTGCCTGCAATTTTGTGGAAATTTTCTAAATCTCATGGACACTATAACCCACATAACTGGTCTGATTTCTTTGCTCACTGGTTGCCAGGAAGTTCAGGGGACAAATATGTACCCTTTTCCTAGTCTCTGGGGATACTTCCTGCCCCTCCACTGAGGTCTCAGAGAGCTAAATTTCCAAACAGCAAAGCCCCGTCCATCATGCCAAATCCTGCCTGGGGAGAGACGAAGTTGGTCAAGTAATCATCCTCCCAAAATTATGGCGGGAATCGACACATGTTGAGGGGGGGGAAGACTACCATTGGCTTTTCCTAAAGTAACTGCCTTATCGGGCCCTTGAGGATAGTGTCGCCGTAGATTCTCCGGAGATTTCAGTGTAGAACAGCCATGGGCTCTTGAGACTTCAGGGTGGTATGGTCATGGACTTTCTGGAGATTTCAGTTGGACACTAATCTATTTTGTTTCCTTGATAAGAGTAAGTCGTGAGGAGTAACGTCTGGGCTTATGTCTCTTCTTGGTCCAAGTGGTTGTACACAGGAGACCTCAGGGGAAATGAGGTGGAAATAAGGGAGAGAGAGGAAAAGGGGGGAGAGGAGGGGAAGGAAGGACGCACAGCTGAGCAGGACAATCTATGCGCACAGGGGCCTGGCGTGGCGGGCCTGTGATCTCAGATACTAGGGAGGATGAGGCAGGAGGATGACAAGTTTAATGCCTGCCTAGGCTACAGAGTGGGCTTAGGGTAGAGTTCTGCCTAGAATCCCCCAGCGAGGAGCTGGGGGTGTGGCTCAGCAGTAGAGCACCAGCCTAAAATTCCTCAGTAAGGAGCTGGGGGGGCATTGCCCAGTGGTTAGGACACCTGCCTAGAATCCCCCAGTGAGGGGCTGGGGTGTGGCTCAGCGGTAGAGCACCAGCCTAGAATACCCCAGTGAGGGGCTGGGGGTGTTGCCCAGTGGTTAGATCACCTGCCTAGAATCCCCCAGTGAGAGGATGGGGTCGTGGCTCGGTGGTCCAACATTTACCTGGCTGGTGACCACATGGACTAAATCACGGCTAGGTGGATTCTCTCTGATTCTTCACAGCAGTTACACAGCAGGTAGTATTACCATCATAAGTTTTTTCTTCTGAGGAAACCGAGGTTCAGGGGAAGAATAGGTAGCTGTGTGAGTGGGTTGGCGGTAGGTGGGTGGGTGGGTGGGTGGTTTCCCTGGGTGGGTGTCCAGGGTGTTCAGCGTTACTCTGACCTGGCTCGCCTTTGGGCCTGGAGGTGAGCGTCATTCTTAGTCCCAGCCACCATGTCCTGTGCCGGGCACCCTCCCCCTCCCCCACACACATCGAGGAGCACCGGTCCGAGCTTCCAAGCTGCTGAGTATTTATTTATTTGGCCCCAGGAGCAGTTACAGGGGTCAAGCTGTCTGGGAAGAGCTAAGAGATTGGGAGGAAGGGGATAATAGGCTTCTCAGCTGATTGTCAAAGCAGAGGGGAGGACCCCGGGGCAGGGAATGTCAGACTTAGCCACCTCCCCGCAGGATCTCTGTGGTTTCTGGGGATGGGAGTGGTGCCGGGAGTTAGGAACGTTCCCAGCGTGGAGGTAGGAGTGGACGCGACGTCTGTGGAGTAGGGAGAGGCATGTGGGGAGAGCTGGAAGGAGCTGGGAGTCACGGATCTGGGGTCAGGCGCGTGCCTGACGGGGGGTCAGGGTGCAGGCATTGGCCTGGCTCGGTCAGGGGGGCGCAGCGAGTGCCACTGGGCAATGGGCCGCCTGGGGTTGGCCAACATGTCTGCCCAGTGCCGGAGGCCAGCCCCACCGACTGCGGCGCCCACCGCCACCCTCCCGATGGCCTCATTCTTGCCCAGCTTGTCGTAGTCCAATACGGTCAACTCCACCTGGACTTTCTGGAGTGGGGTGGCGGGAGAAGGAGACAGGAGGGTGACATGGAGAGCAGCGCAGGGGTCATTGCTAAGGACATTCTCTCCCTGCGACCAGGCTATGTGGGGGTACCCCACCCCCGCGGGAGTTTGGGGCAGGGAGTAGTGGCCGTTGGAAAAGACCAAAAGGTGCCCCGGAACTGGCCGTTGGAAAAGACCAAAAGGTGCCCCGGAACTTTTGTTCCTTTGAAAAGGAAATTCTTCCTTTCTTTCTTTTCTGCTTCAGAGAAACTCTCTCACTACATAGCCCTGCCTGGCCCGGAACTCGCTATGTAGAGCAGGCTGGCCTCGAACTCACAGAGATCCGCTTGCCTCTGCCTACAGCGTGCTGGGATCAAAGGCGTGCGCCACCAACACCCCGCTGAAAACGAACTTCGATGGAGATAAACCCACAGGACCCCGTTGTCCAGGGCTTGGTAGGCACCGCCTTAGAGATCAGGGCTCAGAAGGGACAAACAGGCAAGTCCTTGACAGGGGTGCCGTGACCCATAAAGGCTTTTCTCTTAAAGGAACTGGAAGGTCTGAGCTTCTTGGGGGGGCAGGGCTTGCTGGGGACCCGCATCCTGTGGCAAGGCTTGCTTAGGGGAGAGCATGCCCAAGGCCAGGTTTTAGGGTCAGGCCTCCCGGTCTCCAGAGAATGAAACGGAGATGAACAGGATCTGGTTTCTTCAGTGACGCCCAGGCCCCTTTTCCTTTGCCACTCCATCTCTGGGGTGGGGTGGGGGGGCTCCTGTGGTGGAAGCCGGGCACGGCTGCACTCACCTGCACTTGGTCACAGGGCACCTCGAAGCTGAAGGCCTCGTTGTAATAGGGGTTCAGGGTGTTCTTCTTAATGGTGGTTTTCTTCTTCCGAACCTTCTTGCCTCCCTGAAGCAGGTGTACCTTAACATAGGGATCTGGGGCGAAGAAGGGCACCCCTTAACTCCCCACTGTTCGTGCATGGGGAGCAGGCTGCGTAGGAGAGTGAAGACTCTTTCTCAGACCCCCATGCGCCCCTCAAATCCCCCCTTTCTGGATGAGATCAGTTCTGGGCTCTCCACAGCAGTATGGGGTTCTGCGACCCCCTCACATCAAGAAGCTGTGAGAAGCCGGGCGTTGGTGGCGCATGCCTTTAATCCCAGCACTCGGGAGGCAGAGGCAGGCAGATCTCTGTAAGTTCGAGACCAGCCTGGACTACAAAAGCTAGTTCCAGGACAGCCTCCAAAGCCACAGAGAAACCCTGTCTCGAAAAACCAAAAAAAAAAAAAGCTGTGAGAACCCTTAGGCGACCCTCCCCACCCCCGTCGTTTCGTTATCAACTTCGATACAAGTTATCTAAGTGAACCAAAAAAATGAGAAAATGCCTCCATGATATTGACCCACAGGCAAGACAATGGGGGGTTTGATTAATTAGGGGTTTGATGCGGGGGGCGGGGCAGCTAACTGTGGGTAGGGTCAACCATGGACAAATGGTCCCGGATGTACAACAAGCAGGCTGAGAACGCCATGGGAAGCCAGTAAGGGACACTCCTTTCCAACCCTCTGCATCAGCCCCTGCTCTGTCTGAGTTCCTGCCCTGACTTCAGTCAGTGACGGAACGTGACGTAAGAGTTGTAAGATTAAATAAACTGTTTCCTCCTCCCCAGGTTTTTTTTTTTAATCATAGTCTTTATCACAGCAATAGGAACTCTAACACACACACACACACACACACACACACACACACACACTACGTCATTTTTGTTTCGCACACACCTGAGAGTCCTCCTACATCCATCTTCTTCAGATTTTTAGCTTCCAGGACAATGACGGTGAGCTTTCCAGCCGTGGGGACATAGCGGAGAGAGAAGCAGATGTCCCCCAGTTTCTCCTGCTAAAAGGAGGAACGGAACCTATCACCCAAATTGGGCCGCTGCCCCTCGCTGGCTCACTCTGGATGATCCGGAGTCATGCACCAGGGATGTCAAATCTAGTCCCTGGAGCCAGCTAGCTCGCCTGAGCCAAAGAAAAGGGGTGGGGGGAGGACGGGGAGGCTTGCAGACTTGAAGGACTGGAAAGTCTGTGGTCTCTGGTCCCGAGGACGAATGGGCGGGGCCGCACATGCTCACCTCCTCCCTGGGCGCCACCTGCAGCTCTCTCCAGGCCTGCACCGGGCGCCCCAGGTTCACTGAACTCATGGGCACCCGCACCTCCCCGATGGCATCGTTGCGGGAGAAGCGGTCGAAGTCATACACAGCCATGACCAGCACTCTGCCCCCGAGCTCGACGTAGGGGACCTGGTGGAAGGAAATACAAGGGGGAGGGCAGGAAGTCAGGGAGGAGGAGGACGTGGGGGCATAGGATACTCAGGTGGACGTATAATGCGGCTGTAGACAGACATTTCTCTGGGCTGCCAGCTCCCAAGTAACCACACAGAGACTTCTTATTAATTATGAAAGCAGCCCGGCTGTTAGCTCAGGCTTGTCTCAACTAGCTATTATACCTTAAATTAACCTCATTTACATTAATCTACGTTCTGCCACGTGGCGTTAACTCTTTCCATCTTGCACCCCCTGTTTCCTCTCCCTGTCTGGCTAGCATCTCCTTTCTTTTTTTTCCCAGAGTCCTCTCTGTCCCCAGAAGTACCCCCTAACCTCTTCCTGCCCAGCTGTCGGCCATCCAGCTCCTTATTAAACCAACCACGGTGACACGTCTTCACACAGTGTACAAATACGCCATAACATGGAGCAGTGAGGCTCCAGGGGCCTCAATAAATCACGGGGATCCACGGATGGAGACCCACGTGCTAACAGAACACAAAGAGGAGCGTACAGGGACCAAGGCAACAGACAGCACGGGCATTGGCAGTGTTCCCAAGGATAATTCTAGGTCCCCGGAACAGCTTCCCACCTCTTGTATACACACACGCTGTCATCCATCATCGGAGCTGTGTCTTCTTCCAGGGAAAGCTGAAGGGTCAGTCCTTGGCGTTCCAGGGACTAGAGAGAGGTAGGCTGGGGACCACGGCGTAAGGACAGCAGGAACTCACCTTGAAGGCAAAGGTCTCCCCAAAGTGCGGATTCAGGGTCTGCCGGTGCACCTTGGTCTCATGCCGCCTCCGCTTGTCTGGCAGCAGATAGACACTGACATAGGGGTCCGAGGAACCTCCTAGGTCCAACGCTGCCAGTCCTTCAGCTTGCAAGATACCCACCAGGAGCTGCAGTGCCCAGACACCACTGATGACGGACTCTAGTTCCAGCCTCCTCCCAGGGACTCCACTACAAAGGGAGGGCTGGAGCCCCCGAGACCCTCCCCCAGCCCCTGAGACACTCCCCCAGGCCCCGAGACCCTCCCCCAGCCCCCGAGACCCTCCCCCTTCCGAAGGTGTTTCTTCCCTCCCTCACACCCACCTGGCCAGTCTGGAAGTCATAATCCAGTGAATACTGCAGTCGTCCTAACTGGTGCTCCTCTGATACCTGCTGTCCCGGCATGGATGGTGAGGGGTCCAGCTCCTCTATTTCAGGCTGAACCTGGAAAGCCAGGAGCAAGATGGTAGAATCTTCCCCTGAAACTAGTACCTTCCCAGGCTCAGAAACCTCAAGAAGCTCCCAGACCCCTCCATCTTATCTAAACAGTGATGGATTAGTAATGTCTGGAACAACATACCATAAAAGCAACATATTTGTCAGCATTTGATTAGTGATGTCTGCTATGGAAATAGGCATCATGAGCTACAGTCTGGGACTGTTTCATCCCTACATGTCCTAGTGAATGTATTGGGATAACAGAATACGAAGGAGAAATGGTGTATATATACCATGTGCTTAACATTTAGCATGTAAGTTTTTTTCTCTCTTAGACCATAGATTCTCAAAGTCTAGTCTCCATCAGAGATGAGTGGCAAAATACCGAGGTTTTTTTGATTCACTAGGTCTAGTGACATTGCATCCAAAATTTACATTGCAACGAAGTTGGAGGTGATCCTGACACAGATGACCTTTGAAATCACTGACTTAAGGAACAGGAATGGAGGCTGGGTTCCAGGACCCCCAAAAGGAATCCTTGTAGGTAATAATTATAATAACAGCTGCTTGTTGAGAAAGAAGGAGAGATAATGAGCTAATTGCCTTGAACTTGAGGCTCACACAGATGGAAAATGGTCCTGGGGGAGTTGCCTGGAAACCCCAGACTGCCTGGCCTGCATTCCACTCTACACTCAGAGACTTAATATTCAGATTCTACCATAGCCTTTCAATTGCCTAACACTTGGTTTTTTCTATAGCTTAAGTTATGTGGAGGCATGTGTCTTCACACAGATGTGTGCATGTGAGTGCAGGCACCTACAGGGGCCAGAGGCATTGGATACCCTGGGGTTGGAGTTATAGACGTTGTGAGCCATCCTACATGGGTGCTGGGGAGAGAACTTGTTCCCCTGAAAGAGAAACAAGTGCTCTTTTTAAATAGATTTTCATTATCTATTTTCATATGTATGTATGTATGTCTGTGTGACAATGTTGGATGGAGCCCATGGAACTGCTGTTACAGACAGTTGTAAGCTGCCATGTGGGTGCTGGGAATTGAACCCAGGTCCTCTGGGAGAACAATCAGTGCTCTTAACCACTGAGATATCTCTCCACACCCCCTAGGCTTTTATTTTTGAAGGATCTGTATAAGTCCTCCATGACTTTTCGTGTGTGTGTGTGTGTGTGTGTGTGTGTGTGTGTGTCCATTCATGCACATACATGATATATATGCTGGAACTCTCTCTCTCTCTCTCAAACATGCTGCATATAACTCGCTATGTAACCATGGATCACCTTGAATTTCTGGATCCTCCTGCCTCCACCTCCCAAGATCTGGGGTTACGGATGTGCACTACCATGCCAGGTTTGTGTGGTGCTGGGGGTTGGCCTTGGGCTCCATGCATTCCAAGAAATCACTCTACCAGCTGAACTACATTCCCAGGCTCCTGTCCCTTTCTTGGACAAACACTAGAGTAGGGCTCATGATGGGAATGTCCTTCCGTATATATGTTTGTCTTATTGGTTGATGAATAAAACACTGTGGCCAATAGAGGCAGGGAGATAGGTGGGACTAGGAGACGAGGAGAATTCTGGGAAACGTAGGCAGAGTCAGTCGCCATGTAGCCCGTAAAGGAGTAAGAAGTTTGGACCCTTCTCCAGTAAGCCAAGACCACATGGAAATACATAGATTAATAGAAATGGGTTAATAATTAAGACAGAGGTAGCCAATAAGAAGCCAAAGCCACCAGCCAACAATTTTATAATTAATATAAGTCTTGTGTTTTAGTTAGGGGCTCTCAGGGGAGGAATCCCTGCTGGGGGACAAAGAACCCTCATTACAGGATCATTTGCCCTCGTTACATGGAGGGTGCTCAGCCTTCCAGATGCCTCCACTGTGAACAACTCTCTGTTGACTCACCTCAAAATGCAATAACCAGTCCTCAATACCTGCTCTTCCTTTGACTAGAATATTCTTGTCCTGGCTCTTAGCTAAAACTCTGTTGTTTTGGTCTAGCCACAAAAACCACCTCCACCAGGAAACTGACCCTCTGGATTGTCAATACCACAGTGTCTGTTGGTGCCCTGCATATGACAACATCCCGAGAGAGAGAGAGAGAGAGACAGAGAGAGAGAGACAGAGACAGAGACAGAGAGACAGACACAGAGACAGAGTGTGTGTGTGATGTGTGCCTATGTAGGTTGGTATGTAACTCATCTATTCCCAAGTATGTGTGTGAAGTTCAAAGGTCAATTTTGGGTGCCTTCCTCTTTTACTCTCCACCTTATTTTTTGAGGCAGGGTCTCTCATTCAACCTAGAGTTTATCATTTCTCCTAGACTGGCTGGCCATGGAGTTCCAGGAATATGCCAGTCTCTACCACCACCACCCCCATCACCAGCAACGGAGCTATAGGTATGCAAACGCACGCCCAGCTTTTGAACAGGTAAGGGGTCAGAGCCATGACCCTCATGCTTCTTAGCAACCATTTTGCCTACTGAGTGTTTTTTGTTTTATTTCGTTTTATGTGTTTATTTACTTTATGTGTATGAGTATTTCGCCTGCACACATGTATGCGTGACATATGTGTGCTAGGCACCCACAGAAGTCAGAAGAGGGTCTCCCAGAGCTGTAGTTACAGATGGTTGTGGGCACTGAACCCGTGTCCTCTGCAAGAGTGGCAAGCTCTCTGAACCACCAAGCCGGCTTCTCAGCTCTGATTTGTTTTGTAGCCCAGGCTGGCGTTGCAGGTACTACACTGCTCTGACTGATTTTGAACTCACAGCATCCCCTACTGCCTCAGCCTCCCCAAGGGCTGGGATTACACATATGCACCATCACACCCAGCTCAGACACGAGAGTTAATCCTAGCTCTGATCCCCAGAATCCTGTGGGACTAAGAAGGGAAGGGACCAAAGACGAGGATAGCTGGGGAAACTGCGGGGAGTGTGCGTAGGGAAGGGTCGCACCTTATCGATGTAACTCCGGCCCAGCTCCTTCACTTCCTGGAGATGGACCTGGGCTTGGGCCTGGCTCTTCTTGCCCATCCGTCTCCGGCAGCGCTTCCGGTAGAGACAGAAACAGCTGCTGAAGACCAGGAGGCCTGAGCCCAGCACGATGGTGGCCAGGACCCAGGCAGGTACTGCAGAAAGGTGGACACAGCACACGTCAAAGCTCTGGGAAATTGGCTGGCTGGCTCAGGTTCGATTCCACATTGAAGCCTGAAGCCTGCTTTTCCCTCCAGCCAATTCCGTTCAGTTCAATTCCATGTTTTCCTTCCAACCAGCCTCACCTGTAAAGCTGAGCCGATGCTCTAACCCACGCTGACAAGATTTGTTGCCTCTTACAGTCCTGACGTCTCTACCCCCATTTTGATTTCTGCTTTGCTCACTCCTGGGTCTCAGTTTCCATTCGCTGATTTATGATCCCACTCCACGCCCCACCCTTGATCCGCTTCTGGTCCCCCCCCCCCCGAAGACCTGTCTCTCTTTTTCGGTGTTTCATATGCTAGTCTGGGACACTGACCGACGATCCCTGCCGGATTTTCCAGCCCACCAACCCGAGTCTTTGCATCTGAGTCCCGCCCCCTAGGGACCCAGCGGGGCTTCCCACTGGGGCAGGTCCAGGGGTTTCTCACCTGCCCCGTGCCTGATGCGGCTGGAGTCTGGAGGTGTCTCAGGCGCTGGAGACCCCGGGGTCGGGGGTTCCGGGAACATGGCGTCGGGTTCCCGCGGTGCTTCCTGCAGAGGTACCCAAGCACCCTATCCCCCCCACTCCTACCCCAAACATCCATTGAGTTTTCCGCGCATCAAAGACTTTCGGTGCACACTGGGAGTTAATCTCCGCCTTTCCAGGCCGAGGGCGGGCTTTTGGGGGACCCAATTCCATCACAAAGAGACGTCTCCTCACTGCAGGCACCCCCCCCCCACAACCACCCTCTTCTCCTCCTTCCTAGCCCTTCCCAAGGGTTTGAACCGGAAGCGGGCGAAGGCAGACGTGGGAACCAGCAGACCACTGTTGCCCAGAGAGACCGCCAGGCTCCAGGCAGGATGATAGCAAGGCTGGTTGCTGGGCAACGAGCCTGTTGCCAAGACAACGGGAGGGACTGACGCACGGAAAGGAAGACCGGGCGGTGCCGGTGCAGGGTCCCGCGGCACAGCCAGGGTGGTGGAGGGCGGGCGGCCTGTGGTCTGTGCATCCACAGCGGCTCCTCCCTCCGCATCGGACCCCTTGCGCCACCACTCCGGCTGGCGAAGTGGGGGGACCTCTGCTGGGCACCACCCCCCACATCCTCTTGCTCACGAGTCTCGCGCGCGCACCCCGACTCTGCACACCTGTTCTCGTGACCCAGTCCACCTCCTCTCTAAAGCCCCGGTGGGCATCTTCCCTATCTGCCCCCCTCCATCCTTCTCTCGCCCGCGTCTCTGCTGCCCTCTGTTGCCTGGCCTCGGTCTCTCTTGGTCTCTGCCTGCTTTTCTGCCTACCAACCTGCTCCCTTTGTCTCCACACCTGTCTCCCCGCTCCACACAGCCAAATCTCCTCGGTCGGGGCTTCTACCTGCTGCTCAGAGTTGATGATCCCTGTCAGGGTCCCTCCACCCAGTACTCACCCCTACCTACCCCTCCCACACACCTCGGTCCCCTCTGCGAACCGGACTGAGGATGTGGCCGGCTGGGACAGAGGGTCCCAGCAGCTCCTACCTGCTAGGTGGCTGGACAGGACCCTCCTGGAGGCGCCCGGAGTCGTGGGCTGCCGGGACCCCGCCCCCAGCACGTGGGCGGATGGCGCTGTCCCGTCTGCTGATCTAGCTCGGCGGGGTGGGGGCGCGGCTGAGTCCAGCCAGGCTGGTGCCTGCGCCCCTGGGTGTGAGCGCGCGCGCGCGCCCGCGCATGTATGAATGTGTGCATGTGTGTGTGCGTGCGTGTTCTGCCCCGGAGATAGGAGAACGCCCTGCTCCGCCCCTCGGCCCGCCACACCCGAGAGCCACCATGGCGCCCACGGACGTTGATCTTAGTACCCTAGAATGTTCTGACGCCTGGCTAAGTCATCGGACATCTACTCTGAGCACCAGCCCCCGCAAGACACACACACACAAACACACACACACCAGACTTTTTTTTTTTACAATGCAAAAATAACTGGATTCCAGAACACTCGGTTTTGGGATCCCTGAGCAACCCCTCTGGAGACTGGAGTATTCAGCTACCCAGATTCTCGAGGCAACGAATAGGAGCTTCCAACATTTCTGCTCTCAGACATCGCTTCCCCTTAACCAATCCAAGGAGGCGAGCCCTTACCTCCCAGGTCGCGGCCAACACAGAGGTCTGCTACCTCAGCCCTATCCGAGAGACTCGCGGTTCGAACCTGTATATGTATGCGTGCACGCACGTGTGTGTGTGTGTGTGTGTGTGTGCATTTGTGTGGAGGTCGGAAGATAACTTTGCATGTTTTCCTTCAGGTGCCACTCACCTTGTAAAAACTTAAATAACGTTTATTTATTTGTGTGGGGGAGTGGGCACGTGGAGGTCAAAAGACAGTCTGAAGGCGCCGGCTCCCTCCTACAGCCGTGTGGCTTCCTGGGGATTGAACTCAGGAAGGGTCTTTTCCAGCTGAGGCATCTCAGTGTCCCTGTCCATCTCGTCTTGAGAGACGGTCTCATCGGCCCGGGACATACCCAGTAGACTAGGCTGGCTGGCCATCAAGCCCCAGGGATCTGTCTGTCTCTGCCTCTTCCATTCTGCCGCTGCAAGCAAGTCCCACCACACCCAGCTTTTTCCACGTGGTTTCTGGGGGCTCAAACTCAGGTCCCATGTTTGCAAAGCAAGCGTTTTCCAACTGTGCTATTCTTCCAGTTCCAATCCTGTATATTTTTAGGGGGGTGGTGGAATATAATGGGTTCTTCAAGTTCTCCCCATCCGTGTTCAGGTGTTGTGATCTGGAACCCCCTCTCCTATCCCAGAGACAAAAACCCACCTTAGGGAGAATAGTAAAATAAATCACATAGACAGAAAGAATGTTCAGGGCTCCACGGCGATCACTAGCAAAGGGACTCCTTCAGCCTCCAGTTCAAGGAGACCGGTTTGGTTTCTGAAATAAGGGGGCGGGGCGGGGGGCAGGTACCTGCCTGCCCTTGCTCCTCAGGTAGCACAATTGCAGACCCCAATTCTTGCTTCTGAATCCAGGTTCCAACTTCTTTCTTTGGGACCCTGCATACCCTGACCGCAGTCACCTCCACTCAAAGAACAGGAAATCCCCTGGTTTTACCCCTGTCCTTGGGCTCCCAGCTCGCACAGAGCTCACAGTTGAAGTACACCAATCCCATCCTGTCCGTGGACAACAGGAGACAGCTTTCCAGTGTTCTGGGGAGCCTGGGACTGCAATCCTCAGTTCTCTCGGAGGTCCTGGTGTCTGGGCTCCATGGGGGGGGGGTCCATATCCAGCCTGAGTACTTCCGTGTGCATGGGCTCAGCACCCAGTAGCCGAGACCTCAGACTCGTGGGCTCTGATGGCAGCTATATTCTCGTAGACGCCTGCCACATTCTCATAGGCAGGGGATGAATTCTGGAGGGAGCTCATGATGCATTCGTGGAGGAATACATACTGGGTCTGGGGAGGTTCACAGAGATGAGCAATGATCCCCAAAGGGTCCCTCATCCTCCCCACCATGCCCACGTCCCCTATAGCCCCTCACCTCTGTCTGCACCATCAGTGGCCGGCTCTCTCTCATCTTCTTCAAGAAGTTGAAGGGACCCACCAGCCCCTCGCACTCCAGCTGTCGGAGCAGGACGTCCAGCGCAATGAGGGTGCCCGTCCGGCCCACGCCAGCACTAGGCAAGGGACAAGGCATGGGTCAGTAGCCAGAGGCGAGGGAAGGCTGGAGTTCCTAGCTGAGAGTGTATGGTTTTGGACCACCCAAAGAGTGTGACACTCAACAAGCCTCCATTTAAGCGGGGACGGTGAGGCAATGAGGACAGAGACTAGTGTTTTTTTCTGCGTCCGTCGGCCATGTTCTGTGAACGTGGCTTGATTTTTGTCACCGATAACTGTCATGAAAGCAGGCCCTGTCAGCACGCCCATGTTACAGGTGGCACCATGAAAACTGAGGAAAGAGAAGTCACGTGTGTCAGGGCATGCAGCTAATAACAGGTCTGGAACTGAAATTCACAGGAGGAACTCCCAACCTAATTGGTTTTGGGTTTGCTGTTGTTGTTTGGTTTGGTTTTGGTTTCGGTTTTGGTTTCTCAAAACAGGGCTTCTCTGTGTAGCCCTGGATGTCTCCTGGAATTCACTCGGTAGACCAGGCTGGCCCAGAACTTAAGAGATCCGCCTGCCTCTGTCTCCCGAGGGCTGGGATTACAGGTGTTTGTCGCCGGGTCTGGCCCCTAGTTGCTTTTTAAAGGGTTTATTTGAGAAGGCTGGCGGGCAGCTGGGATGGCACATGAGGAGGAAGACCCCACCTTTGAGGAGGAAAATGAAGGAATTGGAGGAGGAGCAGAAGGTGGACAGGGGAAAAGAAAGAGACTTTTCTCCAAAGAATTGCGATGTATGATGTATGGGTTTGGGGATGATCAGAATCCTTACACTGAGTCAGTGGATATTCTTGAAAACCTTGTCATAGAGTTCATTACTGAAATGCCTCACAAGGCAATGTCCATTGCACGACAGGGTCGAGTGCAAGTTGAAGATACTGTCTTCCTGATTCGAAAGGACCCAAGGAAGTTTGCTAGACTTAAAGATTTACTTACTATGAAGGAAGAATTGAAACGGGCTAGAAAAGCCTTTGACGAAGCCAACTATGGATCTTGACACCATTTGTAATATCTGAAATTTTGATATTTTGTTTGGAAACCATACATTATAACTTGTCTACAGTATATCATGATAGCTAAGTATGCAATGAAAGAGGTCTTCAATTTTAGCGTTATAACTTGAGCCTTCCATTGCTTGTGTTTGACTGTATTTAATTCTTTGCTGGGCTTTGATGACTACCAACTGTGTAGTTCCATCTGAAAAAGGTAAGGTAGTATTTAGATAGACTTGTGTAGTCCAAGCTATATACCATGGCTGCATAGTATACAGTCTAAATATCCTTTTGACTTTATGAATTTCAAGTTTTTGTGACAGTGGCAGGAGAAGTTATTAAAGAGAAAGAACTGGTTTGTGGTTTTTTTTGTTTTTTTTTGTTTGTTTGTTTTTTGGTTTTTCAAGACAGGGTTTCTCTGTATTGTTTTGGAGGCTGTCCTGGAACTCGCTTTGTAGACCAGGCTGGCCTCAAACTCACAGAGATCCACCTGCCTCTGCCTCCCGAGTGCTGGGATTAGGTTTGTGTTTCTTTTAAGGAACTAAGTTCTTGTAAGAATCTTTATCTGTCTTAATAGATCATTTATTTTAATATTTTCTAAAGAATACTTTTTTTTAAGAAACTACTATTCGTTAGTGTTAGTGGACCTCATCTTCCTTGGTAACAATAAAGTTTCTAAAGATAAATGCTTTCAGTAGTAGGGAAGGAAAAGCTTATAAACCTGATGTCAGGACAGGTATTTTGGGTGGTGTTATAGTGACGTAAATGTACGTACCTTCATTGTGAAAATGTGTAGTTGACTAAACCTTTGTGTGGCTGTGTAAAGCATTTTCATAGCTAAGGATATGCAGGCTTTGTGTGTATTTATCTTATTGCATTAAATCATTGTTCTATGTGGCTTATAATAAGGCTTAAAATTGCACTTAAAGAGGAAAAACGGGTTTATTTACTTTTAATTATGTGTATGTGTGCATGTCCGTGATGGATTTTGAGTCCCTAGGGACAGGGGACAGAGCTCCCCATTGGAGACGTCTAGGGTGGTACCCACCTGCAATGCACAATAGGAGGGCCTCCATCCATGTTCTGGTCCAGCCACTGCCGCAGTATCTTTCGGAAAGCCAGCAGGGGGTCTGGGGAGTAAGGAACGCCATGATCTGGCCAGGCCAGGTAGTGGAATTGGCGCACAGAGAGAGACTGCTGTTCTTTCACCTGGAAGGAGATGAGGACTGAGGAGCGTAGAGACTCCAGGAGTTTCTATGCCTAATGGGGAGTCTCTGGTATACACACTGCAGGAGGCTTCTTGAGTTCGGGGTGGGGTTGAAGGGACTTACGTGGAAGAGCTGGAGATCCCTCACTGCCCAGTTCTCCTTCACGTCCTCATTCACCAGTGTCACCTGCAACTGCCCATGAGTGCAGGGTTGAGAATCCAGAGGCCAGTAATGCTCACACTTCACCTGGGCAGGGAGACAGGGACAGTCAGAAAGCAAAGAACAGGGCATGTGTGTGTGCGCATGTACGTGCACACACGCCTGTGTGCATGTGTTAGTGCATGCATGCATTCCTGTGTGTGTGCTTGCGTGCGTGTGTTAGTGAGTGTGTGTGTTCACATGCATGCATTCGTGTGTGTGTGCCTGCATGCATGTGTTAGTGAGTGCGTGCATGTGTGTGTGTGTGTGTGTGTGCGCGCGCGTGCGTGCGTGCGCACTGTGGGGAGTGAATATGCCTGTGTGTGCATACGGGTAGGGCCCTCAAGATGATATTCATGATGGTATACGATGAGGACGACGGGAACTGAGTTGTCATGCTGGCTGTGCCTTACCACGTGGTACTCTCCATCTTGTCATGACGCGGGAGGAAGATCCTCCCCACATGCCAGCAGCGAGCTCTTGAACTTCCCACCCTCCAAAAGCATGAGACACATGGACTTCATTTCTCTATAAAATATCCCGTCTGAGGCCGGGCGTTGGTGGCGCACGCCTTTAATCCCAGCACTTGGGAGGCAGAGGCAGGCGGATCTCTGTGAGTTCGAGGCCAGCCTGGTCTACAAGAGCTAGTTCCAGGACAGTCTCCAAAGCCACAGAGAAACCCTGTCTCGAAAAACCAAAAAAAAAAAAAAAATCCCGTCTGTGGCATTCACTCACGGCAGCAGAACACGGACCAAGACAATACACACACACACACACACACAGAGACACACAGGCACGCACACACGCACACGCACACCCCTATGGACATTATGAAGGTGCAGGGGATGGGTCATGTTGGAGGATGGTTGGAGTTATATTGGAGAAATGCAGAGATGTGTAGAAGAGACTGTACTGAGTCAGGGTCCAGATGGGGCAGGGTCAAGGGCTGGTGCTCAGGGTTAGCACCAGGACAGAGATCTCTTCTCACCCGTCCAGACTCCATGCAGTTAGTTAGCATGACCAGGGTGCGGCTCTGCTGCTCCCACACCATCCGCCAGAAATCACCCACCGTGTGAGGCAGGGGACCCTGGGTTGCAATAAATTCCTTGGGGCTCCAGAGGCCCTAGTTGAGGAAAAGAGTCATGTCAAGGGGAGGCCATCATATGATCACTGTCCCCCTTCCACTCTTTGTCTCTCAAGGCTCACTGAGTGCTCCTCCCCCGCCACTGCCACCTTACAGGTATGAAGCTAGCGTTGATATAGTCGGAGCCTGGTTCCTCCTGGAGGGGCTTCAGGGGCACCCGGGACCAGTCATCTAGGAGAACACAGAAGCATCAGCAGTGTAAAGAGAGCTGTGAGAGCCGGGCGGTGGTGGCGCACGCCTTTAATCCCGGCACTTGGGAGGCAGAGGCAGGCGGATCTCTGTGAGTTCGAGACCAGCCTGTGCTACAGAGCGAGTTCCAGGACAGCCAGGGCTACACAAAGAAACCCTGTCTGGAAAGACAAAAGAAGAAAACATAGCTCAGCAGGTAAAGGCGCTTTCCACCAAACCTGATGAGCTGACTTTGATTCCGGTGGAATCACATGGTGGAAGGAGAGAACTAACTGTTCTTCGACGGCCACAATTTGCTGTGGCATGCGTGTCACACCAGCACACCATAAATAAATAAATACATGACGGCTTAGTGGAAAAGAGCATCCGCTGCTCTTGCAGAGGACCTGAGTTCAGTTCCCAGAACCCATGTTGGGGTGCACACCCACCTGGAACTCAGCTCCAGTCGGTCCAAAACTACTGGTCTCCGTGGACACAGTTGTATACAAAACACACACACACACACAAGTAAATAAAAATAAAAATGTAAAGGTTTTTTTAAAGTGACTAGTGACTGAAGAAGTCATCTGGCCTCTACATACAAATATGCAAACCTACATGCACGTGTGTGAGCACACGCACACATACGGGGGGTAGAGAGAGAGATAGAGAGGGAGAGAGAGGGAGAGAGCTGGAATGGGGTGAGAGGGAGAGAGAGAGACAGACAGAGAGAGAGAGAGAAAGACAGACAGACAGACAGACAGACAGACAGACAGACAGAGCAGGAATGGGGTGAGGGAGAGAGAGAGGGAGAGAGACAGAGAGAGAGCAAGCAGGAATGGGGTGAGAGGGAGAGAGAGAGACAGACAGACAGAAATAGAGAGAGAGAGAGAGAGACAGACAGACAGAGCAGGAATGGGGTGAGGGAGAGAGAGAGGGAGAGAGACAGAGAGAGAGCAAGCAGGAATGGGGTGAGAGGGAGAGAGAGAGACAGACAGACAGAGAAATAGAGAGAGAGAGAGAGAGACAGACAGACAGAGCAGGAATGGGGTGAGAGGGAGAGAGAGAGACAGAGACAGACAGACAGACAGACAGACAGACAGACAGACAGACAGACAGAGCAGGAATGGGGTTCTGGCGGACTCCACCCAGAGGCAGAGGAGGGTGACCAGCAGTGGACACTCACAGGGCAGTACATTCCTGTAACGGTTCTTGGATGTGTTCTCTAAAGCCGATGCTGTCGACTGAGACTGACCTTGCTCCTCCAGAGTCAGTTGCTAGAGACAGAGAGAGACAGAGAAGAGGGTCAAGATGTTGGATTTTCTTTGCCTTCCTCCAATGCCCACACAACTCCACATGGCCCTCCTCTGTTTACCGGTTGAACCTTGGGACTCTGCGGCACTCACAAACATTGGGGGTATATGACCATCCGCATTGGGGGCACTTGTGAGGATTTAGGGGAAGCTGGGGGCTTCCTCAGGCAGATGCCCTGGGTAGAGTGTCAGGGTGTCCCGTGCCTAAAACAAGTTATCATTGAGCGTTGGTGGCGCACGCCTTTAGTCCCAGCACTCGGGAGGCACAGACAGGTGGATCTCTGTGAATTCAAGGCCAGCCTGGGCTACAGAGTGAGTTCAGGGCAGCCAGGGCTGTTACACAGAGAAATCCAGTCTCAAAAAAACCAAACCAAACAAACAACCCCCCCCAAGTTATCCATCATTGTTGTAGGGCTTCAGAGAGTTGGAAAGAACACGCTCACACTTTTTTGTATGATTAAAAGCAGTAGGTTGGGGGAGTGACTCAGCTGGTAGAGGGCTTGCCTAGCATGCACAAGGCCCTGGGTTCGATCCCAACACTGTGTAAACCAGGTTCGGTAGAGCACACCTGTAATCCCAGCATGTAAGAGGTCAAGGAAGAGGATCGTATGTTCAAAGTCACTTCTGGCTATACTGATGTTCTGGGACAGCCTGGAATACATGAGACCCTGTCTCGGGATGGAGGTGGGGATCATAGAAGATCTACAGGCAGCTGACAATTGCCAGAGAAGGAAAAGACATTCTCCTTCTTTTTAAAATTTTGTTTATTATGCTTTGTGTTCTGCCTGCATATATGCCAGCACGCCAGAAGAGGGCACCAGATCTCATTCCAGATGGTTGTGAGCCACCACGTGGTGCTGGGAATTGAACTCAGGACCTCTGGAAGAGCAGCCAGTGCTCTTAACCTCTGAGCAATCTCTCCAGCCCAGAAGAGATATTTTCTCCAGTTGTATAGCCACTGGTATATTGAACATGCTTTAGTCAGTAACCAGTCATCCATATTTCTGTGAACAACTCTAATAAAATTCATTTGGCACACACACACACACACACACACACACACACACACACACACACGGTGACTTGAGAACAGAAAGGGGGGCTTTGGGAAAGGTAAGAGATCAGCATGAGTGTGAGGAGAATATGAGTATAATCTAAATAAATTATTTGGGGCAGCGAGATGACTCATTGGATAAAGGCACTTGCGACCAAGCCTAAGGACTAAGTTCGATCCCTAAGAAAGTCCCAAATGGTATAAGAAGAGAAAAGAAAAGAAACTGGAAAGATGGCTCAATGGTTAAAAGAACTGGCTACTCCTACAAAGGACTCTGGTTCAATTCCGTGTGACTTCTCAAAACCATGTGTAACTCAGTTGCAGAGGATCCAGCGCCCTCTTGTGGCCTCTGTAGGCACTGCATATACATGGTGCGTGCGCTGGCACACACACACACACACACGCACACACATGCAGACAAAACACCCACACCCATAACATAGAAATAAATAAACCAATAAAGGGACAGAGTAGGAAGCTAGGGTGTGTGGGAACCAGCTCTAAGGCCTCTGTTCTCACCCACCTGATACTCCTTGGAAAATCCATAATTGCTGTCCTTCTTGTTCTCCCTGACATGGTCAGCAAAGTCTTTGGCTAGGATATCCCCTGAGAATCTGTGGTGGGAAGAAGGGTAAAATAAAATAAAATAAAATAAAATAAAATAAAATAAAATAAAATAAAATGGCTAGGCACCTTGAGGCTGGCCAGATGTCTCAGCAGGGAGAGAGTCCTAACATGAAGCTGGATTGCTTGCGTTCCATCCTGGAAAGAGGGAACTGACCCCCTTGTGATGGGGGAAGCCCTTCTGTGTATATGTCTGTCTTATTGGTTGATAAATAAAGCGCTGTTGGCCAATAGGCAAGCAAGATAGGTGGGACTAGGAGTCCAAGAGGATTCTGGGAAAGAGAAGCGCAGTCAGTCATGATGTAAGACGAGAGAGAAGTAAGAGGTTCAGACCCTTTCTCCGGTAAGAGAAGACCACGTGAAAATACTTAGCTTAGCAGTTATGGATTAATAATTAAGTCAGAGCTAGCCAATAAGAAACCATAACAAATGGCCAACAGCTTCATAATTGATATAGCGTCCTGTGTGTTATTTGGGGTTGACGCGCCTCTGGGACCAGGCTGGCGGGAAGAACATAAGTCTTCTCACATCCACACATCACACACACTCCATGAAATAAGAAAGCAAACGAAGCCTCATGCATTTGGGAGGCAGAGGCAGGCGGATCTCTGTGAGTTCGAGGCCAGCCTGGTCTACAGGGCGAGCTCCAATGGTTTTGACCCAGCAATGCCACGTCTGAGTAAATCTGCCAGAGCAAGGAGAATCTCAAAGGTCATTGGTTCACCACCAATCGCAACAGCGTGGCTCACAACAGCAAAAAGGTGCAAGCAATACTAGCCACGCATGGTCACGCGCAATCGGAACCCAGTGTTTGTGACACGGAGGCAAGAGGAGCACCAGGAGTTCAAGGCCAGCCTGGACTACATAATGGACCCTTGCCTCTAAAACAACAGGACAAGAGCCAACAAGATGAGCAAGATGGCTCAGCAGGCAAAGACACTAACAGGTAAACTTGACTACCCGAGTTTGGTATCTAGGACCCACAGGGTAGAAAGAGAGGACCAACTCACACACACACACACACACACACACACACACACGCATGCACACACACACGCATGCACACCGTAAATGTAATTTAAAACATTTAACGGAAACAACATCTAAACGTCCATCAATGAATGAATGGATATGACACACACACACAAGCACACACACACACACACACACACCACGCTCACCATAAATGCAATTTAAAACATTTAATGGAACAAGAGCCATCACCAGTGAACGGATGGATGAACCAAATGTGGTCTACCCACACAGGGGAGTATTCTGCCTTTAAAAGGAAGACGGCGGGCTGTCGAAACCGCTTAGGGGTTAAGAGCACTGGCTGCTCTTCCTGAGGTCCTGGCTTTGACTCCCAGCACCCACATAATGACTTATAACCACCTGGGACTCCAGTTCTTGGGATCCAACGCCCTCTTCTGTCATCTGCCGGTACTGCACACACGTGGTGCACATACATACATGCAGGCAGAGCAGGCTTACACGTAAAAAATAATAACATAAAATCTTAAACAGAAAACCCTCTCCAAACTTCCCTCTCAGAAGTGCATCCTTGCTTTCTCCTATAAGACTCTGCCTGCCACCTATCTGGCGTCACTCCCTGACACCACCCAACCCCAAAGATGCACCATGTTCCCTAAGCACCCAGAGCGCAGCTACCTGTCCGTGTAGCGGGAGAGCTCTCACCCCGTGTACGAGACTGGTCTCGGCCCTAGCCAGAGTAACTCATTTGTCTGTTCTTTATCTGAGACTTCCATAAAGCAAACTGACGGAGTTTTATGAGGCTGTCGGGATCCCTGGCAGAAACCTGGTTGCACAAACTCTCCCAGAGTCTGGCTTCGTGCGTTCCCTTCTTTAAAGGCAGCCTGTAGTCGCTTCTGTTTTCCCACACGGTGGCGCTCAAGGCCTGGGTTTGCGTCCTTCCGGCTCTAGCCCGGTCTCAAACTAGGAGCGTGGTGGTCTCTGCAAGTATGATGGTGATTTTCCGGGAATGCAGCCTTCTACAGGCATCCAGGGTTCTGTAAGTAATCTCTAATAGACTCACTCATCAAGATGCTCTTGTTTGAGTCCTTAACAGTCATCTCTTTTCCATCTTCCTGGTACATTACAGGGCATCCTAAAACTGTCCCAAACCCTTCCGGCTTCCTTTAGATCTTTGCTCGCCTCCCCTCCTCCTCCCCCTCCCGCTTCTCCTCCTCCTCACAGCCCTGGCTGTCTTCTGTAGGCTCAGAGATTCGCCTGCCCGTTGGGATTAAAGGTGGGTACCACCACATCCCACCTCCTCCTCTAGTTGTAACGCCTGTACAGTGTGTTCCTCAACCTCTCCCTCCCCTCTCTTCTTGACTCCACACATAGAGCGTAGTCTACATCATCTTGCTTTCCAGCACTTCCTGGTGCTAGGACACAAGTTGAGTTTATCCCTGAAAGAGAGAGAGCCCGGGCTGGAGAGATGGCTCAGAGGTTAAGAGCACTGGCTGCTCTTCCTTAGCTCCTGAGTTCGATTCCCAGCAACCACATGGTGAGATCTGGTGCCCTCCTCTTCTGGTCTGTAGGCATACACGCAAGCAGAATACTGTATGTATAATAAATACATCTTTACAAAAAGAGAGAGGCAGAGAGAGCCGACTCCCACAAGAAGTTCCCTGACCCCTGCAGTATGTGGACACAAATAAATAAACGTAAAACAGTTAGGAGGGGACTGGAAGCATGGCTCAGTGTTTAAAAGGCTGGCTGATCTTCCCGACACACACACACACACACACACAGCCACTCAAAAGCATCTGTATGTAGTTCTAATGGGATCTGATGCCCACTTCTGTCCCCCTCTGGCACCAAGACTGCGAGTAGCAAACAGACATACATGCAGGTAAAACACTGGCACACATAAGCTGTGGAATCACCCCTCTGTGCACTGTGCATACACACTACTCTCATTGTTAATAAAGGACCGGCAGGAAGCATTGGCAGGACAACCAAACTAAGGATGCTGGGATGAAGGGCAGAGTCAGAGGAGTCGCCCGCAGATGCAGAGAGAAGCAAGATGGGCATGCCGTACTGAGAAAAGGTACCAAGCCACGTGGCAAAGCATAGATAAGAACTATGGGCTAATTCTGATGTAAGAGTTAGCTGGTAACAAGCCTGAGCTATTGGCTGAGCACTTATAATTAATACTAAGCCTCTGTGTGGTGACCTGGGATCAGCTCGTGGGACCGAAACTTCCAACCAACACACATAAATAAAATGTAAAATTAAGCTGAATCCGATGAAATCACATTGCATATATGGATGAAATTCTTGAAGAACAACAAATATAATGTTTAAAGAAAAAAAAGAAGAAGAACTGATTCTAGGCTGGGTCTCCATGAATGAGATGTGGTCCCTTGCAGGGGTCACAATCCCTCCCGAGACCTCCTGAGTTCTGCCCTGTGACCTATCCAGTGAGCAGCAAATGCCCCTCGCCTTAGCTCAGATGCTCTCCCGGCCCCGCTCACCTGAACACCAGATCCGCGGGCACTTCCTTCTCCTGGATCTTCTTTCTTTTGGAATAAAGACACGGGGATGTGAATCTCCAGCCTGGACCAGAGAACCCCATCTTCCCTGCAGGGCGCCCACTAGCCAAGTACCCACCAGCCCTGTTCCAAGTCTCACCTCCTCCTCAGGAAGAAAATCAGGAGGCCCAGGAGGATTAGGAACAGGAGGACTCCCACGATGGTTCCTGCAATGACCCCTGCAACAAGACACGAGGAGAGACGATGATGAAGATGATGATGACGACGACTATGGTAACGGCCACCACTCGTGCCTGTGGCTCCATGTGACATGGCATGTGTGTGTAGAAGTCACAGAACAATTTTTGTTTGTTTGTTTTGTTTTGTTTTTTCGAGACAGGGTTTCTCTGTATTGTTTTGGAGGCTGTCCTGGAACTCGCTCTGTAGACCAGGCTGGCCTCGAACTCACAGAGATCCGCCTGCCTCTGCCTCCCGAGTGCTGGGATTAAAGGCGTGAGCCACCAACGCCCGGCACAGAACAATTTTTTGCCCAGTCTCCTCTTTTCACCACATGGATCCCAGGGATTGAACTCAGGTCCTCCGACCTGTCTGCCGATTTGCCGTCTCTGTCCTCAGCCAGCTCTTTGCTGAGAGGCCCCACAATGAAGACGGAAAGAGATGAGAGACAAAACCATGCTTCCGGACGAAGCCCTCCTTCCTGGGCACAGATCCAAATGCATTATTTTTTTAATTACGTCTATTTATCTATTTTCTTTCCCTCTGTGTGCACGCATGTCAGGGTGCATGCATAAGGGGAAGTCAGAGGACAAACTTCAGGAGCCGGTTGTCTCCTTCCGCTGTGTAGGTCCCTGGAGATTAATTCAAGTCATCAGACTTGGAAACCAGCGCCTTCGCCCTACGATGTGTCTGGCTTGGGAGAGACACGCAGATTCCTGGAGCTGGGTACGCAACCAGCACAGCCCTGCCTGGTCAGCATCAAGTCAATGAGAGACCACGTCTCAAAAAGAAAAAACAAATAAATAAATGTGGAGGTGGATCGGGGGTGAGGGTGCCTGCCACCAGCCCTAAGGAACTGGGTTAGATCCCCATGACCCACATTGTGGGAGGAAATAATTGACTCTTGCAATTTGTTTTAGGACCTCCACGCGTGCAACGTGGTGCGCGCACGCCACACACACACAACTCAATCAATCAATTAAATAAATAATAAAAACATTATCGCCGGGCGTTGGTGGCACACACCTTTAATCCCAGCACTCGGGAGGCAGAGGCAGGAGGATCTCTGTGAGTTCGAGACCAGCCTGGTCTACAGAGGGAGTTCCAGGACAGCCTCCGAAGCAATACAGAGAAACCCTGTCTCGGGAAAAAAAAAAGAAAACCTTATTAAAATTTTTTCATGGGGGCTGGAGAGATGGCTCAGCAGTTAAAAGAGCACCAGCTGCTCTCCCTGAGGTTCTGAGTTCAAGTCCCAGCCCCCACACGGTGGCTCACAGCTGTCCATCATTCAGTTTGGTGCCCTCTTCTGCCTACAGAAGCAAAACGCTGTGTATATAATAAATAAATAATAAATCTTAAAAAGTTTTTTCATGGAGATGCTACATGAACAAAAGCCAAGATTGTCGTCTGGCCACATGCATGCACACGTGTACACATGAACCTGCAGACACATGTACACACTCAATGAGAAAGAAAGAGAGACAGAAATCAGAAAACAAAAGGCAGACAGACCAAAACAAAACACAATAACAACAAAAACAAACCCCATGCCTTCCCCTCACGGCCAGATCTGAAAACTCACCCGCGCTCTCTGTGTAGCAGGTCACAGAGAAGGAAGGGGCCTTCAGTCCGTTCGAGACAGTCGTGACGGTGGCCGTGTAGGACTGAGCTGGCCCAAGGTCTGACACAGACACGCCCTTCCCACACAGATCTCCTTTCTGGGAGCTCCTTTGTCTGCCCACTTCCACCTCAAAGGTGTCATAGCCCCCGGATGGGCAGGACCAGTTCAGGAAGAGCCCGTAGCCCCCAGAGATGCTGACACAGGAGATGCTGTTGACAGCAGCTGGCTCTGAGCAAAGGAAACAAAGGCAGTCAGTCTGAGGCACCCACCGACGGCGCCTGGATTTGCACCACCAACTCTCTGAGAGCAGGCCACCCCTCCTCTCCAAACCCAAACAGTTCATCTTCTCCAATCCCCAGAAGACTGAAGTCCTCCCAGACTACAACCCCCACAATGCTTTGAACTCCGTATCACATAATGTAGGCAGTCCCAACTCGATGGCATTATGGAACTTGTAGTCCACTCATATTTTTTTTTTCTCCCTTTAGAAATATTTTAGTGTTGGGCTGTGGTGGCGCTCACCTTTAATCCGGGCACTCGGAAGGCAGAGGCAGGTGGATCTCTGTGAGGTTGAGGCCAGCCTGGTCTACAGAGTGAGTTCCAGGACAGTCAGGGCTGTTACACTGAGAAACCATGTCTCAAAATATAAGAGAGAGTGAGAGAGAGAGAGACAGCGACAGAGAGACAGAGACAGAGAGACAGAGAGAGACAGAGACAGAGAGAGACAGAGAGACAGAGACAGACAGACAGAGACAGAGACAGAGAGAGACAGACAGACAAAGACAGACAGACAGAAACAGAGAGTTCACTGAAATCTCCTCCCTGTCTACAACCTAAAGCTGTACAAAGTGCGAGACCTGAGCCTCTAGACGTCATACCAAGTCTCGCTG
The DNA here is from genome assembly GCF_017639785.1 of Mesocricetus auratus. Taxonomy (NCBI): domain Eukaryota; kingdom Metazoa; phylum Chordata; class Mammalia; order Rodentia; family Cricetidae; genus Mesocricetus; species Mesocricetus auratus. Next base: position 8,041,924 of record NW_024429215.1, read on the forward strand.
GGATTAGCCTTGGATTTTTGCTCATATCCTATGGCATCTTGCTTCTCTGGGACGCTTCCTGACTTGCCCATGGACCCAGTGGTTGTAGTTGTGAGAGTAGGGGTCCCCGGAAGCATGTCATATCAAGGTCACGGAGCTGTTGGTACTGCTTTTATTCTGTAGCTCTGTCACCTCATTGGGGAGGGTTGTGGACGCAGAGGGCCCCCTCCCCAGACAATCACCGTGGTTAACACCTGTAATCCTAGTATTTGGGAGGCTGAGGCAGGAGACTGCCATGAGTTCAAGGCTGACCTGAGCCACGTAGTGAGTTTCTGGTCATCAGTGACTCCAGTGACAGAAAGAACCTAGACACATGATCATCTGAGATCTCTCTGTCCGTTTCACGCTGGGTCTCATTCATCACTTACAGTCACCTCAAACTACAGCTCCCTTGAGGTCTTGGAATCTCTGTACCTCAATCTAGGAAGCCCTGGCCCTGTGGCATGATGGGGTGGTCCAGTTACCTCTCTCGCCCCACAGTCTGACCTTTTCAAATTGCCTGTCCCGCTTCCGCCCAAAGACAGACCTTTTCTTACTCTTAAACACACCAAGTGGCTAGAGGAAGCTACTAATTTTGAAAGTCTCAGCCCCGAAGACCAAGGATTGAAGCGTCCATACATCTGAAGGGCCCAGACCCTCACCCAGACCCCTGCTTTGACGGCCAGGACAGACTGCAGAAGAGACCCAGCAAGATGTAGGCCCCTAGCTCAGCAGGAGGTGCTGAGTGCCGCCTTCCTCCACCTCCCCCGCCCCTCCTTGCCCGACCTTTCCCTAATTACTGGGAAGAAACTGCCAGACAGCCTCCATGTGGTAAGGAACCAATCAGAAGTTAGCAGGCGGGCTTTGGATGTGCTCTATGGAAAATAGCGGAATGCAGTAGATTGCAACAGGCCTCAGATGGCCTCCGGGAGCAGCAACATTTCTGCAGCTGCAGCTGGCCAATCAGTTCAGGACAAGTTCTCCCAGCCCAGAGTTGCACCAATTCTGAGATTGTCATTATGCAACTAGAAGATGCCCAGTCACGCCCCTTGCTCTACCCCTAATATATGCTCCGCCCACTGCTGCAAGTGGTGCCTCCTACTACACTCGCTGTGTCCAACGGATGGAGGACCTGAATTAACTTGTAATTAAAAAGACTCTTTGCTTTTGCACCAGATCTGGTCTCCTGCTGGTTTGGGGGCTCCGGAGTCTGGACACAACACATTAACAATGAAACAAGTCTCTGGAGTGATTTTGGTTCTCCTTGTCAGAACCTGCCACAGTGTTCCCATGGCCCAGTCAGGAGGTAGCGAGGATCCCAGCTCAGTGGGATGGAAGAGTTGAGGGGTTAAGGAATGGAGCCTACGTGGGTGTGTCCACTGGTTCAGTCACTGTAGAAACCAGTACGGAAGTTCTTTAGAAAACCAAAACGAGAATCTCCGTATCACTCAAATACACACCCCCTGCCCAGGTGGACACCCCAAGGAGCCTTGTTGTTTTGTCTTCTTATAAGGTCTCACATTGGCTAGGCTAGCTTCCAACTTGATACACAGCCAGAGGGACTTTGAACTCATGATCCTCCTGCCTCCCCTTCCTGAGAGCTGGGATTACAGGTCTGCACCTCCACACGTGACCTGGGTTTGAAGTCAGCATTCCAAAGAGATACCTTCACATCCGTGATTACTGCTACACTGGTCACAATAGCCAAGATACAGAGCCCTCTTAGAGGTTCCTCCATAGAAAAATTGATAAGAAAATGTGATATCACACACACACACACACACACACACACACACACACACACACATCTTGCTATTCTGGACTGTCATCAAGTCTTGCATCCTAACCAGCCCCAGCCAGAAGCTACAATTGCTGCAACAACTCTTCCTTCCTTGAGCCAAGACTTCTCCAAGACAGATCCTGTCTTCTACCGTTAATGGCCCCATTGCTAGATGGTTGGCCATGCTCTCCTAACCATTTCAGGCATCACCAACAACTGTCCTTGCAGACAAATGAGCGGAAATGGCTGCACTCCAGCACTTTGAAGACTGAATCCAGCGTGGACCACACAGCAACTTAGTATCATTCTTGCCTTGGAAGCATGAAGCCTTGTGTTGAACTTCCAGTAGTGCTATCTATCTATCTGTCTGTCTGTCTGTCTATCTATCTATCTATCTATCATCAATGTATCTATCATCTATATATCTATCTATCATCTATCTTCTATCAACTGTCTATGTATCATCTATGTATATATCATCTAACATATATATATGTATATATATATATATATATCCATCTGGATGTGTGAATTCCATTATTTCTGTTGAATCATGAACCATGCCCTGGCCTCCTGTCACATTTCACCACATCCCATTAAGGAAAAAAGAATACAAGGGTATCATCTCTCACCTGTGGAGTTATAGACAGTCACCTTGGAGCTGTTGAGCCCATCTCTCTCCACCCACACAGAACATTCATAGGAAGAGCCAGGATCCAGTCCATCCACGGTGACACTGGTGTCTGGTGTGTCCCGGGTAGCATTACTGCCACCTTCTCTACTGCACTCAGCCCAGTAGGTGAGGTCCTGGGAGGGGTGGCCCTCAGGGACATCCCACATCAGGCTGATGGAGCTGGTGGTCTGATGTGTCACCCTTAGGTGTCCCACTGGGTTTGGAGCTGCATTGGAGACAGAAGGGGACATGAGGTGGTGCTCCTGGTCCTCAACCATCTACCCTTCAGGACACAGTGACAGAGGTGGATTGATGGAGACCTAGAATGTCCAGTAAGGCAGCCACTTTCCATTTGCTGTTTGAGCTCTTAGCATGTGGGTGGTGGGCACTGGGATGCCAGTGAGAGTTATTGCACAGTTTGGGAAAATTTCATCACTGGATTCATAATGCCAGACCTAGCAAGGCATGGTGACTCGTGTCTAGAAATCCAGTACTTGGGAAGCTGAGGCAGGAGGATTGCTACACATCTGAGGCCAGCAGAGGCTATATAGTAAGATCATGTTGAAAGGAAGAAGGAAGGAGGAAAATATAATATAATGTCCCCCAAAACCAACCTTATTGCTCTTTAAATATACATTACTCATACAAATAAGATGGTGACATCTTTCCAAAATCAAATGAAGCTGGGAAGTGCTGGAGCATGCCTTTAATCCCAGCACGTGGGAGGCAGAGGCAGGAGGATCTCTGTGAGTTCAAGGCCAACCTAGAGTAAAGAGAGTTGCGGGACAACCAAGGCTACACAGAGAACCCTGTGTCAAAAATCCAAAAAGAAGAAAGAGTCTCTCATGAAGATCTCGGCATCTTTCTCTTTCTTGTCCTGTGTCTTAGAGTGGCTGACAGAGACTGGAGTGTGTGTCTGTCCTGTGTCTTAGAGTGGCTGACAGAGGCTGGAGTGTGTGTTTGTGGCTTCCTTTCTATTTCTGTCACCTTCCTCTGCCAGCTCCCAAACACCCTGTAACCACACACCGTTTCCATCAGAGGGTCAGAGACCAGATGAGAGGCTGCAGAGATGGGTGAGCGCTCCCAGCATTCCCTGCTCTTGCAGAGGACCCAGGTTCAGTTCCCAGCATCCCCGGCAGCCCACAACTGTCTGCTAACTTGCAATGGACCCTTCATATTCTTCTGGCCCCAAGGACCGTGCATTGCACATGGGCAGGCAAAGCACTAAAATACATTTAAAAAGTGGATAGAAAATCTTTTTAAAGAGTCAAGGTGGTGTTATGGATGGTGCACACGTGTAACACAGGCGTCCAGGAAGTTAGGGCAGGAGAGTCCTGAGGTTCAGGCCAGAAAACCGGGAGGAGGGGAGGGAAAGGAGACAGTGACCACTCTCACCTGTGGAAGCATTTAGAGTCTGGATGGAGCTGTTGAGCCCATCTCTCTCCACCCACACAGAACATGCATAGGAAGAGCCAGGATCCAGTCCATCCACGGTGACACTGGTGTCTGGTGTGTTCTGGGTAGCATTACTGCCACCTTCTCTATTGCACTCAGCCCAGAAGGTGAGGTCCTGGGAGGGGTGGCCCTCAGGGACATCCCACATCAGGCTGATGGAGCTGGTGGTCTGATGTGTCACCCTTAGGTTTCCCACTGGGTTTGGAGCTGCATTGGAGACAGAAGGGGACATGAGGTGGTGCTCCTGGTCCTCAATCTTCTACCCTTCAGGACACAGTGACAGAGGTGGATTGATGGAGACCTAGAATGTCCAGTAAGGCAGCCACTTTCCATTTGCTGTTTGAACTCTTAGCATGTGGGTGGTGGGCACTGGGATGCCAGTGAGAGTTATTGCACAGTTTGGGAAAATTTCATCACTGGATTACTAATGCCAGACCTAGGAAGGCACGGTAACTCGTGTCTGGAAATCCAGTTCTAAGGAATTGGGAAGCTGAGGCAGGAGGATTGCTACACATTTGAGGCCTGCATGAGCTATATAGTAAGATCTTGTTCAAAGGAAGAAGAAAGAAAGAAAACTAATAAAATGTCAGGGATGGAGAGATGGCTCACGGGTTAAGAGCACTGACTGCTCTTCCAGAGGTCCTGAGTTCAATTCCCAGAACCCACATGGTGGCTCACAACCATCTATAATGAGATCTGGTGCCCTCTTCTGGCCTGCAGACCGACATGGAGGCAGGCCGTTGTATTCATAATAAATAAATCTTTAAAAATAATAAAAATGGTATCCCCATGCCCAACCTCATTGCTTTTATAAATATTGGCTGCACAAACAAGTGAGATGTTCTAGACCTTACAAAAATTTCATGAAGCAGGGCAGTGATGTCACTGGCCTTAACTCCAGCATTGGTAGGCAGAGGCAGGAGGATCTATCTGTGAGTTCAAGACAAATCTAAGTCTACACAGTAACACCCTGTGTCAAAAATCCAAAAAGAAAAAAGAGTTTCTCATGAAGATCTCGGCATCTTTCTCTTTCTTGTCCTCTGTCTTAGAGTGGCTGACAGAGGCTGGAGTGTGTGTTTGTCCTGTGTCTTAGAGTGGCTGACAGAGATGGAGTGTGTGTTTGTCCTCTGTCTTAGAGTGGCTGACAGAGACTGGAGTGTGTGTCTGTCCTGTGTCTTAGAGTGGCTGACAGAGGCTGGAGTGTGTGTTTGTGGCTTCCTTTCTGTTTCTGTCACCTTCCTCTGCCAGCTCCCAAACACCCTGTAACCACACACCGTTTCCATCAGAGGGTCAGAGACCAGATGAGAGGCTGCAGAGATGGGTGAGCCCTCCCAGCATTCCCTGCTCTTGCAGAGGACCCAGGTTCAGTTCCAAGCATCCCCGGGCAGGTCACAACTGTCTGCTAACTTGCAATGGACCCTTCATATTTTTCTGGCCCCAAGGACCGTGCATTGCACATGGGCAGGCAAAGCACTAAAATACATTTAAAAAGTGGATAGAAAATCTTTTTAAAGAGTCAAGGTGGTATTATGGATGGTGCACACCTGTAACACAGGCGTCTAGGAAGTCCGGCCAGGAGAGTCCTGAGGTTCAGGCCAGAAAACCGGGAGGAGGAGAGGGAAAGGAGACAGTGACCGCTCTCACCTGTGGAAGCATTTAGAGTCTGGATGGAGCTGTTGAGCCCATCTCTCTCCACCCACACAGAACATGCATAGGAAGAGCCAGGATCCAGTCCATCCACGGTGACACTGGTGTCTGGTGTGTTCTGGGTAGCATTACTGCCACCTTCTCTATTGCACTCAGCCCAGAAGGTGAGGTCCTGGGAGGGGTGGCCCTCAGGGACATCCCACATCAGGCTGATGGAGCTGGTGGTCTGATGTGTCACCCTTAGGTTTCCCACTGGGTTTGGAGCTGCATTGGAGACAGAAGGGGACATGAGGTGGTGCTCCTGGTCCTCAATCTTCTACCCTTCAGGACACAGTGACAGAGGTGGATTGATGGAGACCTAGAATGTCCAGTAAGGCAGCCACTTTCCATTTGCTGTTTGAACTCTTAGCATGTGGGTGGTGGGCACTGGGATGCCAGTGAGAGTTATTGCACAGTTTGGGAAAATTTCATCACTGGATTACTAATGCCAGACCTAGGAAGGCACGGTAACTCGTGTCTGGAAATCCAGTTCTAAGGAATTGGGAAGCTGAGGCAGGAGGATTGCTACACATTTGAGGCCTGCATGAGCTATATAGTAAGATCTTGTTCAAAGGAAGAAGAAGGAAAGAAAAATAATAAAATGTTGGAGCTGGAGAGATGGCTCACAGGTTAAGAGCACTGACTGCTCTTCCAGAGGTCCTGAGTTCAATTCGCAGCAACCACATGGTGCTCACAGCCATCTATAATGAGATCTGGAGCCCTCTTCTGGCCTGCAGACCGACATGGAGGCAGGCTGTTGTATTCATAGTAAATAAATCTTTAAAAATTATAAAAATGAGGCCGGGCATTGGTGGCTCACGCCTTTAATCCCAGCACTCGGAAAGCAGAGGCAGGCAGATCTCTGTGAGTTCGAGACCAGCCTGGACTACCAAGCGAGTTCCAGGACACCCTCCAAAGCCACAGGGAAACCTTGTCTCGAACACCAAAAAAAAAATTTATAAAAATGGTATCCCCATGCCCAGCCTCATTGCTTTTATAAATATTGGTTGCAAGAACAAGTGAGATGTTCTAGATCTTACAAAAATTTCATGAAGCTGGGCAGTGGTGTCACTGGCCTTAACTCCAGCATTGGTAGGCAGAGGCAGGAGGATCTATCTCTGTGAGTTCAAGACAAATCTAAGTCTACACAGTAACACCCTGTGTCAAAAATCCAAAAAGAAAAAAGAGTTTCTCATGAAGATCTCGGCATCTTTCTCTTTTTTGTCCTCTGTCTTAGAGTGGCTGACAGAGGCTGGAGTGTGTGTTTGTCCTGTGTCTTAGAGTGGCTGACAGAGACTGGAGTGTGTGTTTGTCCTCTGTCTTAGAATGGCTGACAGAGACTGCAGTGTGTGTTTGTCCTGTGTCTTAGAGTGGCTGACAGAGACTGGAGTGTGTGTTTGTCCTGTGTCTTAGAGTGGCTGACAGAGACTGGAGTGTGTGTTTGTGGCTTCCTTTCTGTTTCTGTCACCTTCCTCTGTCAGCTCCCAAACACCCTGTAACCACACACCGTTTCCATCAGAGGGTCAGAGACCAGATGAGAGGCTGCAGAGATGGGTGAGCGCTCCCAGCATTCCTACTCTTGCAGAGGACCCAGGTTCAGTTCCCAGCATCCCCGGGCAGCCCACAACTGCATCTAACTTCCAATGAACCCTCCACATTCTTCTGGCCCCAAGCACGATGCATGCGGCTGGTGCTCTTGCAAGGGCAGGCAAAACATATACACAAGATAAAGACAGATAAAATCTTTTTAAATCGTCAGGGAGGTGTGACAATGTACACCTACACTGCAGGCGTCCAGGAAGCACGGGCAGGAGGGTCCTGAGGTTCAGGCCAGAAAACCGGGAGGAGGGGAGAGAAAGGAGACAGTGTCCACTCTCACCTGTGGAGGCATTTAGAGTCTGGATGGAGCTGTTGAGCCCATCTCTCTCCACCCACATAGAACATTCATAGGAAGAGCCAGGATCCAGTCCATCCACGGTGACACTGGTGTCTGGTGTGTCCCGGGTAGCATTACTGCCACCTCCTCTGCTGCACTCAGCCCAGTAGGTGAGGTCCTGGGAGGGGTGGCCCTCAGGGACATCCCACATCAGGCTGATGGAGCTGGTGGTCTGATGTGTCACCCTTAGGTTTCCCACTGGGTTTGGGGCTGAAAATAAAAGCAGTAGGGAGGGTTATTTGTCTCCAAATTTTCTTAATCTGTGAAACCTATGTGGTTTGTGCCTACAATCTCATAGTTTGGGAGGCTGAAGCAGGAGAACTTTGTAAGTTCAAGGACAGCCTGGGCTTCATAGTGAACTCCAGACTGGGGATGTGGTGTTATATCTACGCTTGAGTGTGCACACAAAAACACGTAAATATGACAGCAATAAATAAATTAAGAAATAGTAAAAAGAAACAAGGTACTTATTCACAAAGGAAGACAGCTGACAACAAGCTCTGGCCACCACACACACAACATACACACACACACACACACATATGCATACACAAAAATAAATCAATCAGCTAGGTATAGTGGCACATCCCTTTAATCCCAGCACTTGGGAGATGGCTAGTTAGTTCAAGGCCAGTCTGCTCTGTATAGTGAGTTCCACAACAACATGGGCTACAAAGCCAATCCCTGTCTCTAATTAATTAATCAATGTAAGAACAAAGCATGCGGGGGGGGGGGTATGGGGGGAGGGCACGGGAGGAGGGGAGGGAAAGGGAGAGGGACCTCGTACTGACTTGTGAAGCAACCTTGTTTCTTATCTAAATTTAAAATGGAAAATAAAAAAAAAAGTAAAAAAAAAAAGTAAAAAAAAAAAAAAAGAACGAAGCATGGTTTGGACATGCAGAAGCCCACAGAATCCACATGGGAGCCAGTGCGCCGACTGGTCCCAGGGACTTTCACGGCTCCTCGGCCTTGGTTAAAGAAGCCGCTATTTGCAGCGACGGTGGTTAACACGGAGCCTGGTGGAGGATGGTTGACATGTTGAAGCCACACCTGTCATCCCCTCCAAGGCTCAGAAACACCATGGAAAGGAGGTGAAGGGAGTGTCAGTGACAGAAGATGGGGGAGGGGGAGCAGGCCAGCCGTTATGGCCATAGGCAGAAAGCCCAGGCAAGATTAATGACCTACCGTGGTGGCGAACACTTTCAATCCCCAGCGCTCGGGAGGCAGAGGCAGGCAGATCTAAGTGAGTTCGAGGCCAGCCTGGTCTACAGAGCGAGTTCCAGGACAGCCAAAACTGTTACACACAGAAACCCTGTCTCAAAACAAAAACAACAACCACAAAGATTAATGGCCTAAGTGGAGCGTGTACCCGTGAGACGCTACCTAAGGGAGCCCGTGGCAGTCCAGGGCTGCTGGGGAGGAGAAGTCCCTGTATTCCATGACACAGCTACCTGCTTCTGCTTCTACAGATGACTCCCTACCCAACCAGGTCACAAGGTGAAAACAAGGCAGTGCAGTAAGTAGTTGCCCTCTCTGTCCTTCATTGCCCTGGGCTTGGGGCTGCAAATGGGGACCGAGGGGAAGGTCAGCTGTTGCTGGTCCTCACGTTTCTGTAAGTCATGGGCCCCGTGGTAGGGGTGGGGTGACTGAGACCAGTTGGTAGTCCAGCAGAGAGGCACGAGCCTTGTGTGACGGGGGAGCCCTTGAGGTGTGGCCAGCCGAAGCCCAGGGAGCCAGGAATAGTTTAGTATGGAATTAGGAACACCAGTTTCATGCTCCCCTTATGCTCACAATATAAAGGAAGGGGCCCTCTGGGGACCTCTGGGGCCCTCTGGGCTGCATGAACTGGGAGGGTCCCCGTCACCTGTATCTATTTTCCTCTATTCAGTGTGGGTGATAAAACCCAGAGAACTGTCGGTATGGATTTCATTCCAGTTCTGTGGGATGGTGGAATCTGCCACCTTCTGTCTCTGTCTCTGTCTCTCTGTCTGTGTCTGTGTCTCTGTCTGTCTGTCTCTCTCTCTCTCTCAGATAGGGTTTCTCTGTGTAACCCTGGCTGTTCAGGAGCTTGCTCTGTAGACCAGGCTGGCCTCGAACTCACAAGACATCCGCCTGCCTCTGCCTCCCGAGTGCCGGGATTAAACGAGTGTGCTGCCCGCCAGCGCCACCAGGCTCTCCTGTCACCCCTTATACACGACATGTCTCTTCAAAAGGAGGAACGATTACAAGCATCTGCCTCTCACCTGTGGAGACACTGAGGTTCTGCGGGAGACTTCTGTTTCCGTCTTTTTCTACCCACACGGAAAATTCGTATGACGAAGCAGGAGCAAGACCACCCACCGTGAAACTGGTGTCTGTTGTGTTTTGAGTAGTATTTCTGTCGGCATCCTCAAACCACTGCACCCAGTAGGTCAGGTTCTGGGGGTCAGTATCCTCCGGGATGTCCCAGGTCAGGGTGATGGAGGTGTTGGTCTGGTTCTCTGCCTTTAGGTTTCTCACTGGGTTTAGAGCTGAAAATTAGAGTGAGACTCTCAAATTTAAAAAGCACAGACCACGCATGCATCATTCTTCCTCCCCGCCCGCCCGCCTGCCCGCCCGTACCACCCCTTCCCCACAAGTTGAGAGACTGGTCTTGTGCTCAGCCCGCCCTGGGCCGTCAGACTCAAGGGCACCGGGACCTCACCTCTTGCCGGGGACAATGATTGCGGAAGGTTTTACTCACCAGCCACCCTGGCCACAGTGAAGCCGGACAGCACCTACAGGGATCCAGGTAGGAAAAGAATTCGCTGAGCTAGGTGAGATGGGGAGGTGGGGCTGGCATCGCTGCCCGAGAACCTACTGATCTCTGCCCCCCAGCTCTCCTTGAGCCTTGACCGAGGAGAGGCTTGTAGGAACCGGGTATGATAAAGGTCAACCGTACTCGTGTGCTCTTGGTTAGGGAGACGGTCACCCATGGCAGAGGTGGAGCTCCGGGGAAGCGGGAACCGAGGTTGGTTCCCAGATAAGGGCAAGAGATAACACAAGGACTTTCAGTTTCTGGGGGAAAGAAAAATATAACCAGAGGCACTGGGGGGAGGCAGCCATGGACCAAGAGGGACAAGAGGAGATGGAAAACGAACTCTGGAGACAGGCTATGAGTGGAGGCAGGTGGGGGAGAACTGTGGGTGTGCGGGAAGTTAGGGCTTAGGTCTCTGGGTGTGGAGGAGGGCAGGCAGACTCTGGGCTTCTGGGCTGTGTGTGCGAGCAGCCTGATGCCATGTTCACCGGACACGACGGCATCCCGACTCCAGTATGGCAAGACTTGTCTGCATCCCTCCAAACTCAGAGCTCCGTCCCTCTCCAACTAGAGACCATCCCCTGCTTCTTCAAGGCCAGGGAGGTCTCCACGACTCTGGGAATGCGGATGCCCCTTCTATGCCTCCCTCCCTCCCTGGGATCCCAGCTCAGCCCTGAGCAGGAGAGAACTTACCAGTAGCACCAGGCTCCCCCAGAACCCAAGGTTCCCACCAGCTCTGGCCATGTATCTTTACTGCGCGGGGAACACAGGAGTCCTAGGTCTGGAACCTCCGCCCGTTGGACTTTAAACCTGAGAATTTTTCTTTTGCCAGCCCATTGGTGAGGCCAGAGGCTAACGCTGGAATGGGCGGAGGAGGAAGTAGTGCCACGCTTAAAAGCCCTGCCCTGTCCCTCACCCTCCTTCCTCGCCTTTCAAACCCCCACTCAGACGTCCTGGGCACCTTCTGTTGGGTCGTGTCTGGAGTCCTCAGTGCCAGCTCACCCCACTCTGGACCACAAAAGCCTCTTCTCCACTCGGTTGCCCCCCGATGCCCTAGGCAGACCGGGGTCGGCTCCCACTGCGTGTGAATGCTCCGTGCAGACTTCAAAGGCCCCAGTTACACAGAGCCCAATGTCCATCCATCTGGCTGCCCTCTCTCGGTGGGTGGGGCGCATCACAGCCAGCCCAAAGCCAGGTGTGGCGACTCACACCTGTAATCCCAGCACTTGAGAGGGGAAACTGAGGCAGGCTTACTGTACATTAGAAACAAGTCAGGACTGCAGACTCAGATACTGTCTTAAACACACACACACATTTACACACATGTAAAGACATATACATAGGCATATACACCCACACATGCATGTATACACATACATATGAATACATACATGCATGTATATATACCCACATGTATGTATACATATTCCACAGGCATATATATGCATAGGCATATACATAGGCACACACATCCATACATACACACATGTGTACACATACACACACATATACAGATGCATAAACATTTACACACATATATACACATAGACATATACATAGGCATACACATACATGCATGTATACACATGCATATGCATACATACATCATGTATATATACCCATTTGTAGACACACATATCCACACACATATATACACATAATCACATACACATGTACATGTATACAACACACATATACACATAGGCATATACATAGGCACACACATCCATACATACACACATGTGTACACATACACACACATATACAGATGCATAAACATTTACACACATATATACACATAGACATATACATAGGCATACACATACATGCATGTATACACATGCATATGCATACATACATCATGTATATATACCCATTTGTAGACACACATATCCACACACATATATACACATAATCACATACACGTGTACATGTATACAACACACATATACACATAGGCATATACATAGGCACACACATCCATACATACACATGTGTATACCTGTCCCGCGCTACCGTCTCGCCAGCAAGAACGACGCAGAACACTCGGATCCTTCTGCAGTAAAGCTTTAATGCATCTTGAGAGATAGATGATCAGCTTCTTAGAGGGAGACCCCAAGCTAAGAAACCCAGCCCCTTATATAAGCCTAGGAGCTCCGAGTGAGACGTGTAGAGCCGGGATTGGTGGTTTGCACATCACCCCAGATGACGTCACGGGAGAGGCACAGTTTAAACGGTTAACTCCAACTGACAGCGACAGTTAACTCCAACTGACAGCGACAGTTAACTCCAACTGACAGTGGATGTCAGCGCCATCTTCTAACGGCAATAGCGATAGCGAGGGCGGCTCCTCACATCTCCCCCTATTCATTTATTTTTGAAGCAATAGGACACCCACAACTTTGGAGTGGAGATAGAGGTCAAATCCCCATGTGCAAATTCGGAACATGTACAAAGCTCCTCTCCAGGGTCTTATCCCCAGAGGAAGTCCTGACCAGTCCGATGTCTTTTTTCTGGGGGAAGGAGATCATGACATAGAACCTTCATGCAAGATGACTTATCTCCCAGGAGAAAGTCGTTATACCGCAGACCTCTCCTGTGCAGTGCTTAGCCTTGCAACTCCTTGGGCTGCTGAAGCCTACCCACTCTATCCCGTGCAATGAGACTAGCCTCGTGGGGTGCAAGAGCTGGGAGGCCAGCGACCTATTGCTTTAACATGGTTAACCAAATGTCAGGGGATGCTCCGTGTTCTAAGGCAGCAAGTGCTTGTGCCACCACCACTTTCTCCTTTTGTTTGGGCTCTGAGCGTACACACCATCCAAAGCATCAACACTATTCCACAGCAGAGAACTAGGCTAAATGATCCTACCCCCACCCATTCCTTAAAATAAGAAAATGCAGATGAAATCCAGGGGAGAGGCCTTCCATCAGAGAAAGATCCAGATGCGTCGAATTCACTTGCAGGATCGCCATTCTCAACTCACGGAGTGTCTGCTCAAACTCAAAAGTCCAATTCTGTAATAAATGTTGAGACAGAGCTTTTGACAGGTTAGCTGCTCTTGTAAAATTCTCATATTGTACTAAGTGACACAAAGGCCAGGCAACTTTGTTCACATCCCAATTTGGCCATCTGCCACAATATATCCAATTGTTCCTGAACCAAATTAATCTGTTGGTTTACCAACATCAGGCCTCCTTGTATCTGAGAATTGGCAGTGGCCTGTTTATCTAGGACCATGGTCACAGTGGCCTATAGTTCATTAATGGTTTGAGTTGTCTGCACAGTGGCAGAAAGTGCAAGGGCCGAGGCGGTAACCGAAGCAGTAACCGCGGCGGTGGCTATCAGGCCCACAATAATAGCAGAGATCCCAAAAATCTCGCTTTTCCCTAAACAAACTCAAATTACTTGGCGCCTCAACAGGAGCTGGAATAAATCGAGGCATGCGCATTACCAAAGCAAAAGGGTGCTTAATAGCATCCCAGCATAATGCATAAAAACAATTCTAAGCAGAACAATTTATTTCTTTCTGATTCTTACCTAAGGTATCATTACTCACAACCCAAATAAAGGGCAGCTGAATAATTAGTTCTCTTAAAAGGGGTATACTTAACATTGGAGGAGGACCAATCAGATGATCCAGAGCTCTGTCCCTCACTCAGACTGTTGCCTAATGCCCCTTTCCAATCTGTCCCTTCTCACTATCATAGGAGAAAGATCAGTACAGCTTCCATTAATTCAAAAGGATTAGCATTAGATCTTTCTGGATCCATATGAATAAAATTATCCTTTAATGAAGAAATCACAGTAAAGCACAAGCTTCCTACTAATGACAAGGTTCTCTCATCCTGAAAACTCTGTATCTGAGGATCTAAAGGCAAAAAGGCAAGCCCCAACTCTCTATTATTTGTGAAAAATCTAGGGAACACCTGGGCATTCTGCATCACTGGCATCGGTAGGGGAAGGTAGACATGATGGCCCACCGTAACTCTCCCATCATACTAGGAACCATCATCCCGAGTAGGAGAGTCTTCATCACCCACTTGGCCTCCATCCTTCTTATTCTGGAGTTGTGAAGGAGCTCTTCGAGTGAGTCTTTCAGGGATCCACAGGGGGTTTTCTTCCTCCTGTGGAAAAACACACACAGCTCCCCTGGATCTTATAAGAATAGGATCCGGGCCTTTCCAGAGATCAGTCAAGACATCTTTCCATTTTACCATTTCTTTTGGCCTATCAGGCTCTAAACTGTGGCGATCAGCCGCAGTGTGGCCTTGGGCATCACAGTTCAAGAAATTAAGGGTAAAAAGTGCCATGGATACAGCAACTCTTGGTACCGAGGGTAGAACATCCTCAATACTCCCCTTTTGTTTAATCAGATATGATTTGAGTGTACGATGGGCACGTTCCACAATGCCCTGTCCTTGAGGGTTATAAGGTAGGCCAGTTAGATGGGTAACATCCATTTGCCGACAAAACTGTCGGAATTTTTGAGAGGTATATGCTGGTCCATTGTCTGTTTTTAAAATTCTGGGTTTTCCCCAAGCACTCCAGGCCTCAAGGCAATGTTGAATCACATATGAGGCCTTTTCCCCTGTTAGGGGTGTGGCAAACATTACGCCAGAACAGGTGTCAACAGAAACATGAACATATTGAAGCCTTCCAAAAGAGGGAATATGAGTAACATCCATCTGCCACATCTGCAATGGTCTAATGCCACGTGGGTTTATTCCCATGTGGGGAGTAGGTAAGAATTCGCAGCAATTCTGGCATTGAGTAACAATTTCCCTAGCCTCTTTCCTGGATAGAGCAAAACGACGGCGCAAGGTCTCAGCCGTCACATGAAAGCGCTTATGGAATTCTTTTGCTG
Organism: Mesocricetus auratus; assembly: GCF_017639785.1. Lineage (NCBI taxonomy): Eukaryota > Metazoa > Chordata > Mammalia > Rodentia > Cricetidae > Mesocricetus > Mesocricetus auratus. The sequence continues at coordinate 8,057,113 of NW_024429215.1, forward strand.
CTTGTGCATGGGTAGACAAGGCAGTGGCCACCAGCTTTGTAGCCTTGTCCGCTAAGTCATTCCCTAAGGACATGGGACCTGGGAGTCCAGAATGTGCTCGGACATGGGTAATGAAAACAGGAAATCTCCTATTTAACAAGGCAGCTTGTATCTTCTGAAAGATGTTAGCAACTCTGCTGGAGGATCTTATTATTCCAGCTATCTCAAGGAGATTAACTGCATTAACCACATAAGAGGAATCTGATACAATATTGAGGGGTCCTGGAAAAGCCTCAAGAACCTCCAGTACTATCAGACATTCTACAACTTGAGGTGAAGTTTCATTATATTGTTTAGATATAACCCTATCCTTGACCACATAAGCTCCCATACCAGTTTTTGATCCATCAGTGTACACCACAGTCCCATCTGGGAGTGGGTCTTTAGCTGTCACTTGTGGAAACACTATAGCCTGGTTTAGGGCAAACTGTAAAATTGGATGCTTTGGAAAATGATTATCAATTTGTCCTGAAAAGGAAGTAACTAAAACTGCCCAATCACTAGATGTGGCTGCCAAGGTCTGAACTTGTGCAGCAGTATAAGGCACAATCAAGGAATCAGGATCCCTGCCAAAATGTGTAACAGCTGCTTTTATTCCGCGAGCGCGAGCTGTGCAACAGCATCAGGGTACCAGTCAATAATCTTAGCAGGGGAAGCATTTGGATGAATCCAAAGTAATGGTCCATGTTGCCACAGGACTGCAGTTGGCAATTGAGCTGTCTTAAAAACACACAGATTAAAAGGTAGTGACTCCTCAATTCGTTGTAATTGTGCTTCCTGTAAGGCCTCTTCCACCATCTGTAAGGCTCGGTGGGCGGCAGGGGTAAATTTTCTGGGTGAGGAGATATGAGGCTCACCCTCCAGGAGATCGAAGAGGGGTTTTAGATCAGCAGATGGAATTTTTAAAAAGGGCCTCAACCAATTTATATCTCCCAGAAGTTTCTGAAAATCATTTAATGTTTGTAAGTGGTCTTTGCGAATTTCTATTTTCTGAGGAACTATATTTTTGGGAGTAATCTTTGAGCCCAAAAAGAGGCCTGTATCTGCAATTTGAACCTTTTCTGAGGCAATCTCTAATCCCCACTGTTTTAATTCAGCCACCAGCATGGGAAAAGCCTTTTGTAAAACATCTAACTCTTTGTGACAAATAAGAATATCGTCCATATAATGGATAACGATTAAAGATGTAAATTGCTTCCTAATTGGCTCCAAAGCCTCCTGCACATATAGCTGACATATTGTTGGGCTATTGGCCATGCCTTGCGGCAGTACCTTCCACTGAAATCTCTTGTCTGGTTCCATATGATTAAGAGAAGGGATAGTGAAGGCAAACCTTGGTCTATCCCGTGGGTAAAGTGGAATAGAGAAGAAACAATCCTTAATATCTATAATAATAAGCTTCCAATCTTGAGGAAGTGCAGAAAGCAAAGGAAGGCCTCTTTGAACAGGGCCAAAAAGATGCATCTGATTGTTAATGGCCCGCAGGTCGTGGAGTAATCTCCACTTCCCAGATTTCTTCTTAATAACAAAAATTGGTGTATTCCATGGGGAGGTAGAAGGCTCTAGATGCCCCAGCCGTTCCTGTTCTTGCACTAATCTTGTGACAGCCTCTAATTTTTCAGAGGATAGAGGCCATTGAGAGACCCATAACGGCTCCTCTGTTTTCCATGGTATGGGTCGTGAAGCCTCAACGGCCCCTAAATAAAACCCAGTCCTTTTCTACCCCGATTTCCGTGTTGTGTAATGGGTTTTATTCTGCCTTGTTCTTGCCTACCCAAGCCTCTACCATTTGTATACCCCATCTTTGCCATAATGGCTGATGCCTGGGGGAGTATTCATTAGTTAGGGTCATGCCCATGGCTTGTAACACATCTCGTCCCCATAAATTTACAGGGAGTGGCAACACATAGGGGTAAAACATCCCTGTTTGCCTTCAGCATCCCGCCAGGTTAAGGCTGAGGCACTGATGGCAGGAGAGGACTGGTATCCAAGACCTTGTAGAGAATGAGATGAAACAACAGTGGGCCAAGACTTCGGCCACCAATGGAGTGAAATAATGCTTTTGTCTGCTCCCGAATCCATTATCCCTTCAAATTCTTTTCCATTAATTAACAATTTTATTGTAGGTCTCTCATTTAGGGGTATAGCCAGATAGGCTGAATCACTTCCAGAAGATCCCATAGCCCTTTTTTGTAAAGTGTAGGTTTCTCCATCCCCGAGGGAGGGCAGCAACACCAGTTGTGCAATTCTATCTCCCTGCTTTATAGAAAATACACCCCGAGGGCTAGAACAGAGAACTTGAATCTCCTCTTTATGATATGGGTCAACAATCCCAGGATATATAATGAGTCCCTGTAAAGTTAAGGAGCCACGGCCCAGAATAAGCCCAATGGTGGCAGGGGGCAAAGGTCAGGGAATGGACTGGGACCGGTTGAACATTCATTTGGGGCATGAGTAAGAAGTCGGAGGCGGCACGCAAGTCCATTCCGGAGGTTCCTCGGAAACCTCTACTTCCTCTTGATTGCTTTTCTGAAATTGGTTCCCATATTTCTGAGGGCCCTGGGACCATGGGCCCCGTGACCCGTTTTTTGATTGGGGTACCTTGGATTCTTCAATAGGGGGCAGAAGCCTCCCTTTTACATCCCGGACTGACCTGCATTCGCTAGCCCTATGATAACCTTTACCACAACGATAGCAAAGCTTCGATTCTCTTGTTCTTTCAGGGGCTTGACAATCTTTCTTAAGGTGCCCCATTCTCCCACAATTAAAACAAGCTTTTCGATTAGATAAATCTCTATACCTGTGCGTTTGTAAAATGGCGGCAGCTAGTCCTGCATTGGTTAGGGGTCCCCCAGCTCCCTGCACACTCTGAGCCAATCTTGTAAACCTTTGCTTTTGCGAGGGGCGATAGCCGCTCGACATTCCTGGGTTGCTTGTTCATAGACAAGTTGCTCAATCAGGGGCATAGCTTGTTCTGAATCACCAAAGATGCGACTGGCGGCCTCTGTCATTCTGGCCACAAAGTCTGAAAATGGCTCTTGGGGTCCTTGGACAATCTTTGTAAGGTGTCCACTGGACTCTCCCCTTTTTGTGAGGGCCTTCCATGCTTTAATAGCGGCGGCCGACACCTGACCATAGACGCCCCAGATGTAGTTGGTTTGATTAAGGGCATGTTGACCCTGACCTGTCAGCATTTCAAATGTCCACTGCCTCTGATTCTCATCTTCAGCCGTGGCATTAACTCTAGCTTGTGCCTGGGCTGCATCATACCAGAGAGCCTTCCATTCCATGTATTGTCCCATGTTGGGAAGCACTGCTTTCACTGTCGTTTGCCAGTCAGTGGGAGTCATGGCAAAATTAGCAAGCCTTTCCACCTGTAATGTGGTAAAGTTAGCATTGACCCCATAATTACGAACGGATTCGGCCAATTCTTTAATTTGATTGTAATCTACGGGGGTATGTACTCTTCCGCCTTCCACATTCTCGAATACTGGAAAAGCCATTTGTATTTTTCTCCGTTCCTCTAAAGGTAAAAAGGAGTCAGTACCAGTATTCAGCCGAAGCTCATATGGCGGAGGCGCTGAGAGGCGTGAGCCCGCCGGATTTATAGGCGGTGGCCTCACATTCATTTTTGTTTTCAGTGGCCGGTGTCTATCAGGGTGATATCTTTTTCCTCATACCGTGCCACCTCCTCCTCTAGACCACCTTCTTCGCTAGAATCCAGAGTGTCAGAATCAGAATTATCTAGCTCCAAGGCTTCTAGCTCTACTGCAGGGTATAGACTAGATTCTGGCTTTTTCTTTTTCTTAGATTTGTTAAGGGGTGAATGATAACTCCCTTCTTTCTCTCCCCCTTTCTTAACTTCCTGGGGAGGGCCTTTTTTCTTAGACATGTCTTTTCTTTTGCGAGCTCCCATTCTCTCACTCCGTTCAGTTTCTGACATGCTATCCTGAACTTCCTCTAAGGTTCCCTGACTTTCTATTATAGCAGGGTGACAGGCCTCATCCTCCAAGCAGTTTTTAACTAGCTTCCAAATGGCTTTGGTACCTAAGCAGAGATCTCCTTCTGCATGCTTCCTGTCTAGTTCTTTACCTAGCTTGTTCCATGAGGCCACAGTGAGGGACCCGGAACAAGCATACCATGGTGCCACTCTATCTACCTCCTTCACAAAATTTTGAAGTGTTCGTGGTGCAATTTTAAGATCTCTTTGTTTTAGCACAGTCTGTAAGGCTGTAACCACTGACTGTGACGACCCCATCGCGCTGACAGCTTATCTAAAAAACGCGCTCAACTCCGTTACCAGACTGACAGCACCAGACTGACAGCACCAGACTGACAGCACCAGACTGACAGCGCCAGATGGACAGCGCCAGATGGACAGCGCCAGATGGACAGCGCCAGACGGACAGCGCCAGACGGACAGCGCCAGACGGACAGCGCCGTTCTGTCAGCACCAGCCACGATGAAGGAGAAGGACAAACAGGACTAGCACCAAAGCCTCCACTGACCCGTCCCACGGTGATGACAAACTAAGGCCAAAGTCGAGAAAAGGGTTGTTCAGGATAAAGCATACCTCTCTGAACCTACGTCCCTGCAGTTCTGAATCCGCCCCGTCTTCCGAGGGGTCTCCCGCGGCGCCGGCGATGTTGAAGAGTTCCCGGGTTTCGGCACCAGATGTCCCGCGCTACCGTCTCGCCAGCAAGAACAACGCAGAACACTCGGATCCTTCTGCAGTAAAGCTTTAATGCATCTTGAGAGATAGATGATCAGCTTCTTAGAGGAGACCCCAAGCTAAGAAACCCAGCCCCTTATATAAGCCTAGGAGCTCCGAGTGAGACGTGTAGAGCCGGGATTGGTGGTTTGCACATCACCCCAGATGACGTCACGGGAGAGGCACAGTTTAAACGGTTAACTCCAACTGACAGCGACAGTTAACTCCAACTGACAGCGACAGTTAACTCCAACTGACAGTGGATGTCAGCGCCATCTTCTAACGGCAATAGCGATAGCGAGGGCGGCTCCTCACATATACCCACACACACACATACACACATGTAAGTTTGCACACATATGTACACATAGATATGAACATAAGCACACGTGCCTACATACCCATATGTATGCACATGTATCCACACACATATACACGTAAACACATATGCATGTGCATGCATACACACATGTATGCACATATTTCACACATATACATACATACATAAACACATATGCATGTGCATGCATACCCACATGTATGCACACGTATTTCACACACATACATACACATGTAAACACATATGCATGTGCATGCATACACACACACACACACACACACACACACACACACGCTCGACCGGCCTGGCATCTGCGTCTTGCATCCCACCGGTGGGCTAAGCCTGACTCTGCTCTGCCTCCGGCCTCCCAGAGGCCTCTGCGGCTGACGGAGACGAGCCCTGCGTGCCCCGACGCCCCGCCCTTTGCACACTCGGTCCCCAGCACATCCATCCTCCCGCTGCTCCCGCTGCTCCCTCCCTCCCGCAGGCTCCCTCCTGTCCCGCGCTCTCGGCTCGGCTCGGGAGAGTCCACACCAGGAAGCCCGGGCTGTCATCCTTCCTGGTACACTATTTACATTCGCACCTTGTCACAGGCTCCTCCGTGACCTCGACAGGGCGACTTCAATCCGCGGTGACTCAGATTCCTCCTGTATGAGAAATGACCACAGCCACCTGGAAACAAGCCATGGGGAATTAGAGAAAGGGTGGCCTGGAAAATCTCACCACCGAGGGTGTGGCTAGTGTGCTCGGCATCGCCGCGCCCAAGAAGCTGAGGCTGGAGGATGGCATGTCCTGCACCAGAGCAAGGTGTGTCGTCACACCTGTCATCCCGGCACTGAGGAGGACCAAGGGTCAGAGAGAGAGCAGCCTGGGCTACACGGCAACCTGTCGCATACACCCCAGGCTGGCCCCACGCCCTCCGGGACCTCTCCACGCACCGGGACCTCTCCACGCCCTCCGGGACCTCTCCACGCCCTCCGGGACCTCTCCACGCCTCCGGGACCTCTCCACGCCCTCCGGGACCTCTCCACGCACCGGGACCTCTCCACGCTCTCCGGGACCTCTCCACGCCCTCCGGGACCTCTCCACACCCTCCGGGACCTCTCCACGCACCGGGACCTCTCCACGCCCTCCGGGACCTCTCCACGCCCTCCGGGACCTCTCCACGCTCTCCGGGACCTCTCCACGCCCTCCGGGACCTCTCCACACCCTCCGGGACCTCTCCACGCACCGGGACCTCTCCACGCCCTCCGGGACCTCTCCACGCCCTCCGGGACCTCTCCACGCCTCCGGGACCTCTCCACGCACCGTGCAGGCTGTCCGTCCATCTCACTGTCCTCTCTTGGTGGATGGGGCGCACCACAGCCAGCCGTCACCACCCCACCTCCCAGAGCTGGGATCTAACCAGCCTCCAGGACTTCTGGCTTCCGCAGTGCGCGAAGTCAGACCCAGGGCCGTGCGCAAACCACGCAGGCAGACCCCAGCTGAGTTCCAGGGTCTCGCCCGGTCTATGTAGACCAGGCTGGCCTTGAACTCACAGGGGTCTGCAGTCACCTCGGCTTCGGCGGGGTTTTCTGTGGTTGTTGTTTTCTGTTTTTTAGTCCCCCAGAGTGCCACACCACACCTGGCTGTTCTAGTGCTTGCCCGGGACAGATTTGAACTCATACTGCAGAAGGGCTTGTGCTTCCTCCCGATGTGACAGGAGTGTGCACGTCTCTGCTCGCCCTGCCCAGGAGGCTCACACCTGTCCCCAGGGCCTCTTGCTCCCCGGCACTGGAAAACTGTAAAAAGTGAGGGTCACGGGGCCATCCAGGCGATGCCATCTACTCTGACGTACCGGGCCAGGGTGCATATTTGACCTCCTCGCTTTCCGTCATTGACGGGGCAGAATTGCAGCGGGGAAGGGTGGGGAGAGAGCTACCTTTTACTGCCCTGTCCCTAGCATCATCTCAGCCTTGGAGAGTGTCCCTGAGTCAGAGGAGGAAGCGAGACTCACGGGGGTCATAACGCAAGTGCTGCACTTTGACCTCCTGGACAGGCTTCCCAACCCCCGCCCCACCCCTACCCATCTCAGCTCCCCTCCCGCCTCACCCCTACCCCATCTCAGCTCCCCTCCCGCCTCACCCTTACCCAATCTCAGCTCCCTCCCCGCCTCACCCCTACCCCATCTCAGCTCCCCTCCCACCTCACCCCTACCCCATCTCAGCTCCCTCCCATCTCACCCCTACCAATCCCAAATCCCCATCTACCTCACCCCTTCGCATCCCAACTCCCTTTTGACCAAACCCCCACCCCCTCTCAGCTCCCCTCCCGCCTCACCCCTACCCCATCCTAACTTCCCCCAGCCCAGCCCAGCTCCCTCCTCTTCCACATCTCCTAAGATGCAAAGATGCAGTTATCTTAATGCGTTCCAGAATGTGCCGCCATTAGAACCACAGGAACTTTCAGTTTTGTTCCTGTGGGGCGAGGGTCTAAGGTAGTACACAACTGTAATCCCAACCCTTGCGAGGCAGAAGCCCGGTCCGAGGTCAGCCTGATCAACACGGTATGAGTTTCAGGCCAACTTGAACTACACAGAGGGCTCTGTCTCAGGGTGGGGCACCCCAGATCTGGTGGGACATGCCCTTAATCCTAGCACTCCAGAGGCAGAGGCACGTGAGCCCAGCCTGGTGTACACAGCCAGCCGCAGGCCAGCCAGGCCTACATGGTGAGGACCTGTCTCAAAAACTAAAGGAAGGTTAGTTATTTCAATGCATGGTAGCCAACAGCTGTAACCCCACCTCTTGAGAGACTGAAGCCAGAGGACTTGAGGTTAAGGACAGCCTGAACCTTGTCTCAAAAAAAAAAAAAAAACTTGTTTTTCACTACCTAGGAACGCAGCATGTGTTTAATATATATGTGTATGATGATGCATGTTCCCATGAACACAGGACAGAGGGCAAAGGTCAACACTGGACGTCTTCCTCTATGCCCAGCCCCCCACCCCTTTTTGACTTTCCAAGGCAAGGTTTCTTTCTCTGTGTAACAGTCCTGGCTGTCCTGGAACTCACTCTGTAGACCAGGCTGGCCTCGAACTCACAGAGATCCGCCTGCCTCTGCCTCCCGAGTGCTGGGATTGAAGGCGTGCGCTACCACCGCCCGGCCCGGCCACACACCTCTGTTGTCTGCATCCCCCTGGCTTCTGCGTGGCTAATGGAGGAACCCTTGCCTGTGCAGGGCAAAGACATGTTAAGTAAGACACAGAGGATCTTCCTTCTCCTCCTCGACTCTTCAGAACAGAGCCCGCTCCCACCCTTAACCTGCCACTGAAGGGACTGCAAGGGACTCTTCCATGGTGAGGAGACACCGTGGCTGAGGGCACTTATAGGAGAGACACCGTGACTGAGGGCACTTATAGGAGGGACACCGTGACTGAGGGCACTTAGAGGAGAGACACCATGACTGAGGGCACTTAGAGGAGGGACACCGTGACTGAGGGCACTTATAGGAGAGACACCGTGACTGAGGGCACTTATAGGAGAGACACCGTGACTGAGGGCACTTAGAGGAGGGACACCGTGACTGAGGGCACTTAGAGGAGAGACACCATGACTGAGGGCACTTATTGGAGAGACACCGTGACTGAGGGCACTTAGAGGAGAGACACCGTGACTGAGGGCACTTATAGGAGGGACACCGTGACTGAGGGCACTTAGAGGAGGGACACCGTGACTGAGGGCACTTAGAGGAGAGTTTATTGGGGCTTGCAGTGTCAGAGGGTGAGTCGGGGACCTTCTCGGCAGGAAGTGCAGAAGCAGGCACGGGGCTGAGGCAAAGGTGAATCAGGTTTGTCGCCCCAGAATCTGGAGGCTCAGGTAGAAGGGGCACCGTGAGATGAAGCTGGGCTGTAGTGTGCGGCCGGCTCAAATAACACAAGCATGCACGTAAATACACACTACGTCTCTCAGTGGCAGGCATCTGTGAGCAACGAAACGGAGGGACAGCTGTGTACCTGGAAAAAATAAAAGATCAGTGTGAGGTCCTAACACAACCACCCACCCAGGCTCGCAGCACCAGTTCCCAGCTCCCAACAAGGTTCACAGCGAAGGAAATCGCACGGCTGACAGGCATGCAGTTTTACCAGGACTCGCTAAAGCACAATCCCTGCACAAGCGCTTTCATCTTAGTGCAGGGTCTCTGGGCTTTCATACTGGGATTACCTAAGAACAGGCTGTTCTAATAGTCAAGGATTGCCCTCTTTGTGCAGAATTTCCTCCTGTGACTCACTTGGGGGTCAATCCTTGAGGACTTTTGCCTAACCACATTTGGCAAATAGATGTAACACATGTGCCATCCTTTGGTAAATTACAATTTGTTCATGTTTCTGTAGATACTTTTTCCCACCTGATATTTGCCTCTGTCCACTCTGGTGAAAAAGTGAAAGATCTTAAGAGCCACTGTCTACAGGCTTTTGCTTAAATAGGGGTCCCAAAACAAATTAAGACCGGTAATGGCCCCGCCTACGTCAGCAGAGGTTTCAATCACTTTTGTCTAGATTTTGATATCTCCCCCAAAATTGGAATTCCTTACAAGCCCCAGGACAGGCTATCGTGGAACATGCTCATCACACTTTAAAAGCCTATTTAGCTGAAGTAAAGAAGGGGGACCTTGGGGGCCACCTTGGCTCCCCTCACTGTACTCTATCATTTATTCTCTATATCTTAAATTTTTTAATTGTGGATGCTTCTGGCAACTCCGCAGCAGATCGTCATTGGCAGCCTGCTGTACAGCAAAAACCTCTAGTTAAATGGAAAGACCTAACCTTGGGTCTTTGGAGAGGACCAGATCCTGTTTTGGTTTGGGCCCGGGGGTCTGTTTTTTTCCCACAAGATGGTGAGTCCCCAATTTGGGTTTCACAGCGTTGTGTGCGCTCTGTTCCTGCTGATACTCATCAGCCGCCAATAGACTCATTAGTCTTTAATGAGGAACCTGCCTGTCCTGATGCTTGGGGGTCTTCAGTGTCAGACGTATCCAGCTATAACCAGCCTCAACCATAGCCTAGGAAAGGCAGCCCTCAGGATGGATTTGCCTGCTTGGACATTTGCTAATTCAATAACACTCCCTCGGGAGAAATGTTTATCTCCTCCAGGAATGCCGCTTGAGAAGCTGTTCATCAGCCTTGGTGGTCCGAGTCCCAGGTGTCATGCCTATTCCAGTGAACACTCAGGAGAGAACCAACTCATCCTCACATGACACGGGAGAGACTTTGACATCACCGCAGCTGCAGTTTTTGGCTTCCCTATCTCTTAGCCAGTTGCCACGGCAGGCATGCTAGATAAACCCACAGGGGAGGATGTCTCTACCTTAAATTCCCAAAGTTATACTAATTACAATTGGGCACTTTAAATCTTAATTAACAAATGGACTTAATTGGCTATTCTAACTGAGATCAGGGTGCCTCCCTTTTGGGAGAACCCCCTCATAACGGGACTGCAACAGACAGGTCTATTACTTGAGGAATGGAGTGGGTCACTAGCCCTCAGGATTATAACCCTGGGCAACTCAGTCTTCAGCCCTAGTTTGCCTTTTGGAAAGGCCACAAGCCCAGTGCCATTTTCTTACAAAGCAGATCGCTCTCTCCTTGTCAACAGAAAACCCCTCAGTGCAGGCCTGGTTGAGCCAGCAAGACAAATGAGTTATCAATGGCAGGTACCTCATGGGGGACAGCTATCAACCTAAGACAGAGGGTTTGTGAGGCCTGGACAGACTACTCATTGACAGGTAAGACAGATGTTAACGTCCCAGGCAACCTAAGCCAGATGCTCATTTTTTAATTATATATAAAAGGGGGATTTGTTGCGCCCTTCCCCCATGGGGGTCTGTGGACTGCTTGTTACTAGCGGCTTTTAGCAAAACATTTCTCGTTCCCTCCTCCCAGTAAGGCCTTCATTCAGGTTCCAGTTTATTGTCTAAATGCTAATTCCTGGTTTTGGCCCACCCTTTGCGGGAGGACCCTGGGAACATAGGCTTCTGACCTTGGTGTTTTCCCACCATGCCTGCCACTGGCATACAAGGCTCCACTCTTGTAATAATAAACGCCATTCCCCTTGTAAGAATGCGCTGCTGTCTTTGTCTTTATTTTCGTCCTTAGCCCTTTGCTCGGATCGTTGTGAAGTATGGTTGCACCGTAGCTGTGAACACACTGGCAGCTCCCTACATGTCCCCCCAGTTGTGAATGATCGTGTCTATCAATACTGCCAATGTTCTGCTCTTATCAGCCATTTCTCGGAGACTTTCACCGCAGACTCTCTGGTACTCTGGCTCTCACAGTCTTTCCGCCCCCTCCTCTGTGATGTAGATGCAGGAGCTCTCTGTGATGTCCCCTGAGCTGTAGATGCAGGAACTGTGATGCTGATTTATCCACTGGGGCTCTGCATTGTGCGTGGTCTTCTGTGATGGTCACTATTTGACCAGGTTTTTGTTTTACTGTATCCCAGACTGACCTCAAACTTTCTATGTTAGCTGAGGCTGGTCTTGCAATCCCCGTCCTCCTGCCTGTACCTCCCAAACGCTGGGATGCACAGCAGGGGTATGCTACCATACCTGGCTTTAAATATCTTATCTGTTTATTTGTTTTACAACCCGACTGTTGCTTCCTCTCCTCCCAGCCCCTCCTTCCATCTCCTCTCTGCCCCACCCCCCATTCACTCCTCCATTTCTAGTCAGAGGATGGGCCTCCCACAGATATCAACCAAACGTGGCACATTAAGGTAAAGGCCGGATGAGGCACCCCAGCATGAGGAGTAGGGTCCCAAAAGCAGGCACAAAAATCAAGGACATCCTCGGCTCCTACTGTTAGGAGTCCCACAGGAAGACCAACTGTAGTTTATATGCGGAGGGCTAGGTCAGCCCCATGCGGGCTCCCTGCTGGTCCCTTCAGTATCCATGAGTCCCTATAAGCCCTGCTTAGTTTATTCTGTGGGTTGCCTTGAGGTGTCCTTGACTCCTCTGGCTCCTATAATCCTTCCTCCCCTTTTCTGCAGGATCCGCCCAATGTTTGGTTGTGGGTTTCTGCATCCATTTTTATGCGTGGGATGAGGCCTCTCTGATGGCCATGAGGAAGAATGAAAGTGACATCAGAGGTGTAGATACTAGTTGGGTCTGGTGGGATAGGCCGTTCATCCCAGCTACTTGGAAGACTGAGCCAGAATGTTCCATGCAAACTCAAGGCAACTTAGTGAAACCTTATATCACAAGAAAGCAAAAACAAAACTAGAGGCTGGAGAAAAGGCTCAGTGGTTAAGAGCACTGGCTGCTTTGACAGAGGACCTGGATTCAATTCCCAGCAACTACACAAGCTCACAACCATATCTGTAATGAGATCTGGAGTCCTCTTCTGGTGTTCAGGGATGCATGCAGGCAGAATAATGTATACATAATAAATAAATATGTATATTTTAAATAAATAAATCTTTTTTCTTTTGGTCTTTCGAGACATGGCTTCTCTGTGGCTTTGGAGGCTGTCCTGGAACTAGCTCTTGTAGACCAGGCTGGCCTCAAACTCACAGAGATCCACCTGCCTCTGCCTCTGAGTGCTGGGATTAAAGGCGGGAGCCACCACTGCCTGGTTAAATAAATAAATCTTAAAAAAAATAAACACACAAGTGGCAGCTCATGCAGAAGAGGATGTGGAGAACACTCCTTCACGGCTGGTGGGAGTGAAACCTTGGCAGCCACTTTGGAAATCAGTTATGGAGGGTTCCTCGGAAAACTGGGGACTGATTTACCTCAAGCTTCAGCAATACCACTCATGGGTATTTACCCAAAGGATGCTCAATCCTACCACAAGGACACTTGTGCAGTCATATTCACTACAACTTTGTTCATAACAACCAGAGCCTGGAAACAACCTAGATGTCCCTCAACTGAAGAATGGGTAAAGAAAATGTGATACATTTACACAAGGGAGTACTAGTCAGCTGTTAAAAACAGTGACATCATGATATTTGCAGGCTTAAAAAAAAAAATCCTGGGTGAGGCAACCCAGACCCAGAAAGACAAACATGGTATCTGCTCACTTACAAGCGGATATTAGCTGTTAAGTAAAGGATAGTCATGCTACAGTCCACAGACCCAAAGAGGTTAAGTAACAAGGAGGGCTCTAAGGGGGGACGATGCATGGATCTTCTTTTTTAGACAGGGTTTCTCTGTATTGTTTTGTAGGCTATCCTGGAACTTGCTCTTGTAGACCAGGCTGGTCTCAAACTCACAGAGATCCGCTTGCCTCTGCCTCCCGAGTGCTGGGATTAAAGGCGTGTGCCACCAACGCCCGGCTTGAATCTTTTTTTTTTCGAGACAGGGTTTCTCTGTGGCTTTGGAGGCTGTCCTGGAACTCGCTCTGTAGACCAGGCTGGCCTCGAACTCACAGAGATCCGCCTGCCTCTGCCTCCCGAGTGCTGGGATTAAAGGCGTGCGCCACCAATGCCCGGCTTGAATCTTCTTGAGAAGATAAATAGAATAGATTTTGCAGGTGTACTGGGGGGCGTGGGGGGATGGGGAACAAGAGGGATCAGTCGGGGTCGTGTGTGGGGGAGTGGCGGGGGAGCACTGGGAGAGATGGCTGGATTTGGGGTTTTGGGGGGGGCAGTGATGTTGAAAGCTACCGCAGTGCAAACTCCCGGGAATCTATGAGAATGGCCCCAGTGGTCTCCTAGCAATGGGGGTCCCGAGCCCGAACTGATCGTCTGTAACCAGCAAGACTTCTAGCAGTGGGACATCAGCCCAGACACAAAACCTTCCACCTACAATCTGTCCTGCCTGCAAGAGGGGCTGGGGTAATGGAGACATAGAACTTGTGGGCGTGGCCAACCAATGACTGGCCCACTTGAGACCCCTTCCCCCCAAGAGGGGACCCATGCCTGACACTAACCAGGGGTGGATAGCTCAGAGACCCAGGAATGAGCGAAACATAACTGGCAAATAAAATAAAATAAAAGTCAATGAAGCGACCCTTGACGATAGTTTAAGCTATACTCTTAGATGGGTACAGGTTTTCTTCAGCATCAGGTAGGAGCAGATGCATGGAAAACTTTAGCAGGCCGGCTTCTAAAATCTTCGCTCAGGGTTCAAACAAAAAGGAGCCACACGTAAGCGAAGGAACTAAAATCTGAGGGAAGAAGCAATCTGCTTACAGCGTGATCTTTCTATCCATCTCTCTTTATTCTTCTTACAGAAACAAAATGTTTCCAGTTTTATCTGCTTACAGCGTGATCTTTCTATCCATCTCTCTTTATTCTTCTTACAGAAACAAAATGTTTCCAGTTTTACATATCACTACAATCGGCAACTTTCCAGCCCTAGTGGGATTCTGGGGCTGGGATTCTTGTGCTCCATAAAAGACAGATAGGAATCTTCACGTCGGGGAAGTCCTGGTTGTCAGCTCAAAGGTGAGAGTGGCTAGGGAACGTTCGTGAACTCCTGATGGGAGAAGGAGGTTGGTTAAGAGACTGAATCATCAGGGAATTCTAGAAAGGGGGACTAGTGCGCTGCGCTGCGTTTTTACGTGGTTAGAGAAAAAGCTAAGCGTTTATAGGCGGTAAAAACCATGAGTAAGGCAAAGATTGCCTATTAACTCATCGGCCGCTTTTCTCCCTGCATGCATAGGGAGTGCCCGGTAACCAGGCAACCTACTAAACAACAGAGGAATGCAGGCAAGCAGCTTTTGGTCTGCTGTCTGCACTTTCGCTGTGGTTTCCTGCTGGGAGAAGCTTTTGCAATGAATTGTTTGAGCCCGTGAGTCTAAGTTTACTTTGCACAAGAAATGGAACCTGGCCCTTCCGGTACGCTAGCCTCAGTGGCGGCACAGGCCTCCAGGAAAGTTTGCTTCCCCCCCCCGGGGATGAGCAAATGGGCTGGGCTGATTCCCTTTGTCTTTATCTTCTCCGGGAAGCACAAGCTGTAAATCTCTGAAACAAGAATCTTGAGAATCTTTTAGTGCAGCGTTAGGTTATTGTTTCTCTACCTGCCAGTGAGGTAAAAGTTGGGCACACTTACTTTTTTGTATCGATCTGGGAAGCTAGAAATCAACAGCTTTGGGCGTGTAGTAATTCTATGTCCTTGGATATCCTGGAATGTCTTAGGTGGGATGCTTTTGCCTGGACCCTAAACACTGACCAAACGGCTGTCAATAAAGATAATTGCGGAAGGCAGATCTCTGTTACGACATGGGTGAGGAGGACAAAGACCTAAGGGTGGGAAACAGGTTTCACCGCAGCTAGGGAGTGTAATCAGGAAACTCCAAACGCATGGGAGAAATTTGTTCGCAGTAAATGATCAGGTAGTGCTAAACTGAGAAACCCCAAGTTTGTTGCAGAAAGGAATAAGCTTCTAGAAGAAATGTTCAGCAAGAAACAACCACTCTTATTCATAAGACTATAGAGCCAAATACGACCTTCGTATTGGTTTAAAAACCTCCATGCAGAGCCCCCGACTCCGGTGGGCTGTCCCCTAAAGTGACGGCTGCATAATTACTGGGTGATCTTGAGGTTTGTAGCGCAGACGCAGAGACCCACAGGCAAACGCTAGGTGGAGCCAGAGGAACCCCACGGAAGGAAGGATTGTAGGAGCCAGAGGAGGTCGAGGACGCCAGAACAAGGTCCACAGAGTCAACTAAGCAGGGTCATCGGGGTTCATGGAGACTGAAGCAACAAACATGGACCCGAGAGGGGTCTCAGCTGGGTCCTCTGCGTATATGTCATGGTTGTGTAGCTTGGTCCTCTTGTGGAACGCCTAACAGTGGGAGTGAGGGGGTGTTTCTGACTCTGTTGCCTGGGCTTGGGACTTTTTCCTTCTACTGGCTTGCCTTTTCCAGCCTTGATACAAGGGCTTGTGCCCGATCTTATTGTAAGTTGTTATGCCATTTTTGGTGGATATCTCTGGGAGGTGCGTGTGCGCTCTCTCTCTCTCTCTCTCTCTCTCTCTCTGTCTCTCTCTGTCTCTGTGTGTCTCTCTGTCTATGTCTCTCTCTATCTGTGTCTCTGTGTCTCTGTCTCTGTGTCTGTCTCTCTGTCTCTCTCTCTGTCTCTCTCTCTGTGTCTGTGTCTCTCTGTGTGTCTCTCTGTGTCTCTCTCTGTCTGTGTCTCTGTCTGTCTCTGTGTCTGTCTCTCTGTCTGTCTCTGTCTCTCTGTCTCTCTCTCTCCTGTAGGAATGGATCTGAGAGAAGAGGAGGTGGGAGAGGGACTGGGAAAAATGGAGGCAGGGAAAACTGGTCAGGATGTAGCGTATGAGAGAAGAATAAATAAAAAGGAAAAGAAAAAATGGGGAGATTTACCAGTTGGGTGGTGGCACACATGCCTTTTTGTTTGTTTGTTTTTTGAGACAGGGTTTCTCTGTATTGTTTTGGAGACTGTCCTGGAACTCACTCTGCAGACCAGGCTGGCCTCAAACTCACAGAGATCCACCTGTCTCTGCCTCCCGAGTGGAGGGATCAAAGGCGTGCACCACCAATGCCCGGTGGCACACATGCCTTTAATCCCATCACTCAGGAGGCAGAGGCAGGCAGATCTCTGAATTGGAGGCCAGTCTGGCCTACAGGGAGTTCCAGAACATCCAGGACTACACAGAGAAATCCTGTCTCGAAAAGCCAAAAGAATAAATAAGGGTGGCACAGACATTGTGTGACTGGTGAGCCTGAGACCCATGCCATTAGAATAAGTCCGCCCCGACATTGCCTGGAGCTCCAGGACCCAGAGGCTGGATGACACCGAGACCTAGGATAGAACCAAACAGGACCGGTAAAAAAAAGTCAATGTAGCCTCCAAAGCCACAGAGAAACCCTGTCTCGAAAAAACAAAAAAAAAAAAAAAAAAGTCAACGTAATGAGGTCCAGTGATATTCTGCTATATTCATAGATTGGTGCCTAGCTCAGTAGTCACCAGAGAAGCATCACCCAGCAGCTGATGGAAACAGATGCAGACCCACAGCCAAACATTAGGCAGAGCTCAGGAAATCCTGTGGAAGAGGGGGGGAGGAAGGATTGTTGGAGCCAGAAGGGCCAAGGACATCACAGAAAACTCATAGAACCAACTAACCTGGTTCGTAGGGGCTCACAGAGACTGAGCCAAATGACCAGGGAGCCTGCATGGGACTGACCTAGGCCCTCTGCATATGTGTGACAGCTGTGTAACTTGGTCGTCTCGTGGGTCTCCCAACAGTGGGAGCGGGAACTGTCTCTGACTCTTTTGCTGGCTTTTGGGACCCTACTGGATCGCCTTGTCCAACCTTAACAGGAGGGGGTGCTTAGTTTTGCTGAAATTTGGTATGCCATGTTTTGTTGATATCCATAGGAGACCTATCCTTTTCTGAGTGGATGGTGAGGGGACGTGGGGGTAGTACTAGGAAGAGAAGAGGGAGGAGAAACTGCAAAAAAAAATAATCGAAAAGAAAGAAAGAACGAGAGTGAATAAAAACAAGCAGATGAAAGGGGACTTATCCGTGCGGCTCAAGCTCTATGGTTTAGGTAGTCCAGCAATGGCGGGCCTTCACTCTGGAGAGGCTGGGAGCTCAGCGGCTGTCTGATCTGAGACTTGACGCCTCCGTAGTCCCAGTCTGGCGTTGAGGGCTGTGAGGACTCCTAGAGACCTACAGCTCTCCAATATACACTGCAGGGCTGAGGAAACTGATGTCAGTGGAGGACGCTGCAGCAACTGAGTAGATGAACCCGCTAACAAGACCCAAAAGCAGTCAGGCAAAAGACAGAAGTGTTTCCCCTCTGGCCTCCTCATGTCTGTGCTGTCACTGGAAGGTGTTTCGGACACTGTGTCTTCCCGCTTCAGTTAAATTAACCAGGTAACCCCTCCACAGACATTCTCAGAGCTAACCTTAATCTAGAGAATCCCTCGAGGGTGTGCCCCAGACCCTCCACAGACATTCTCAGAGCTAACCTTAATCTAGAGAATCCCTCGAGGGTGTGCCCCAGACCCTCCACAGACATTCTCAGAGCTAACCTTAATCTAGAGAATCCCTCAAGGGTGTGCCCCAGACCCTCCACAGACATTCTCAGAGCTAACCTTAATCTAGAGAATCCCTCGAGGGTGTGCCCCAGAGGTTCCTACCTTGATTGAGTACAACTCTAGTCAGGTTGACAACCAAGATTTGCCATCACAGTGGCTTTCCCGGAGTCCTGGGTAAGGCGTGCAAGACTTGGAAGAGCTATGCACACACTGTCCTAAATCCCTCCTCCATCCACCGTGGGATTCAAACCATCACATCCCATGTGTGACTCATTCTGACAGAACTGCTTCCCTCAGTCGCCCTCTTGGGAGAGCATATAATTTGGCGGGTATCCAGCAAGGGTCTAAACACCCGGAAGAACTGGGCAATGGTGGCGCACGCCTTTAATCCCAGATAAAGACGCTGAGGTTTTCGCTCAATTGAGGAAATGCTGTCTCACAGTGCATGGACCCGAGCGGATCCCTATAACCCAACAATAAAAATAAAATAAAACAAAAGCTAGGGGCGGTGGCATGTGCTTGTAACTCCGGTGCTAAGGAGGAATTGACAGAATAGTCCCTGAGGCTGGCTGGTCAGCCAGTAGAGCCTAGTTTGTAAGTCCCAGGCCAGTCATGATGATGGGGCTGAGAAGAAGATGACTCAGTTGTCATAGTGCCTGCTGTGTAAACATGAGGACCTGAGTTCAGATCCCGAGCACAGGTGGGGAATGGCCATGTATGCCTGTCACCCCAGGCCTGGGAGAATGGTTTTGGAGACAGCCAGAACCCTGATCTTACTACCCGGCAGGATAGCCAGTCAGTGAATACTGGATTCTTCAAGAAGCCGTCCCAATCCACAAGCGACTGATTGATTTACACAGTCCTTCTGAAATTGTGAAGCAGATCACTTCCATCAGTATTGAGCCAGGAGTGGAGGCTGAAGTCACTATTACAGATGCCTAGATCAGCTATTTTAATAAATTGACTTAACCTGTTGTTAAAAAAAAAGAAAAGAAAAAAAATAAATTAAAAAATAAAAAATAAAGCCGGGCGTTGGTGGCGCATGCCTTTAATCCCAGCACTCGGGAGGCGGAGGCAGGCGGATCTCTGTGAGTTTGAGGCCAGCCCAGTCTACAGAGCGAGTTCCAGGACAGCCTCCAAAGCCACAGAGAAACCCTGTCTCGGAAAACCAAAAGAAAAAAGAAAAGAAATCGTCTCAGAAGATAAGGTAGAGATCAATAGACAAAGATTCCTGATGTCTGCTCTTGTCCTTTACACGTGCAATATGCACACAC
This sequence comes from Mesocricetus auratus, assembly GCF_017639785.1. Classification (NCBI taxonomy): domain Eukaryota; kingdom Metazoa; phylum Chordata; class Mammalia; order Rodentia; family Cricetidae; genus Mesocricetus; species Mesocricetus auratus. The sequence continues at coordinate 8,076,466 of NW_024429215.1, forward strand.
TCACAAACAAGGCCGGGTGTGGTGGCGCACGCCTTTAATCTCAGTGCTCTGGAGGCAGAGGCAGGCAGATTTCTGAGTTCGAGGCCAGCCTGGTCTACAGAGCGAGTTCCAGGCCAGCCAGTGCTGTTACACAGAGAGACCCTGTCTTGAAAAAAGAAAGTTGTTCTCTGACCTCCATATATCAACACACACACATGTACACGAACACACGTACACACGAATGTGCATGTACACCTGCACACACGTGCTTAAATATGGATATTAAGGTCACTTTGTGCAAGTGCATCACAATATCTGTCCTTCATTTGACACCTCTTTAAGGCACAGGCCACTTATCTCTGGGTCTTTTGGGCAGCACTCACAAAGGACCTGCACCATTCTCTCTCCTGATTTCTGCAGGAGCAATGACAGCCATGCTAGACTCTTGCTTCCGGACCCACATCAGCACCATGGACAGCACTAGGGAGGCTTGACTACTGGGAAGGGTTAGGACCTGGGCAGTTTAGCTGTCTGCAGCCTTGCAAGGTCTCTTCCTGAGCACTACTGTGTTCCCAGCCCCCAAGAGGATGCTCAGTGAGGGTCGTGTTGAGCGGAGAACAGAGATGGTTGGAGCGGTCGATCGTAGACGTCTGTTAGGATGCCTGATTCGAGAGTACAGCAAGTTCCAGGTCTGGACGACCACCCCCATCGCTAGGGTCTGCGGGCTTCCGCATCCTACCCACACCCGCGCATGTGCACCCCCCAGCACTCACAGGTAGATGGCTATTCCCGGCATGCTGTGGCTAGCCTACCATCAGGAGGCTCCCAGCCTCAGGCTCCCTCCCCATGGTGCCCTTTGCTTCCTCCTCAGCTAGCGAGGAGCTAAGAGGACAAACAAAAGAAGAACACTAGCTGGTCTTCCAGAGGTCCCGAGTTCAATTTCCAGCAATCACACATGATGGCTCACAACTGTGTGTAGTAAGATCTGGTGCCCTCTTCTGGCCTACAGGCATACATGCAGACAGAACACTATACATAATAAATAAATCTTTTTTTAAAAAGTGCTAGCTAGGTGGTGGTTGCATATGCCTTTAATCCCAGCACTTGGGAGGCAGAGGCAGGCGGATCTCCAGGCCAGCCTGGTCTATAGAATTAGATCCTGTCTCGGAAAACAAACACCATCACATGATAGGGGAAGTCCTCCTGTGTATATCTTTGTCTTATTGGTTGATAAATAAAGCACTGTTGGCCAATAGGGAAGCAAGATATGTGTGACTAGGAGTCGAGGAGGAATCTGGGAAATGTAGTCAAGAGAAGAGAGTTGCCATGTGATCCTGGGAAGACAGGACTCATGAGGCTGGCATTCTCAGTAAGATAAGACCTTTTAGAAATATATATATAGGCCAGGCGTTGGTGGTGCACACCTTTGATCCCAGCACTCGGGAGGCAGAGGTAGGTGGATCTCTGTGAGTTCGAGGCCAGCCTTGTCTACAGAGCGAGTTCCAGGACAGCCTCCAAAACAATACAGAGAAACCCTGTCTTGAAAAACCAAAAAAAATTATATATATATATATATATATATATATATATATATATAATTATATATATATAGTCATGGGTTAATACTTAAGACAGAACTAACCAATGAGAAGCCCTGGACATTGGCCGACAGCATTGTAACTAATAGTCTCTGTGTGCTATTTGGGGTTGATGCGGCACTGGGACCAGGCTGGCGGGAAGAATGTTCGTTACAAACACAAACAAACAAAACCCCATCTCCACCTGTCAGTATACCAGAGTGTCCCTCGTCATCTTTCCAAGTTAATAGATGGGAACTTTTACTAGGTGACTTTGCTATGTCTATGCCCTGTAAGCTGCTGATTCTTGCAGTGGCCAAGGCTGGGACCAGTGGTTAAGAGAAATGACCATGTGTCTGCACCTGAATCTAGGAGTCCCTGAAAGGTCCGTCCCTCAATAGTTAGGATCATCATTGGTCTGGACTCCATAGTGGACACCCAACAAGCCATAGGTCCTGTAAGATCCAAACCCCCCTTCTCCTCTTACAGGCTTAAGGAAGGGATTATTAGTTGTAAACTTAGGGGATAAAACTAATTGAGCAATTCTAGCTCCTTGGAGTATAACAGTGACTTCCTTGCCAGCTTCCACCATTATTTTGATCTCTCCTATATCTTCGTCAGTAACTCCCAGAATGACTCTAACTCCCTTAAGTAGAGCGCTACTCCTTCCTAAAATCAACCCAATTGAGCCTTGTGGTAAAGGGCCCTTGATCCTGTGCCCAAAGCTTGGGGTCCCATATGAGGAGTCAAAACTGCTCTGGTAGAGGAACAGAGGTCCAGTCCTGTGCTACCTGGGGTACCTCTGACAAGGTCCTGGATACAAAGGGGTTCCTCTGAGGTAGGACCTGAATAGGGCAGGGAACAGGTGTATCCAGGGCTCCATACACCTGGGAGTAAGGTGTCCAGAGTGGACCCCGACTCCCGTTTCCTGAAGGTGGCAGAGGGTAGCCCTGTACAACAGTCTTAGATCAACAGTTTCTGGCCCAATGATATCCTCTTTTACAGAGGGGCAAAGACCTGGCTCTGAACAAGGGGGTACAACGGAGTCCTTAGCAGGACAATTTTTCTGAAAGTGGCCTGTTTGCTTGCATCTGAAGCACATCTTAGGTCTAGGCCCCTCACTGACCTTTCTATTTCCTTGTACAGCAGCAGCAATAATTTGTCCATAATGTGATATTCATCTATATCTCTACAAATGCGAATATAATCGTTGAAGCTCCTGGTTTTGTGAGGCCATAAAGCCTCCTTGCAGTATTTGTTAGCGTTTTCAAAAGCTAATTGTCTTACTAATGGCATAGCATTTTCAGTATCCCCAAATATACGACCTGCAAGTTGTAGGAGCCGGTCCACAAACTCAGAATAGGGTTCAGACGGTCCCTGTAGGATCTTAGAAAGTTGGTCTCCTGCGGCCTTATTAGGCAAGGCTTTCCATGCATGGCCAGCAGCTGCTGAGATATGTGCATAAACAGCTGGATCGTAAAGAATTTGCCGGCCCAGAGTTGCATAGGCTCCTGTGCTGGTAAGCATTTCTAAATTCCTATCAGGAAAACCGGCAGCCGAGTTGCTCTGTGCTGTCTGGTTATACAGTTCTTGGTATTCACCCCTCCAGATCAAATAATCCCCCCCCAGAGCGTAGGGGGACATAATTGCTGCCAATCACTGGGGGTACAATTCAAGGCTGTAAAGAATTCAAAGAATCCCAGAGTGAAAGGGGCATGAGGCCCAAATGCCATAACTGCCTCCTTCCACTGTTTTATATCCTTAAATTTAAGATGGGAGGATTAACTGGCTCTAAAACTGGAAACATCATTCTGCCCTTCTGCATTTCAGGAGGGGCTGAAGGAAGACGGAGAGAACTGGAATGTTCAGGATTACAGGCAGGGGTGCGTGGCTCAAGGGAGCATTTTTTAAACTTGTTTTTTAATTTGTGGACGCCTTTCAAGTCAAGGCTTTTCACCTTCCTCTATCTCATTCCCTGAAGTAGAGGGAGAAGACTCAGAGGAAGAAACATTAGAAGTTTGAATTGATCTAAGTTCCTCAGTTTCATCCCCCGAAGAAGAGGGAGAGGACTCAGAAGGGGAAGCATTAGAAGTTTGAATTGTTCTGACAGACTCTAGGTCTTGAGCCTCTGTGAAGGCATCCTTAGTCTTCCTGACCTGTTCCTTTATCACAATATTACCACTAATAAGTGCACCCTAAACAAGATGCCAAAGAGAAAAGACAACAATTGGTATGGCATTTGGCCCTTCGTTTTATAAAGTTCTTTGTAGGTCCACTCTAACCTGGTTCCAATCAAGGGAATTAAGATCACCAGAGACCAAAAACCAAGGGCTGACTTTATGTATAGTTTTTAAGAAGTTCTTAGCTGTCTTATGTCTGATAATTGTGCCCTGGTATTGTAACAATTGTATCAAATGGTCCTCCAAAACAGGGTAGGAACTAGCAGCACCCATACCTAATATACTCACTCCTAACCTTGATGAGAATGCTGGGTGGCTTTCTGTGGGGGTGGGCTCTCAGGAATTTCTTGACAATTTTGACACCAATGGGTCAAGTCAGGGCTGGAGCCTAACTTTAAACCACCCTTCTATGGGGTTGACCCACCTTTTAGGGCCTAACTTTTAAATCACCCCTCTACGAGGGCTGACACACCTTCTAGGGCCAAACTCAGTACCCTAAACTTGGTACCCCTATCCAAATACACCCTACTACCTTACTTGCCGGTCAGCATTCAGTTTTTCTTCTTTTCCAATCTCGGTGGGACCTCCATCTGTAGCGAGCTGCCAGTGTGTTCACAGCTACAGTGCTACCATACTTCACAATGATCCGAGGCTAAGGGCTAAGGATGAAAATAAAGACAAAGACAGCGGCTCATTCTTACAAGGAGAATGGCGTTTATTTTAACAAGAGTGGAGCCTTATATACTAAAGGCAGGCATGGTGGAAAAACACCAAGGTCAGAAGCCTACGTTCCCAGGGCCCTCTCGAAAAGGGGTGGGCCAAAAACAGAAATTAGCATTTAGACAATAAACAGGAACTTGCCTGAAGTGTTTTGCTAAAAGTCCCTAGTAACAAGCAGTCAACAGACCCCCAAGGGGAAGGGTGCAACAGGGACACCTCATGTGACTTCTGATCTCACCCCTAATCAAAGAACCATAGGCAATCAATGACTCCTGGGAGAGGGAGAATGAACCCCCTTACTGGTTCTTCAATACAAAGACGGTCAACTCTGAAACCATTATACACAAAAACAGACTCAGCAGGTTGTATGTATGTATTGTGCATACATATATAACTGTATGTGCTAATAAGAATCAGAGGAAAAGTCTATCAGCTTGAGAGGGAAGCAATGAAAGGGAAAAGTGGTGTACTTGTTAGAACTTCACGTGTGTTTTAAAAGTACTGTCCCACGTGTGTGTGCACACACTCCTACACAGGTGTGCTTGTGAAGGCACAGTTGTGGGAGTCAGGGAGCTAACTTGCTGAGAGTTTTCTTTATTCGTCTACCCGGGGCTTGCAGGGATGGAACTTGGGCCTGCCGTGCCTGAGCGACAAGCGCCTTTACCACTGGGTCATTTTCATTTTTGTGTTTTGTCAGTCTCCACATGGGTCCCTGGTAGCTTGGAATTCGGTGTGTAGAACAGGCTGATCTTGAACTCGTTGGCGGTCTTCCTGTCTCTGCCTCCTGAGTGCTGAGGTTATAGGCATGCACCACCACATACAGCTATTTTGTTTGGTTTTAAAGATTTGTTTATTTATTACATATACAGTGTTCTGCCTACATACCAGAAGAGGGCACCAGACTGAATTGTAGATGGTTGTGAGCCATCATGTGGGTGCTGGGAATTGAACTCAGGACCTCTGGAAGAGCAGCCAGTGCTTTTAACCTCTGAGCCATCTCTCCAGCCCTTAGGGTTTTTTTTCCCCGTTTTATCCTTCCCTTCTCTTCTTTTGTTTCCTTGTGACAGGATAACCTATAGCTCAGGCTGGCCTTGAACTCACAATGTAGTTATTTAGCCGGCAGAGTGCTTGTCTACACGCATCAAGCCAGGAGTATGATTCCCAGCACTACGTAAACTGGGAACCATTCATATGTCTGTAATCTCAGCAGCTGGGAAGTACAGAGGGGGAATCAGAAGCTCAATGTCATCTTCAGCCATATATCAAGTTCAAAGGTGGTCTGGGATACAAAAGATGGGTACCTTGTGTGTTAGTGCAGGCATGCACACACAGACTCACACACAGACACACACACTCACTCACAGTAGTCTGGAGAGGTGGCTTGATGGGTATAGTGCTTACAACACAAATCTGAGAACCAGAATTCAAACCCACAGCACCCAAGTAAATGCTGGGTGGATGTGGTGGCCTGCCTGCAACCTTACACTCGGAGGGCAGGGGTAGGGGTGTCGCCAGAGCAAGCTGGCCACCTAGACTTACTCATGGGTGAGAGACCCTGCCACAGTAACAAGGTGGAAATAGAGGAGACCCAACGTTAGCCTCTAGCCTCCACACATATGTGTGCGCGCCGCCACACACTTATCCACCCATACAGGAGAACATGCATGCGCACACATGTGCACACTCACACATATACACACACAAGCAAAACAGATCTTAAGAAAGACAGGAATGGGGGGGACAAAAACTCACGGTTAAGTTATAGCGAGGCTTTGGGAAACTGGCGCCCTGCACATTGACAGAAATGTAAAGAGGTACAGCGGCTGGGGAAAACATGTAATGGCTCCTCGAGAAATTAACATTGAACTAGCAGGCCAGGCAGGGTCAATGGTAAACTACCTGGTGTGCAACCGTGAAGACCATGAGTCCCAGCTCCAGCACCCACTAAAAGCAGGTGGCACACACAGGAATACACACACACACACACACACACACACACACACACACACACACACACCTGTAATCCCAGCTTTGGGTAATAGAGACAGGAGAATTCTGGGGCTTGCTGGCCAGTCCGTCTAAACCGTGTTCAATGAGAGATGGGGGATGAGTTCGAGAGCTGGTCCAGTGGTTAAGTACACTTACTGCAGGCTGGAGAGATGGCTCAGAGGTTAAGAGCACTAGCTGCTCCAGAGGTCCTGAGTTCAATTCCCAGCAACTGTGGCGCCCGCACCACAAACAAGTCGGAGGTATCAGGAAAATAAAGACATCCAGCTGTTTGTACTAAGAGAATGCATATGCTGCCTTTATTGCCAGGAGAGAGAAAGAGAGAGAGAGAGAGAAAGAGAGAGAGAGAGAGAGAGAGAGAGAGAGAGAGAGAGAGAGAGAGAGAGAGAGAGAGAGAGAGAGAGAGAGAGAGAGAGAGAGTCTTCATTGCAAGTGCTAAGAGGTCTCTCTCTTGTAGGAGTGAGCAGTCTTGTATATAGTCCGATTCTGGTGAATCCAATGCCCTCTCCCGACTTCTGCTGGCACTGCAGAAGTCCAGGGTGAATAAGGCTAAGGATATAAAATGTACATGTATGAAACTGTCAAATAGTAAAGACAAAAAAAAGTTATTTTGTCAAAAATATAAAAGTCAGGTGGTGGTGGCTCACGCCTTTAATCCCAGCACTCGGGAGGCAGAGGCAGGCAGATCTCTGTGAGTTCCAGGCCAGCCTGATCTACAGAGCGAGTTCCAGGACAGCCTCCAAAACAATACAGAGAAACCCTGTCTCGAAAAAACAAAAACAAAAACAAACAAACAAACAAAAAAGAGCAATGGGATACTGTTTAATGGTTACAGAATTTCGCTTTTTAACCCGTTAACAGGCTCTTACCTGTAACCCTAGCACTTAGGAAGCTGAGGCAGAGAATTGCTTCGAGCTTGACCTACACGGACTAAACAGTGAATCTGAGGTCATCCTGGACTAGAGAGTGTGATCTGGCTTTAAACACAAAACAGGTGGAGAGATGGCTCAGGAGGTAAAACACTTGCGACATATGCATGAGTTCAGACTGAAGGGACCAGACCCCCCACCCGATCTGGCTTTAAACACAAAACAGGTGGAGAGATGGCTCAGGAGGTAAAACACCTACGACATATGCATGAGTTCAGACTGAAGGGACCAGACCCCCCACCCAGTCCCCTGCTTTAGCAGCCATGACAGGCTGGAGAAAAGACCCAGCAGGATGTAGGCCTCAGCACATGTTCCGACATGTCCCGACATTCTGACATTGCTGGACCTGCCCCAGTCACTAGGAAGTCAGATACCCTCCACGTGGCAAGGAACCAATCATAAGTTAGCTGGTGGACTCTGGATGTACTTTGGGTTAGCAGTGACATACAGAGCATAGTAACCACCCTGCGGGGGCATTGGCCAGAGCAACCAGTTGACCAATCAACTCAGGACAGGTTGTCCAAGTTCAGAAGTGCACCAATCCTGAGACTGCTGCGTACCCCTAGACACTCCCCTTACTCTGCCCCAATAAAATCCCTGCGGGCTCGGCCCCTCCTTCTCGCCCCACCCAACTGTGTCGGACGGATGAAGGAACTGAGTTAACGCAGTTAACTCATTAAATTATTATTTTTTTTTTGGTTTTACGAGACAGGGTTTCTCTGTATAACTCGTTAAATTATTACTCTTCACTTTTGCATCGGAATGGATCTCTTGGTGATTTGGGGGTTCAGAATTTGGGCAGAAGTTCAGATCCATTGAATCCCTAGAGAAGAAGGAGTCTGGTGGTTAGGGCAGCTTGACTGTAGTCCCAACAGGCTAGAAGCAGACAGAGACAGGTTACATCTGGAACAAGCTGGTTAGCCAGAGTCAGAACAGCCAATCTCAGTTCAGCAAGAGATCCCTCCTGCCTCAGTAAATAAGGTTGGTAGTGACCAAGGAAGACACTCAATGCGTTGGACCTCGGGCCTCTGGTGGGGACTCAAAGGTCTTTGTACTCATAGATAGCACCAGAGAAACCAGAATGTTAAACATGCCGGGTTGTCTTTTCAAGGGAAAGATATGTAACCTGTTTTCTGCCCAGAAGGCCTAGGTGTCCTTGGGCTATAGGTAGGACCAGGCCACACCAAACTCTCACAAGACCGGAGGCAGCTAATAGTACAGGTGACCTTTGTGTTATCTGGTATGGCCAGGGGCTTCCCCCACCAGGTTCAGAGGTGGCTAATAGTCCCGATGACCTCTACACTATCAAGACCATATCAGATCCTCCTCTAGGCCTTAAATACTGGCAGCCTATCTCTAGAAGAAATAGCAAGCACTTTGAGAAGAGTTTCAAGGTAATCACACTTCCTTGTACAGAGGGGTTTGTGTTACACCAGGAAACTTTTTTCTTTTCAAATTGCTCTCCACTTAAGTATGCCTAAAATAAACTGCCTGGGGTCAGATCGTAGTAGAAGTTTGAACCACCATCAGCTACTGACTTGAACTGGATTTCTTTGTTTCGCATTATTCTGCTGGCCGTGGCGTTGGCAGAGACCCTTGCAAGCCTCAACAATGCAGGATGCTCATGCACCCACATCTGTATATGTGAACACGCCTACACCCACGCACGCACACCACACATGCATACTCATAAAAAGAAAGGCTTTAAAAGAGCGCTTGCTGCCGGGCGTTGGTGGCGCACGCCTTTAATCCCAGCACTCGGGAGGCAAAGGCAGGCAGAGCTCTGTAAGTTTGAGACCAGCCTGGACTACCAAGGGAGTTCCAGGACAGCCTCCAAAGCCACAGAGAAACCCTGTCTCGAAAAAAAAAACCAAAAAAAAAAAAAAAAAGTACTTGCTACCGGGCCTGGTAGCCTGAGTTAGGCAGAGTGGAAGGAAAAAGGAGCACCCCGGAAGTTGTCCTTTGATCTCCACTTGAGGTTAAACATGCTACGGTGCCCTAAATATGTTACACAGCCAAAGAATGAGTTGAACTTTCGCTACCTCCCAAGCGTCAAGTTTATGTTTACACTGCCCTGCCAAGTTAACACACAGTGCTGGAGATTGCATGCCACTGAGCTACACACCCACTCCCCAGCCCAACTGCAGTCTTTTGAAACAGGGTCTAGCAAAACATCCCAGGCTGCCCTGGAGCTCACTAGGAGAGCCAGGCTGGCGCCCAACTCGTGCCCCTCTGGCTTGCTTCAGCTACTCGTCACCCACAGCAACTTTGGTGTCATAAATGATCTGTTGCAAACCAGGCCGTGGTGGCGCACTAATCCCAGCACTCGGGAGGCAGAGGCAGGTGGATCTCTGAGTTCGAGGCCAGCCTGGTCTACAGAGCGAGTTCCAGGACAGCCTCCAAAACAATACAGAGAAACCCTGTCTCAAAAAACAAATAACAAAAAAGCCATCTGCTGTAAGGACAGTAGTAACTTTCCCCGAGTTCCTGATGGTGTCATTGGTGTAGAGTCATGCTTCTGCTGCCGTGGTCACTAAAAGTACATTATGGACAAAGTAGTAGAGTCAGCTGCTGGACCTCATCGTGTATTCTGACACAGAACAGGGAGTGACTTGCCAAGGTCACACTGCTGAGGAGGGCCATCCCTAAGCTTTTACTTCATACTCCACACCCCAGCTATTGTTACCTGTCCTCTCCAAGGTCCCTCTATGCCCACTTCCCTGACATGGTGACTGCCTTCCCTAAAAAGCTGTCTTGCTGAGGATGGGGCTCCATGGTGCTCACCCAGAGTGCACAAAGCCCTCCATTCCATCCCAACATTACCCAAACGGGCATGGGGAATTCTAGCACTCGAGTGGTGGTGGCGGCGGCGGCACAGAAAATTTCCAGGCCATCTTCAGCTACACAATGACTTCAAAGACTGCCTGGGCTACCAGACAGTATCAAAAGGGGTGGGAGGGGACAGGTAAATAGTAAAGTGTTTGCTATATAAACGAGGAACTGAGTTTATATTCGCACTGGGCTCACTCACCACCCAGCCTGTCTCCATCAGTGAAGATTATAAACATTCTACCATGCCTGACTTTTTATGTGGGTTATAAATGTCACTGGACATTGACCTCTGGCCGGCCACACACACACACACACACACACACACACACACACACACACACACACACACACACACACACACACAGAGTGGGGTCTGGGAAAGATGTCATCAGGCACCAGATCTGAACCACGGGGACATTTGCTTGAGGTGCTGAGGCGGGACAGTGAATCTGAAACCAGCATGGGTTATGCTGAAAAGCCATGTTTAAAGGCTGGCGCATCAAATGACTTAGCAGTCCAGAGTACTTGTATCTCAAAAAAAAAAGGGGGGGCGGGGAGGTTTAGAGACTGGAGAGACAGAGACAACTCATTAAGAATGTGTATCTCCCAAGGAAAAAAAAAAAAAGGCAGCCAGGCTTTGGTGGCGCACGCCTTTAATCCCAGCACTCGGGAGGCAGAGGCAGGTGGATCTCTGAGTTCGAGGCCAGGCTGGTCTACAGAGTGAGTTCCAGGACAGCCTCCAAAACAATACAGAGAAACCCTGTCTCGAAAAACCAAAAAAAAAAAAAAAAAAAAAAGAATGTGTATCTCAGCCGGGTGGACCATGGTGGTGCATGCCTTTGATCCCAGCACTAGGGAGGCAGAGGCAGGGGGATCTCTGTGAGTTCGAGGCCAGCCTGGTCTACAGAGCGAGTTCCAGGACAGAGAAACCGTCTCGGAAAAAAAAAAAAGAGTACTTGCAGTGTAATCATGGGGGTCACAAGCCTATACCCCCAGTTGGGAGGAGGGCAGACAGGATTACTGGGGCTTGTTGGTTTTGGCCTAGTTAAGAAACTACAAGCCACAGCTTCAGGGAGCCAGAGCCCGTCTCACGTAGGTAGACGGCGAGAGGACACCAGATGTCCTCACGTCCTCTTCTGACTTCAGTGGGAGCCTACAGGTATGCCTATCTGCACACGTGTATACCATTCACATTCAAATCGTTTTTTGTTGTTGTTGTTATTGTTTTTCGAGAGTTTCCCTGTGTAGACCAGGCTGGCCTCGTGCTGGAACTAAAGGCGTGCACCACCACTGCCCAGCCCAAATGATCTTTAAAAAACAAAACTCTGCTTGCTGTTATGACCTGTCGTCATCCCTACACATTCCTCCCAAGTAATGACACCGATGTTCCAGCCCTCATTTTACTTAAGCAGCCAGAAGCAGATTTGAAGCAACCGTGAAGGGGCGGGTGGGGAGGGGAGGCCAGGCCTGGGGAGGGGAAGACGGGATGTATGTTGTTGGGTTGGGGGTCTGGAATCCACAGCCAGAAAGCCGGGGAAAGGCAGCTTGATCTCAGTGGTAGATTCCAAATTTCTGCCAACGGTGTACAGATGTTTCAAGATGGCCACGTATCTGCAGGCACACGACCGGAGGCATCCGCTTGCCAGGCTGGGTCGATGTGAAAAGCCCAGGTACTCGGGCCAGGGACCCTGGGCTGCCTGGGTCCTGCATTAGTTGGTTTTGAGCCCTGGGTTCCTGAGGGCTGACAGGGCGAGGCAGAGCTGGGCTGCATAGTAGGTGGTCATGGTCACTTGGCGGGCAAAACCCAAGGGTTGGATGAAAGCGTTCCAGGCCAGCACACTATCGGAGATGGTGAAGAGCGTACCGCCCCAGGCGGCACTCCCACCCCGGGCAAGGCTGCGCCACAGCATGGAGAACAGGATGAGCCCATAGGCCGACACCGGGAGGACCATGCCTGACTCGAGGTGGGGCAGGAGGAAGCTACCGTAGACCAGAGCGCAGGGGATGACGGACGCCAGGACTCCGGGCCGCAGGGGGGACAGGCCAAAAGCCCACACGTAGAGCACGTGGGTGGCAAAGAAGGCGGCCATGCCTGATGGAGAGAGGGATGGGGACCCAGTGAGCTTCTCACTGCTGCCTTGACCACCACCAGACCCAAAGGGACAGCGTCCCCAAAGCACCTGCTCCTCCCGCCCCGGCACTATCATATTCTACTGAGGTTTTCAATTTCTCTCCGCCCTTGGTTGTTCTCAGTTCCCAGAGCAATGAGCATGACCTTAAAATTCATACCGTGTCATGTGCTTGCTCTGTTCAAGTATCCACCAACTCCAAATGGCGTTCTGGGAAACCCTATGCCCTCGTATAACCAAACACTCTACTCCAGGCGCGGGCAACCCAGGTCCCCACACACTGTTCCCGTACCCAGGATGGACACGCTCCCCGCTTGCACACACATCCTTGAAACTATGCCTCAACGTCAGGTGTGCTAGGGAAATTTCTGTATACTCCTGCAATCCTAGCACTTGGGAAAGCTAAGGCAGGGGGACCAAGTTTGAGGCCATTCAAAGCAACCTGGACTACACAAATGTCTCAGAAGCAACATCTGCGGGCCCTGGTAGCTACACTGCAAGTTTCACTTTTCTCCACACCATCCCTTCCAACCACAGCCTGACCCTAAAGCCCTCGGAAACCGTGAGCTGCCCACCGGGCATCACTGCCTCCTGGCGTCTCAGGATCAGCCTGGTTCAGCCCAGTGGATTCTAGGGGAATCTCCCTATAACCCAAAGTTGTGTCCCGGCACTGGCTGACACCACAAGGGCCCTGGATGCCTCCTCACAGGGTCCCTGCTCACCATAAAGGAAAGCCCCAGGCCAGATGAGGCAGGCGTCTCCCACAGCAGAACACACTAGACCTCCCTGGAGGAGCCAGGGGTAGCTCCCACCAGGGGTCACAGCCCACAGGAACACAACCAGACACAGGATAGGCAGGCACTTCACCAGAGCACTGAACCAGGAGGGCTGGTCCTCGGGAATCCAGAGGACGAAGTAGACGACGCAGGAGACGAAGAAGGGGATCAGCCACCTGCGGACCTGTGGGTGCTTCGGGAGAGGAAGCTGCTCAGCCTCCCACCCTCAAGCCCGTCCTCAGGTAGGGGGTCACAGCAAGGACGACGGGAAATGGGACAGGACGACACTGGGCTCGAGACCAGTCTACGATACATAGTGAGGGCCTATTTTAACACCTGTCCCCCATACCACCCCGTGCCAGGACCCAAGGTGTACCCAGGTTGGACTTCGGGGACCAGGATCTGTAGCCACTTTGGTAATTTTGTCACTCAGGACAAGACCACAGTCCCTTATAGGACCCAGAGTCCTGGAAGGGACAGGGGATCCCAACCAACCCACCACACAGGGACTCACAGACCCTAGGGCTGCCCACGCTGCCAGGCCTGAACCCACGCCCTCCTCATAGGCTCTCACTTGGTCTGAGAAGAGTATCTTCAGAAGCAGCCCCTCTTTTCCAGGATCCATGCTGAGTGGTGTCTATTTAGGAACCAGTAGCTTCAGAGGGCACAGGGGAAGCCTTTTAAGGTTACACATTAATCCAAGTGTCCTGTGGACTCTGGGACCGATAACAGGGCTCACCCAAGGCCTGTTCTTCTCTGGCACTTGCTGATAAAGTGCCCATCAAGTCTCAAGGGTCCCTCCACCCTCCACAGCCCCTCCCCCGCGTATAGAAGCCTGGCCACCTCCTCCTCTTATAGGCCAGCCTGGGTGGACCGCCCATTGTCCTGTGACAAGCCAATCAGAAGGGATAATGCAGGGTTCCACAGAGGGCTACCTACCCGTCCAACCAACCACAGAGAACAGCAGGCAGGAAAGACTCCAGAGAAGAATCCTGCCACAAACACTGTTGAACAAACCCTGCCCTGTGCTTGATGTCATATTTCTCACAAAGATGATCACTCTCCACTGTACGGTTGCTGTTCTATAGCCTTCACATGCAGAAGATAGGTACCTACTTGGTGCCAAGTGCCCAGCTTACTACTAGGTTCCTTAATAGGGCTACTTCAATGTGTGCCTACTCCCAAGGCAGCTGCCTGCCTCCTGTCCCACCTTTTTGGTTTTTTAAGACAGCATTTCTCTGTGTAGTCCCATCTGTACCAGAACTCCCTTTGTAGACCAGGCCGGCCTCCAACTCATGTAAATGCGCCTGCCTCTGCCTCCTGAGTGCTGAGACTAAAGGCGTGTGCCACCATGCCCAGCGTTTCCCATCCCCTAATGGCAGAGAGCCCAGCTACAAGGTCCAGGGACCTCTAGTTCTTCCTCAGCTAAAGGAGGACAGAGGGAGGGGCTGTGAGCTGACAACACGGCTCTTACCCTGATCTGCATCTCAAAACAGGGCCAAGGGAGTTTTCCTAACGTTCTGCCTGGTGAGCATAATAAACACCCCCACTCCACTACACACACACACACACAGATACACACACAGACACGCACAGACACACACAGACACACACACAGATACCCACACACACCACCCCACACTCACCAGTGCTATCCCAAGAAAACGTGGTTCTGTCTAGGCCATGTGGAGCATATTCCCAGAACTCAAGGTCTGACACCAGGATTCTTCAGCTGTCTTCCTTTATTTGTATTTGCAGTATGAAACACAATCCCTGCACACGTACTTGCACACTCACGCCAGCCTGGGGGAAGGAGCTGGGACAAGGCCACTTGGCAGCAGTGCTGGAACCCTCAGGGCACTGGGCACCCAGAATCTCCGGTTCTGGCCCTCTAGGGATGTTGCCAGGGAAGCCCTGCTCTCCACGGCCAGGTCAAAGTGCAAGGTCTGAACAAATGCATGGCCATCCGGGCCTAATGCCCTCTGTTACACCCCAAGGTGGTCCTGAGTGAAAGGCTGGATGTGAGCATCTGCACCAGAGCCCGGGCCAGCAGCCTCAAAGCCCAGCGCCGGTCCCCGCTCGACAGACGGGAGGTTGTGCTTCAGAGCCGCTGACCCAGCTATAGTCCTGGCTTCCTTTCTGACTCCTCCCTCTCTGTCTCTCACTCACTCTCTCTCTCTCTCTCTCTCTCTATATATATATATATAATATATAATATACCTCTCTCTCTCCTTTCTCTCTATGTGACTCTCTATCTTTATTCTAGGAGACAAAGCTCCATAGTTTCTCTTCTCAGTGCAAATGGGGTGGGTGAGGGCATCTCCCTGGCACCAGCCTCCAAACTTTGGAGTCCAGAGGAGAGAATGCAGGATATGGGGTAACGGGGGAGAGGGCCACCAAAGGACCCATCCTGCCCCACCGGGGGATTCCATGGGGAAGAAAGAGGATTTGGCCACCACTGCCACCAGGCAGCTACCTGGAAACAGAGGGAGACACGTGTAAGGGAGGGTCCGCGACCCCACCCTGCCCGCGACACCAGGCTGCGGCTCACTCACTGGGAACCCGACGAGACAGACCCTGCTGGGGTCGAGCCATTGGGCATGTCAAGGGCCTGGGCACTGTTAGGGGAGAGAGGAGAACTGGAGTTACTTCCTACCCCATCAGCCCGCCCACCCCACACCTCCCGGACAGCCTAACTCACCTCTGGCTTTGGGGAAGCCCCAAAGGTTCTGGGTTCTTTCCCCCCTCCACGGTCTGGGGGGACTGCTGGGCCTCAAAGGCTGGGACAGAGGTAGAGGGGTCTCTGGTTGCACTGTAGGAGAGACCACATTGACTACTGTTAGATGCTTGCCTGCCGAGGCCACCGTCAATGGAAGGGCTTCCTCACAGCAGGGAAGCCTCTGAGAGCATGGTGGGGCTGCAGAGCTGCAGGCAGGGAGAGCCATGCCTCCTCAGCCTCCACCTGACAGCTCTCAGTGGCCACCCCCCTCCAGGACATGCCTGTGGTGCCAGGCACACTCCTGCCACTGTCCAAAACATTTCATTACTAAAAGGAACAGCCAGCGATAGGGGCAGAGGAGCTCAAGGTAGAGCCGGCCGGGTGCTGAGGACAACTAGGGACAAGAGCCCAGCACCCACTTCCGCGGGGAGGCTGGGCTTCCCCTTCCCCACCTCCCGCAAGCAGCTCAGGTAGGACACTAACGGTCACCTGTCCAAGGAGCTGGGGGCAGAGCGCATCCCATGCAGAGTGGCCTGGACATCCGCAACACTAACCAAGGCCTGGCAGGGGGCTGTGGAAGGAGAGATGGGCCGTATCTCAGCAAGCTGAGACACGGCCTTACTGCTGTCTTCACAACCCAGGTGGGCCTGAGGCAGAGCCCAGTGCCCTGATGGGAAAGGTATGGCCTGGCTCACCCAAGGGCTCTGCTACTTTGCTGCTATCTGTGACTTCCTGAGGTGCTGAGGGGGGTGTGGGGTCCTGAGACCTAGAAGGTAAGACACAAACTTGAAGGTGTGGCCATGGTCAGCACCCAAGCCTATGAGAGGACTAGGACGCAGGAGTGCCTCCCAGATGAGAGTCATGGCCGCCTGCCCTGCCCATCCATACCTGAGCTGTGGGGCACTGTGGGCTGGAGGGCTGGTCAGGATCTGGGTGGAGGACATGTCTGTCTCCTTGGAAACTGAGGGTCCTGTTGGGGCATCCGTAGGCACTGGTTCAAAGGTGGCTGTCCAACTTGGGCCTGTGGGAGGCGAGAGCATGGACAGAGGGTGAGCTTCAAGCAGGCAGACGCTGCACGCGTACCTGAGTACAAGCCACCACACACTTACCAGGAGGCTGAGGGCCTGGACTGGGGAAAGGGGCAGGGCTGGTCCTTCCGCAGGCTGCCGGGCCAGCCCCCTCGTCCTCATCCTCTTCCTCCTCGTCCTCCTCGTCCTCCTCGCTGTCTGTGCTGCCTCCGCTCCTGCCCCAGATACCAACTCATTAGGAGGCCGTGTAGGAGCGGCTACTGACCCACCTCCCCAGCCACAGTCCAGAGCCACAGAGCGGAGGACGGCCAAAGACGATGGGGACAGAGGCTTCCAGGGAGGTCCAGGGAACCCAGGGGGGTGAAGACGCTGGAGAAGCCAGCAAACAAGGGGAGTCTCAGCCACAACCACAAGAAGAAATGAGGCACCGACTCTCAAGTCACTGCCGTTACCAGTGTCAAATACACCCAGGTCTTTCCTCCTGACAACCATCCCCAAATAAAAGATTTACTTTGCTTTTTTTCTCCAGCTATAAATGCCAGGAAACACAGTTGCCATATTATGAGAACACCACCTAGCACCCTTGGCTGCTCTAAAAATAGTCTGAATAGCCGGGCGTTGGTGGCGCACGCCTTTAATCCCAGCACTCGGGAGGCAGAGGCAGGCGGATCTCTGTGAGTTCGAGACCAGCCTGGACTACCAAGCGAGTTCCAAGACAGCCTCCAAAGCCACAGAGAAACCCTGTCTCAAAAAAAGAAAAAAAAAACCCCAAACACAACAACAAAAAAAGTAGGTTGCAAATCTTTCTATTTTTGCCTAGTCTCAAATCTATCATAGTTTGTCTTGTTCACCCCATGGCAGACAAGTGAATTCAGTATTCTGGGTACTGAAGTACCAAGAACATAAAATAAAGTAAGTGACAGCAGTAAGTGTAAAACCCTACGTGATTTGCCAGTGCCTCAGAACAGCCACTGAGACGTAGCGTGAGGACTGGGCGACTTCTTAAATCAGCCGTGTAAGGCTTTGACTTGTGAGTTCATTAGAATAAAGTGAAGAGAAGGATAAACAAGGTGTGGTGGTACATGCTTGTAATCCCAGGACTCAGGAGGATGAGCCGTTCAAGGGCACCTCAGTTACAGAGCAAGTTTAAGCCAGCCTGGGCTATGTGATGATAGGTCTCAACAAAGCAACAAAACAAAAATATCCAGGGGAAAAAGAGAGGGATCTCTTTAAAAACTAACGCTAGATCTGCTACACTCTGTCACGTGGCTCTGGGTATACACATCAGGAGTCTGAGTCAGCAGAGAACAAAGGCACCTGCACAATTGTTTATGACAAAACTATCCACAATGCCAAGTTATAACATCAGCCTCAGTGACCATCAACAGAGGACTAGACAAAACATGATCTATATACAAAAAGAGGTTTGAGTTTCACTTAGCAATAAAGAATGAAATTTCGCCATTTGCAGGATAACAGACCACCATGTTAAGGGGAATAAGCTAGAACTTACAAAGACACAAAAACACGGCAGTTAGTTGGGAAGAGGGGACGGGGAGTAACAGGGCTAGAAGGGTTAATAACACATATTAAAATGTCATAAAAATCTACCATTTTGCACAGTCTCTCCAAACTTGTGTGTGTGTACACACACATACACACAGGCACACACACACACTCCCGCACACTCAAGCCAGTAGCATGGCTTAGTGAATAGCGGTGCCTGACGCCAAGTCCGACCACCTGAATTCAGCCTCTGGGACCCACACTGCGGAAGGAGAGAACCGAACCCTGGGGGTTCTCTTTTGACATTCCCAACCACACTAAGGCACTCGTGCACTCACACAATAAATAATCGTAAAAAGAAAACCACAGTAAAAGTCTGGGCTGTGTCACAAACCGGTAATCCTAGGGTCAGGAGGCTGCCTCAACAGTCTAGCGACAAAGAGTCTCAGATACAGAACCCTTCCCTACAGGGTGATTATAAAGATGTCAGCCACACTGCTGCCCATGGCAGGGAGGACAGGAGCCATGTGGGGTACAGAGGGAGTGGTCCTGATGCTGACTGGGAGCTGCTATCTGCCTACAGACACAGGGTCCGCACACTCATCTGTATGCATGCTACTCATCAATTACAAAATTTACACAAGCCAGAGGCGGTGGTGGCTCACGCCTTTAATCCCAGCACTCGGGAGGCAGAGGAAGGAGGATCTCTGTGAGTTCCAGGCCAGCCTGGTCTACAGAGAGAGTGCCAGGACAGGCTCCGAAGCTACACAGAGAAACCCTGCTTGAAAAACGATAAAAACAAATCAATTAACACAAATAACTTCTTCAAATCAAATCATGAGGTAACAGTTGGAGCTACAGGTCATACACAAGGTGGTTTTCATCTCAGCAAAAATCCTGACATGAATTAGTTTGATCACATTGAGTATCAATCTAAAAAAATAAAAAGGAGGGTGATCTATACAGAGCTGACGGACAGTCTGAGGTTTCATCTTCTCTCCCTCCAGGAGGAGGGGGGAGGGAAACCTGTGCGGCCCTACCTGAACTCAGGAGCACAGCTAAGTGACAGCCTTGTTCACTGTGTGTCCAAGTTGATTACTTTAACTGAGTCTCTACCGCTAGTGACCGAAACCACCCAACTAACATACAACACAGCTGGATTTTTCTCAGTCGCTTCAGCCTCAGGCCGGCACATTTATAGACCTCTGCATCTGGTGAGTGTGAGTGTGCACTCACCCTCAGGCATGTGTCTAAGTGTACGAACTTCCCCTGGCGGGGGAACTTACGAGGCAGGAGGGAGGAGGGAGACTCACCGCACCCCAGGGGGCTGGCCTGCATGGGATGCCCTCGCTGGCTGGCTGCCCTGCCAGGCACCGTATTCTCCATCTGACTCTGCTGAGCCTTGGCCCTCTTCCTCCTCCTCCTCCTCATCGTCGAACTGCTGGATCCGGTCCTTGTAGCATATCTCAAGCAGGTTGGCATTGGGCTGCGGGGCAGGGCAGGGGATGTGCTGCACAGCCTGCGTGACCTCCTCCCCCGCCCCCATCCCCATCCCCGGCCCCGGCCCCGGCGGCACTCACGTTCTCATCGTCAGCGTTTAAGGAGAAGGTGATGTTGGCAGTCTTGTCAAAGGGTGCACTGGGAGAAAAGAGAGGCACTGAGACGGGTTCGCCCGCACTTTGCTCACACGACAGACACACAGCAGCCCTCACTGCCATCAAGGTCACCTCCTCCCTAAGGCATCGTAGCCCTAACCCCAGCGCTCACGGACCGCTAAGGTCACAGAAGGTAGAGAAGGGAGTCGCTAGCTCATTCTCGCACACTGCACTTGGTTCTTTCTCACAATCGCAAAGGAAAGTGTCCTCATGTCTTCCCTAAGGCATACAAACACGGCTTCTGGGGCTGGAGGGGTGGCTCAGGCGTCAAACACACTTGGTGCCCTTGCAGAGGACCTGGGCTCGGTCCCCAGCAACCAAGTGGTGGTCCATGAACATCCATAACTCCCATTCCTGGGGACTCTGTGTCCTCTTCTAGACTCCACGGGCACCGTATGCATGTGGGGCACGCGCGCACGCGCACACACACACACACGCGCGCGCGCGCGCGCGCGTGCACACACACACAGAAAATACAACATAGCCTCCTTCAGATGCTCAGAGTCATGCAGGGGGCTCATGTAGGGTGCATAGACACACACACACAGACACGCACCCATACACACAGCGCGTGCGCAGGCACACTCACACACAGAAAATACAACACAGCCTCCTTCAGACACTCTGCAGGACGGTCTGAATCCTAGTATGTGAAGTAGCCTCAGAGACTCACGAGGCACTTCTAAATCTCACTTTGTCATCTGTAACATCAAGAAAACATCATCTACTTTGAAGGGTGTTTTTAAGGATTTACTGACAGTCTAGGTAAGAGTTTACACATCCATCCATGTTTCCTGATAACGACAGCTCTGGGGTACCAATCTGCTGTTCTTCACAAAGCAAATTGCTCAAATGCTAACCATGTCAACATGTCACGTCTGGAGACGAAATAGCATTGCTGCCAGGGTCCCACCGCTCCAACCATGAGGGTGGGACACCAGGAAGACTTAACTGCCTGAACTACCCAGGAGGTGCTGGCGGCGGGGGGCGCCTCACGGTGGGCACATGGCAAGCTCTCCATGTCTACCCCACAGTCACTTAGCACTAAGTCTCTTCCAGACAGCCCCACAGAAATGAAGTGAAACCTGCATATCTGAAATAGCCACATGCTCTCCCAAAGAACTGACCAGCTCACTCTCCTCCTAGCCGAGCCTGTGCTTTTCCAAGAATCGCCTGCAGACTGTTGCCTGTTACCCATCTTTTCAAGTTGTTTGACATAGTGTCCCATGTAGCCTACCTAGACTAGCCTTGAACTCACTATGTATCTGAGATGACCTTAGACTCCTAATTCTCCTGCCTCTGCCTCCCGAGTGTCGGGCTTACAAGAATGTGCCACCGCAACTGGCTTTATTTTTCTACCCTTACATGGTAACACGGATCACCTTGGATACAAAGGTTGGGGTTATTTCCCAAGGGGCTGGCAGTCTTAAGTTCATGAGATACCCAGCAGCAATATGGCCCATTCTTTTTTGTAATTTTTAAAAAGATTTATTTATTTATTATGTATAAAGTGTTCAGTCTGCACGCATGCCTGCAGACCAGAAAAGGGCACCAGATCCCACTACAGATGGTTGTGAGCCACTATGTAATTGCTGGGAATTGAATTCAGAACCTCTGGAAGAGCAGTCAGTGCTCTTAACCACTGAGCTATCTTTCCAGTCCAATATAGTCCATTGTTACAACCACTACACCAGGGAAGTGTCCTTAATTCCCCAAAACAAGAAACTAAGGCTCTCAGCGAGTCAGGAGTAGAGCAGCCCAGCCAACTGCTACACAGCATCGTCCCCTCGCTGACTTGACGTCCCCCAGCAGCACTGCAGGACACCTTCCCAACACTGCTGACACCCTAACTCTTATCTTGGTGGGAAAGCAGGAACAGAGCGCTGTCTTACAAGCACTAGTCACCCTACGCTCCATCCACCAAGAAAGCAGACACATCAAGACTCCACCGAGACCGTCACCTGTCACTCTGGCGACGCCCTCACCGTGAGGAGCATTGGTGTTCCGCCCCGTGACCTCCAGCGTGGGAGGGTCTTAGTCTAGCACAGGCGAACATTCAAGAGCACAGATGGGCTATGCCTGGAACACGGGCTCTGGCTGGGCCGTGGCGCACTGCGACCTCACACGGGGACACCCGCAGGCAGGCCGGGCACGTGCAGTCACGCGGCGGAGCCCCAACTCCACATGAGAGACACTCACTTCACACTTTCCTCCTGCTCCCCAAACTCCTCGTCGTTAAAACCAAAGTGGTCAATGAAGGCTGAGGTCATGCGTTGCATCTGGAAGTCCATGAAGGCCTACAGGGGACATGGGGGTCAGGGCCGGAGGGGGGCAGCCCTTCCAGACTCCTCCCACCTCCGCAGGCCCCGCCCACCTGCTGCAGCACGGCCTCCTCGGGGAAGTTGAACTCCTTGAGACGGTCGTCCTCGTCATCACTGGAGGAGTGCAGGTGGTGAGTGTTCACCTGGGCGGGGGCGACAGGACTCAGACAAGGGAGAGAGACAGAGAGAGAGAGAGAGAGAGAGAGAGAGAGAGAGAGAGAGAGAGAGAGAGAGAGAGAGAGAGAGAGAGAGAGAGAGAGAGACAGACAGACAGACAGACAGACAGACAGACAGACAGACAGACAGACACAGAGAGACAGGCAGAGAGACAGGCAGAGAGACAGACAGAGAGAGAGACAGAGAGAGAGACAGAGTGAGACAGACAGACAGAGAGACAGAGAGACAGAGAGAGAGAGAGAGAGAGAGAGAGAGAGAGAGAGAGAGAGAGAGAGAGAGAGAGAGAGACAGAGAGAAGGGGACACACACACACAGAGACAGAGAGAGACAGACAGAGAGAGACGGGGGGGACACGGGGAACAGAGAGACAGAGAGAAGGGGACACACAGAGACAGACAGACAGACAGACAGACAGACAGACAGACAGACAGACAGAGAAAAGAGGACACACACACACAGACAGAGAGACAGAGAGACAGACAGACAGAGAGAAGGGGACACATATACACAGAGAGACAGAGAGACAGACAGAGACAGAGAGAAGGGGACACACACAGAGACAGACAGACAGACAGACAGACAGAGAGAAGGGGACACACACACACACACAGAGACAGAGAGACAGAGAGACAGAGAGACAGACAGACAGAGACAGAGAGAAGGGGACACACACACACACACAGAGAGAGAGAGAGAGAGAGAGAGAGAGAGAGAGAGAGAGAGAGAGAGAGAGAGAGAGAGAGAGAGAGAGAGAGACAGACAGACAGACAGACAGACAGACAGACAGACAGACAGACAAGACAGACGCCGGATCGGGCCTCACCAGATCCACCGTGTTCTTCTTGTTGGTCTCGGCCAGGGGTCCCGACACGAACGCTTCCCACCGCTGCTGCTGATCTTCGGGCAGCTCTGAGAGCATGGACGGAGCGTGTGAGGCGGGTGGGCGGGCGGGTGAGCCTCTGACACCCCGCCTCCGAGCTGCACCCCCAGCCAGCCCCGTGCCTCACCCTTTAGCAGCTGGCCCAGTTGTTCGGCATTGGGCCCCTGCTCTGTGTTCTGCACCACGGCATTGGCCACCCGCGTCAGGTGGCCCATGTAGCCTTTCCGCGGGCCCCCTCCAGACCTGGTGGGAAGCGGAGGTCAGGGCTGGGTGACACCCCACAGCCATCCTCCCATGGCCCCAGGTGTCCCACGGGGAGGCAGCAAGTACTGACTGTGCGTGCTCGTTCTCCTCCCAGGAGGTCAGGATGCGCTCCACCAGGCGGCAGTGCTGAAGGAGCTGAGGAGAGCAGAGAGGAGTCGGCCCGGGGAGCAGCTCCGCTGAGCCCAGCAGCGGGGAGGGGCCCTCACCTAGCAGGCGCTGCACCAGGCCCCAACCTGTGAGCACCGGAAGAAGGGTGGAAGCCAGGGCTTCTCCCAAGTGCATCAGCACACCTGCTTTGTTATGTGGTGCGGGGACCGTCCCTAATGCATGATAGGCAAGCACCAACCGAGAGAGCTACATCCCAAGCCCCCACCCCTTTTTCCCTGAGACAGGGTCTCACTATGTAGCCTAAGCTAGACACAAAAGTTGGCATCCGCCGGGCGTTGGTGGCGCACGCCTTTAATCCCAGCACTCGGGAGGCAGAGGCAGGTGGATCTCTGTGAGTTCGAGGCCAGCCTGGTCTACAGAGCGAGTTCCAGGACAGCCTCCAAAGCTACAGAGAAACCCTGTCTCGAAAAACAAAAAACAAAAAACGAAAAAGTTGGCATCCTCCTCTCCTGGACTGGGATTGAGGTGTGGGCCAGCAACGGCCGACCTTAGCCTGAGTTTTTGACGTCTCACGTGGAATACACACCCCCACACCCACACGGCTCCCCCTCACTTGTCCCTAGTGTCCCCACTCTCCGCCGCCGAGTCACAGCCTTTCACTGGCCCTCAGCACAAACCCGTCTTCCCCAACTGTGTATCCCACGCCCGCCCTGGGTACGGACACTTCCAAGTGGGAGGCCTCAGGGAGGGTATGTCCCCAGGTACCAGGTCCCCAGAGGGAGGGGAGCGGGGGGCCCCAGCTTACGTGTTTCAAGATAGGGTTTGGGACGGGTGTCTCACAGCTGCTGTCTGCAGGGGGCCCGGAGCTCAGCATGGCACTCACGCACACCTCCACTTGGGCGTGCAGGAAGTTGTTGAATACGTAGTGGAAGAAGAGGTCCTGAGGGATGGGGGACACAGGCTGACGTCACGACTGCTCCGCCCACACCGCCACCGCCCTGGCCCCCCGGTGGCCCCCGCCCCTCCCGCGTACCAGCAAGGTGTTGGGCACGTCCAGCACCAGGAGCTCCTGCGTCAGGGCGGCAGCGTTGGTGCTCAGAGCGCTGGCCAGGAGCTTCACCACCTGCAGCCTCGTGTTACCCAGGGGCGGGGCCAGGCGGCCCCACGTCATCTGCAGAGGCTCCAGCTGCAGGGACACGGAGCGCTCAGTGCACACAGGGATGCTCCCGTCGCCCCCCCGGCCCCCCTCTGGAACCCCAGCCACCTGACTCCCACCTTGGGAGGCTCAAGCAGGAGCTGATGGAAGCGGGCAAGCCGGGGACGCAGGGCATGCAAGGCACCCATACTGGAGAGCGCATTATCCAGCGTCCCCTGGGCCAGGAGCTCCAACTGTCCGTCCACGCTGCTGAAGAAGTTGTTCATGGTCACGGCGTCAGACCTGCAGAGAGAGCAGGACAAAGGCATAGTGAGCCGCCCCGGCCACCAGGACGGGCCAGAGGGACACACCCCACAGCTGCGTGCGTGCCCTCAACACCTGGGGCTCTCTGCCAGGGCAGATGAGCAGGGCAGCGCCACCTCAGGCTGGCACACCCACCTTGGCCTCCTCGGCTCCAGGAGGGTCAGCAGCACCTGGATGCCACTGACAATCACAGACTGGCACTGCTCTCCCTCGAACATGTTACTCAGGAGCTGCTCGATGGTCTCCTGCCTGAGGAAAGGGGGTCAGAGTGAGGGGCCGAGGGCCAGGGCTCCCGCGGGACGGGTCCCTCCCTAGGCCTCAGCACTGGTCCTGCAAACGCACTTCTCCAAGGTGGCCAGCAGCTGGTCTGGCTCCGGGCTGTCCTGGCCTTGGATCATCTGCTCCCGGCTGAGGCGGATGATGTCACACAGGGACTGGGATGCATTGGAATGTTGCTGGGGAGTGGAAACAAGTAAGGATGTACCACAGGCTACCCGTCTGCTCCCGGCCCCTTTCAGAGAAAGGAGCCGTCACGTCACGCAGACACGGGGACACATGCTATAATGAGGAAGCCGGTGCCCGCGGCCTCCAGAAAGGAGGCCTCCACGTGTCCACATGCTATAATGAGGAAGCCGGTGCCCGCAGCCTCCAGAAAGGAGGCCTCCACGTGTCCACATGCTATAATGAGGAAGCCGGTGCCCGCAGCCTCCAGAAAGGAGGCCTCCACGTGTCCACATGCTATAATGAGGAAGCCGGTGCCCGCAGCCTCCAGAAAGGAGGCCTCCACGTGTCCACATGACGCAAAGCTCAAGCACACACTCGTTAACTGCCGAATGGAGAACAGAGCATGGTACAGCGACGACGCGAGGTGTTTGTTAGTCAGCCATGAGAAGGAGTGAGGCCCTGACCCATGCTACAGTAACAACCACCACCCCCACCTGCCAAGACACAGTCTCATGTAGCCCAGGCTACCCCCAAACTTTCCAAGAAGCAGAGAATGAGCTTGAACTGCTGCTGCTGCTGCTGCCTCCAGTTCCAGAGGACTGAGATTATGGGTGTGGCCACTATGCCTGGTTCGTGTTCATGTGATTCCCAGGGCTTCCGGGATCCTAAGCAAGCACTTTACCAGCTAAGCCCTCAGGCCCCTGCCCATCTTGTAAGGCACAAAGGGGATGTGGAGTTTGCAGACGTCGGCTGGCACTCACATTGTCATCCTTCGATGGGTGGATCTGCTCAATTAGCCGCTGGACAATCTTTTCTTCGTTGAGCCACTGAAGGAAGAGGGTAAGTTCCTAAGCCACACGCCAGCCCATCCCGCCCCGCCACCCCCACTCCCGAGTAGGCTCCTCACATTGAAGACGTCCTGCCGCAACTGCGGCCGCTCCACGCAAGTGAGCAGGCGCAGCAGGAGGTCCATGATGGCCGAGGTGCCGATGTGCCGCAGCAACAGGTCCACGAAGTCATCTTTCTTGCGCAGGAAGGACACAAGCTAGGGGCACAAGCTGTGTCAAGGCCCAGGGTCCTGACACCCGCCCGCCCGCCCGCCCTACGCCTCACCCCCGGGTCGGGAGCAGCGGGCACCTGGTCTGTCTTGCGATTGATGAGAATGCCCATGACCTTGCTGAAAAAGCTTGCAAGCAGTGGGTTGAGGCTGTCACCACTCTGCAGGAAGCCATAGAGCCGGTTCAGGAGGGACTCGTCTGCACCCAAGGCATCGTTGATCTGGGGCACGTCAGAGGTCAGGATCTCGCAGGCTACGCTGGGGTACCTGGGAAGTGAGTGCAGGGTGGGTGTGGGTGCAGAGAGAAGGTGGACACCCCACTTCAGCCCCACATCCAGCACGGGGCTTGGGGGAGGGGGGTCCTATGCCCAGGAAGGGGATCTTCAATTTCTTTTTTTGTGTTGTTTTTATGTCTATTTATTTCTATTTTATTACATTGGCGTTTTGCCATGGATGGCAGGTCCCCTAGAACTGGAGTTATAGACAGTTGTGAGCTGCCGTGTGGGTGCTGGGAATTGAACCCAGGACCCCTAGAAGAGCAGTCAGTGCTCTTCACCACCGAGCCATCTCTCCAGCCCTATCCCCGTCAATTTCTGCACCCTCCCTAGGCTTCCTTACGAACCCACTGAGGGGTCAGGAGGTACAGCTCAGGGCCAAGAGCAGCTGCTGCTATTGCAGAGGGCCTGGCTGCGATGCCCAGCACCTATACAGCAGCTCCCAACCAACTGTAGCTGTGAGTCCAGTCCAAGGGATCCAACAGCCTTTCCTGGCTTCCACCAGGACCAAGCATGCACCCTACACATCTGGTGACTCAGACGCACATGCACCCAAAACACCCATACACATGAAATAAATGCAAAACATTAGCCAGGTGGTGGTGGTGCACACCTTTAATCCCAGCACTGGGAGTGGGGGAGCACAGACAGGTGGATCTCTGTGAGTTCAAGGCCAAGCTGGTCTATAGAACCAGTTCCAGAACATCCAAGGTTACCCAAAGAAACCCTGTGCTCGAAAAACAAAAACAAAAACAAAAATAAAAAGCAGCCAGGCATGGTATCACACACCTTTTATCGCAGCATTCAGGAGGCAGAAGGAAGAGGATCTTTATGAGTTAGAGGCCAGCCTGGTCTACAGAGCGAGGTATGGGACAGCCAGGGTTATATAGAGAAACCCTGTCTCAAAAAATTAAGGAGGGCTGGAGAGATGGCTCAGCAGTTAAAAGCACTGTCTGTTCTTCCAGGTCTTCAATTCCCAGCAGCCACATGCTGGCTCACAACTATCTATACTGGGATCTGATGCCCTCTTCTGGCATAAAGTCATACATGCAGATAGCACTCATATACATAAAATAAACAAACTTTTAAAAATAAACTAAAATAAGCCGGGCGTTGGTGGCGCACGCCTTTAATCCCAGCACTTGGGAGGCAGAGGCAGGCGGATCTCTGTGAGTTCGAGGCCAGCCTAGTCTACATCATGAGTTCCAAGACAGCCAGAGCTACACAGAGAGACGTTATCTTAAACAAACAAACAAACAATCCACTGGGGCCCCCAGTCCCACAGCACATGTGCTCCAGCTCAGGCCAACTCTCTCCTTACCGTCCAAGCTAGCCCGGTGTCCCCTCCCTGCCCTCCACCCTCGCCTCCTCTTCTAAGACACGCTTGCGTTCTCGACACTCAGAGAGCTTCATTCACTGCTACGGGGGCCACCCAAGGCCCCGTGAGGACACAACTGCTCCAAGTCTAGCCCAAAACCATCGGGGAGCTGAGCCAAGAGCCCCGCCACAGCCAGCAGGGATGCCCCTCTATCAACCGCTCTCTATGCTGAATCTAGATCACAGCCCACTAGACGCAGAGGGAAGAGAGAAGACACGTGACAGACACCAGGAAGCAGGGGACACCCTACTGTCACAGACGCTGTCCCCGAGAAGTGCTATCAGAAGCAGCAAGACCAGACAGGCCATGGCTCTCCAGCGGACACCGCCTTGCTGCAGCCCTCATTGTCGGCTGTCTGGCTCAAGGTTTCCAGGATGGGAAGACAGAGCAGGGCAGAGGACAGCACAGCCAACAGGTCGGACGCAGGAGGCGGGGGTGAGAGACCAGGGAAGGGTCTCGTGTGAGCAGCAGCCGAGGAAGAGCACTCAACGCTGGGCCCGGACGCTGTGCGGTGTGCCTGCTCCTGCCTCACCACCGGGTGCTGCTCCCTGTGCCCACGCAGGGGGCACACACGCCTCCTCCCCTACAGAGCTCTCCATGCCATGGGCTGTGCCAGGCACCAAGAATGGGTCAGACAGGTGCAGACCCTGCCCTCCTGAAGCTCAAAATGTAAAAGGAAATTAATAATAACAAAACCCCAGATGCTCCTGCTACTCTAGACCAAAGAAAAGACACCTTTTCTCCGGGGCTTCAGTCAACCTCCAGGAAGCAATACTGAGAGGAGCCAATGACACACTAGGTAAAGGCAGGGCAGACTTGTGAAGGAGGCAGCGTGTTACGAGAGACTAGGAATCTGTGGTGATGGAGGTGCTCAGGGTGCTGCTGTGGTTCACACACACACACACACAAGTCAGGTCAGGGCGAGGCAAGTATCAGGTGAGCTATGTCCATGCCACTAGCCAGGATGAAACCCTACAGAGTCAGGCAAAACGTCGCCAGTTGGGAAAACAGCAACATATACCTGGGATCACTCAACTACTTCTTACAGCTGTGTTCAAGTCTACATCATCCTGACAAAAGACTGAACTGATTAAAAACACCAGGAAGGAGACTGAAGAGAAGGCCAGTAGTTACGCACGTTTAAGACTTTGAGGGGATGGTGGTGGTGCACACCTTTGACCCCAGCACTTGAGAGGCAAAGGCAGGCAGATCTCTGAGTTCGAGGCCAGCCTGGTCTACAGAGCCAGTCCCAAAACAGACAGAAACTCTGTCTCAAAAAAAAAAAAAAAAAGTGAAACAAAGCCTTGCAGAGGACTAGGTTTAGTTACCAGCACCAACATTAGATGGCTCACAACCTCCTGTACCTCCAGCTCCTGGGTATCCAACATCCACTGAGCTCCTTTGAAACCTACATGCATGTGGTACACAGACTCCACAGGCACACACACATAAGCACACACAGACTCCACAGGCACACACACATAAGCACACAGACTCCACAGGCACACATAAGCACAGACTCCAGATTAGGAATTCAAAGTGATCCTCAACACAGGAAGTTCAAGGTCATTCTGGGCTACATGAGACCCTATCTCAAAAAAAACAAGAAAATAAGACAACAACAAACAAGAAGAAAGTTTAACAATGAAACCAAAGTGACGGGGGGGGGGGGGGGGGGATGGGGAGGGGCGATGGACCCGGCTCCTCGTTGAGGTTAAAGGGTGAATGGGACTTATCCCAAGGCCTTGGATTTGGTATGTCTAGAGAATCTTTTTTTTTTCCGAGACAAGGTTTTTCTGTATTGTTTTGGAGGATGTCCTGGAACTAGCTCTGTAGACCAGGCTGGCCTCGAACTCACAGAGATCCGCCTGCCTCTGCCTCCCGAGTGCTGGGATTAAAGGCGTAAGGCGTGCATCACCAACACCTGGCATGTCTAGAGAATCTTATCACGCAAAGCTTTTACGAGAACTGGACCATGGAGGGTATTCACTGGGTGAGCTGTGACCCTGTACAGGGCCTGACCCTCCCTGCCTCACATGCTCGTCCCCAAAGCTCCATCACTGAGTGGAGAGAGAGAAGGACTCACTTGTAGCGTAGCCGCTCCTCACCACTGGCTGGGGGCTCCTGGGTGACCCAGGCCACCATGGCCTGCAAGTGGGAAGGCTGCAGCAGGAAGTCCAGGAGCTTCCGGTTGACCACCTTGCACTCCTGCAACACGTCCTCCTCGTCCAGAAGCTCGGGCAGGCTCAGGTCCTCCTTCTCCAGCAGCGTGTCCAGGTGAGAGCTCGGGTGCAGGTCAAACTTCCAAAACATGGCGCCCTGCGAGCAGGGGCGTATCAATCTGTCACACACACATCCCTTGCTGGATGAGACACAGCCGCAGTGACCAAGCACAGACACCCCTTCCAGGCCGCAGACACAGATCCCACACAGGCCTGCCTTGCACAGGAGCTCCACGGTACAACGCCTGTGCTCAACTGTGAGCGGCACCCGATCCCGCCAGGGAGCCCACCGTCTCAGCCTCCAAACTGCTCCCCACCCCCCACCCCGCCTCCGGCAGTGTAAGAAGCCACTTTATCATTCTCAGCTTGAGTGTGGGCCATCCAGGGCCTGTGAGGAAAAGCTACACAGCCTGCAGTGACCTTGGCCCCTCCCCACGAGCCTGTATCCACTGTCCAGTATCTGGGCAAGGACATCATCTGAACTTCTGGGTTCAGATTCGGTTTATTTGCTGAACAAATTCAAATGCTCCCGTGACCTCTAGTGCACAGCTGCTGCCCATCCCAGCAAATCCCCCAAGGCCGCCTGGTGAGGTGTGGGGTGGTGGCAGCCGGGAGAGAGGAAGTATGCTCATCTCGAGGCTGTGGCTGTTGCCTGGACACCACACACACAAACACAGCCCGGCTCTGCTCTCATCACCCCACACCCAGGCCTGGGACAGGAAAGAGGAAAACTTGGGGCTGGGGCTCCTAGAACAGGACAGTCACTAAGCAGGGCTCAAAGAAACCCATGATGGTAAACAGTTCAGCGGGAGAATGGAGTAGCTATGACTCCAGAAACCAGCTAAGACCAGAAGACCCTGGTCAGCATTGTCCCAAGTCCCGGACCTGCATCAATGCCTGCTCCTCTCAAGACGAGAAAGCTCCAGACACCATCAACAGAGCCAGCCTGTGCTACCAGCTACATGCACTGGATACACAGATCCAAGGCACTGCCACAGAAGCTGCCGTCACATCCCCCAGGATGGAAATAACTGGACCCCAGTAAGGCATGAGGCATCCCAGGACCTCAGGGGCCATCTGGCCCAGGGACAGCATCTGTGGGACTCTTGCTACAATGAAGGTCTGACCACAACTTCTGCTCTGCACTGTCTCCTTGCTGGCCTGCCAGCCACCCGAGCCAGCGAGCGAGCGAGAGAGGCCACTGCTGCCCCAGGCCACCCTGGATGAAGCCGTCCTAGCCAGGAGTGCCTACCGCTTAGCAAACAGACCCCAGACCCTCTCTCCTAACTGGCTTCCTCTTGCACAGACCTCATTATTTCCCCAGACCTCTGATTCGCAATCTGAGTGTGGTCCTAGGGAGAAGACCTCCTCCACCACAGCCAGCCAGAGTTTTCTGAAGAGATGGTCAGGGCCCCAGCGGACTGCAGCTGCTCTCAAGCACTGCCTGGAAGCCTACCCACTCTTGTAGCCTCCTTCTGGCGCATTCTTCACTCACCCCGGGCACGCCCCACTTTCTGTTTCCTAAACATGCTAAGTGTTAGGCTGCCTCGGCGGCCCTGTTCCAGCAGCTACCTCTCCTCATTCAGGGTCTCTTACTATGCTTCTTCCTTGCACAGGGGCTTTCCCAACCATCGAGGCTGGCCCAGTCAGCTCCCTGGCCCAGCCTTGGCTCACTTGCTAGAACCTGTACAGAGCTCACCTACTGCTATCCAGAAAGATTACCACACAACGATACACTTGTGGCTACATGTTCTCACAACAGACTGCCGGGGCTGGGGACAACTCAGTAGTTTAGACCACTTGCTCTTCCAGAGGACTCGGGGTTCAATTCCTAGCACCCACACGGCAGCTCACAACTGTCTGCGAACTTCAGTTCCTGGGGACCCAATGCCCTCTTCCGGCCTCCTCGGGCATGAGGCACACATGTGGTGCGCAGACATCATACGCCCACACACATAAAACGTAAAACCATGAAGACTACTCCTCTAAAACCTTCCTAGACTACTAAGAGCACACAGGATACCACCTAGCACAGACTCCTAGCCTTTAGCTGTGGATGCTCGCAAATGCTGGCTGAGCGACAGACAAGCTGCCAAACCGTGTGGTTACCAAGTTCCAGCCCCCGAGGCAGGAGACTGCCAGTCTGGGATTGATAAAATCCCTCCCACCCCTTGGCCCCATGCCATCCAAGCCAAAGGGAGGAAGTCCAGGGAGAAGGAGGCGCAAGGTCGCTCGAGGCAGCCTGGGAAGGGACAGGCTAGTCCCAGGGCCAATGCAGGTGCTGGGGGGCCATCCTAGAAGTGGGGTAGGACAAAGGCACCCCTGCTTCACAAGAAACACACGCTGTGTAGACCTCAAGGGACCCTTCCCACTTCCTCACTTACTGGCAGTCTCACAGGCCAACCAAGCACGTGTCACAGAAAACAGTCACTACAGAGCCCGGAAGAACTGACAGACAGACGGCAGGGGTGAGGCAGGCAGGTTTCCTGATCTGCGTATACCTACGACTAGAATCATCTCGAGGGGCAACCGCCACATTAATCATGACTTTACTGATTTCCGGCTGAAGACCACGTGTTGTGAAGCGGCAAGAGGTTGGGCTTGGTGATCGGGGAGCCTCTCTCCCACGGCAGTGAGGAGACACTAGGAAGGGTCCAGAAGAGACGAACATCCACCGTGACAGAAAGGACGCTGTGAGTTTTAAGGAACTAGAGGAACTGGAAATAACTTTTTAAGGGGACAGCTTCCTTTTGAGGTGATTTTTTTTCTAAATGTTTTAGCACTGAGCCAGGCACAATGGTGCATACAGTAATGTGAGCACTTGAGAGGCTGGGGAAGGAGGATCTAGGTGTTTAAAACCAGTTTTGACTACATAACGAGTTCAACGCCAGCCTCCGTAACCTTGTCTCTTTGAGGAAAAAAATAGCATAAAATACAATTAATCATGGGTGTGGGTACACTCGGAGCCACTGACTTGTGCTCTTTAAACAGATAAACTGGACGGCAATATGTCAACAAAACCGTTAATGAAGAAGCCAAAAGTGCCTGCTGACCTAGGAGAAGGAAGCTCGCCAAAGCTCTCATCCCTCACTACCGCCATTCTGGAGATAAGAGCGCCCCCTTGTTAAGCCTGCATGAGGCAGAGCATGAGGAGCCTTAATGGAGTCACACTGAATGGGCATGAGACAGAGGCCTTCCTCAGGGCCAGTAGGCTTACACTCTGGGCCCACCTAGGCCTGCAGCACACCCCTCACTGGGGACTGCCTGTCTCACAGCTACCAGTCAAGTCCTGGGCCAGGCCTGGCTGGAGAAGGGTCACAGAACAGAGAACGCATACGTGTGAGAGTTGACGGGGAGCCCAGAGCCGGGTGGACTCTTAGCAGTAGGGTTACTGGGAAGTGTGGAAGAGTTCCTCTGAGTATAGTGATGAAGGCCTTTGTCAGTGTGACCAGCAGAACGCCTGCCATGCAGAGGACGGTGGGCAGATTCACTAGCATGTGCTAGTAACGCTCTGCCCGTTTTAATAAAGTGGGGCCCGGCGCTGGGGAGACGGCTGAACAGGAAAAGGCACCTCAATGCCAAATCTGACGATGGGAGTTCTAGCCTGAGTCCCACGTGTGGAAAGAGAAGCGACTTTGCCAAGTGTCCTCTGATGTCTGTCTATGCACACGCTGCGGTAAAAGTGCGTGTGCACACACACACACAATAAATAAGTGCGATAAAGTGGAGCTGCTTGGAGAACCCCAAAACCTTCCTCCACAGTGGGCGACAGGTCAGGGGCCAGGCCAGGCCGTCATCTCCAGTCAATCCCAGGACCTACTCTTTCAGGGTTGTCTTCACACCAAGGCGGAAGGGGGAAGAGTCGCTGTCAGTTCCATTTGACCAGAGAATCCTACTTAGAAAAGGGACCCAAAGGAAGAGAACCACACAGCTACCAAGGGACAGACCAGAATCCATACGACATGGCCCGTCTCTTGACAGACACTCAGCACTCGCTTCTAAGACACCGAGCTGGAGGGCCCAGTTTACAGTCCCTCACGATCCCCAGCCCTGCTCCAACCTTACCAACCACCACCCTGTGAATAGGCTGGGACTCTCTCCCCAAGCTGGCTTCCCAGACAACTGGGCAGGGCGCCGCTGGAACGAGCCTAGAGGTAATGGTTGGCACGACGATCTTGCAGTGTCCAGTAGCCTCCATAGGAGTCTGGAAACCCAGATTATCAGGGAGGGACGCTGGTCGCAGGCAGGTCCTAAGGTAGCAGAGCAAAGCCTTCCACAGGCTGTCCTGAGACCAAGAGAGGTCTCAGGCAGTCACTACACCAAGGGTGACAGAAAAGCAGGGACTCTCAGCTTCTGCCCAAGTGTCTTAAGCACTTTCCTCAGATCATTCAGATACTCAGCACCACACACTCCGCCACCCCCACCCTGTGGAACTTTCAGCAACTCAAGAAAACGGAAGTGACAACCACTGGTTTTAGAGACGGTTTGAAAACCAAGACTGGCTGCTAACGGAAGGAAGGGAAATTATAAATGAGAAAGGAAGCCATTAGAAACGAAAGTCGCTGTCTCCGCCAGCTCTAACAGCTCTCTCTAGCTTCGTGCTCTCCGGGGTTGTTCTAAGGTCTCTGACAGTAGCTGTCCCTCTCAGGGGCCCCCCAGGCCCTGCACCTTGTCCTTGCCTGGCCCAGACAGGACCTTAGGGTGGTCCCCATCCTGTGCCCACTGCTGCTGCAGTCACCCCCGGAGCTGCAAAGCCTGCCCACCGGGAAACCATGGGCAGCTCCGGATCTGCCAGGCCTCCCAGACTTGCAGCACCCACCCGACCCTCCGCCTCGGGAGACGAGGGCAGAGAGCCCTTTGGGAGGGCCTTCAGGAGAGCCTGCATCAGGACAGACCCTCGGGCCACTGGAGAAAGGAAGCCGTGCTACCAGCAGCAGGCCTGCTAGCTCCTTAAAAGGCTGGGTGCATCATGCCTCTACTTTCTGGTGCCACAGCCAGCTCCTGGCCAAATCTGGAAGAGGGGCTTGGGACACTTAATACCGGGGATGAGAGGCAATAACAGCAAGCTAACCACCTCTGGGCAGGATCTTCAACGCGGCCTTCAGAGCACACCGGCACCCTGGCAAAGCAGGCACGGGGCTGCCATTCCGAGAAGGAGCCACGGCTAGAGGGGCCTGGCCACACGGGACAGGGAGCTGGGACTTCTCCAGGCTGAGGAAAGCCTGGAGGCTTCTGAGGGAGAGAACCCTCAGATCTCAGAACCACCCTCCCCGAGGAAACAAAACTCTGACCCAACCCCAGAGGAGGAGTAGTCAGAAAACAGTCTAAGGATGCTCGGCCAAGGCCTGGGGAGGAGACTTGAAAGCTTATGCTCAACACTCATCTCCTGGAGTGGTCACAGTTTAGAGGGAAAACCAGGACTTGGGAAGCTGACATTAGCCTGGGCTATATATAAAGCAAGACCCTACCTCAAAACTAAACTGAAAGTAAACTGTCAAAGACCTAGGTTCAAGTCTCCACGTGTGTGTCCACACTGGCCTCAGACTCCCAAGCTCAATTGATCCTCCTGCCTCAGAGTCCTAAGTAGCTAAGATTATAGGAGCATACCACTGCACCTGACCAGGGTTGGAATTTTCTCTCTCCAAAATGAAAACCAAGGAGCTAATTCCACTGAGTCTCAGTCTCCCCATTTGAGAAATGTCTTACAGATGAGATTACTGTAAGGCAGCCCTTCCTCGAGGAGAACTCACGAAACTAATGTGCACAGAGAAAACCTGGGTCTGGCATGGGTGTGTCCCCACTAAGCCAGCGCTGGGCACTAACTCTAGGCACCCAGGCCTCTTACCTCTCTCCTGCAGCAAGTCTAATGGCAGAAGCATTCAACAGTTGTGCCAAATTGGCTGCTCTCAGGATGGGGGCTGTGCCCTCCACCTGCCCTACAAGCTCTGAGTCTGACTACGTCCTCCTGAGACTGTCAGGCCTCTACAGTGACACCACTTCCTCCAACAAGCCGCCGCCGGCAAGCCTCCTTCCAAAGCACCCCCGTGGTCCCTCCATGAGAGCACACAAGCCTCAGCTGCGTGGAAAAGACAGGTCTGTCCAAGCACCTGCCGCTCTCGAGAGAAGCCACCTAGGATTGAACACGCTGCCAGACAGGGGGTTGGGGATACAATTCATTTGCCAAGGGGTCTGTCCAGCATGCACAAGGCCCTGAGTTAGAGTCCCAACGGTGGACCCCCACTGCCATCCTAACACTTGGGAAGTGGAGGCAGGAGGATCAGAAATAAGTCGCCCTTGGCTACACAGTGAGTTTGAGGCCAGGTGGATCTACATGAGACTCTGGTTCGGAATAAAAAGCAAAAGTACTTGTTGGATTAGTGGAAACTGAAGCCAGAGAAGGGAAAGTGATCTCTGAAGGTCACTTGGCCAGAGATCCCAAAGCAGAAAAAAAGGGGGGTGGGGAGGGGAATGAGGGTGCTCTCCATCCCAACAAAAGCAAGCAACCACAGAGGATGAACAGAACGGAAAATACACAGCAGTCCACATCACATAGAAGCTCAAAGTACACAAGATACTGGAGCTTTAAATAAAGCGGAGAAGCAGCGTTTCCTCGCGGTCTCCTATCAGCACCAATGGCATTTGGCCGGGACAGCCACTTGTGGTGAGGTCGCCCTGTATATTGAAAGACAAGTGAAAGATGGCTTCCTTGGGAGGGATATACACACACTGGATGTGGGAACCATACCCCCTCCTACCCCTCCTACCAAAGGGTCTCCAAGCGTTGCCAAATGTCCCCTAGGACACACCATACCTACTGAGAACCACTAAGACATTGACAATCAGATTATCATCTAAGAGCTACTGATGTGGGGCACTTGCTGGGCCTTACACTCTGTGGCAGGCATCTACAAACATTCCCTCATCCCCAGGAACGCCCTACACAGAGAGCCCCTTATACCAGAGAAACAGGTTCGTTCAGAGCACTCACGTAACTTCTCCAAGGACTCACCTACCACGTGAAAAGGCAAGAGCCAGGACTCGAACCCAGGTCTAACTCACAAAAGATCCTGCTCTAAATAATTTCTCATTATCCCAATCCGGAAGACTAGAGGGCCTGAGTCACTGAACTTGGGAAATTGATTCGAATTAGGCAAAGGTTACCAGAAAATAAACAACGAAAACCCCACAGGAGAAGCAATTTGAAACAGCTCAAGACAACTCCACCTGCATGAGTGTGGCAGAATACGGCAAACTCTCCCGTGTAAACTGTCCACATTAGGGATACAAAATGCACATACAGGCAGCTCCTACAGTGTTGTTCAAGCAATCAGTCCCTGCAACCTTGGCTGCTGACAGAACCTCTCCTCCAGGATTCGAGCAATCCTGTTGCAGTTTTACAGCCCTCAACCCCACACCACATCTGGCATGCAATGCAGCTTCCTTCCCAGAAACATCTTGCCTTCCAGGTAGGTGGTCACCGTTATGTGTCCACAAGAAGTTGCCTCTGCAAATTCAGAGTGATCAAGCCGGGCATTGGTGGCGCACGCCTTTAATCCCAGCACTCGGGAGGCAGAGGCAGGCGGATCTCTGTGAGTTCGAGACCAGCCTGGACTACCAAGAGAGTTCCAGGACAGCCTCCAAAGCAATACAGAGAAACCCTGTCTAGAAAAACAAAAAAGAGTGATCAAGAAGGACCCTAACCACCCTGGCCTGGCAGCATAAACGTAGAGAAGACTGAGACGGGACTGTTGAAGTCAATATCCTACTGGCTCTGCCGAGTGGGTTCAAAGCAAGTCTAAATAACCTAGTAAGACGCTGTCCGTGTGGTAGCTCAGAGCTGTCTTCCCAGCAGCAGGAGACCCAGGGTTTGAGCCCCTGCACCACCACTGAAGGGAGGAGAAGGAAGGGACCACCAGCCGGGTCCCTGAAGGCCCTGTGCCCTTTGACCTCTCACCCACTTCATCCGGGGCCCCTGACTCCTTCCGCGCCCGCCCACCTTGACATATTTGCACGCGCTGTTCCTTCCACCTGGGAAGCCCTTTTTCCCACTCTCCATCTCAGCAACTCCTCAGCCTTCCTCGAGAGAAAAGCCACCCATCCGGCCGGTCTCACCAGTCACCCTCCCACTCTGTGGCCCGCTGCCACGGCACCCCGGGTTAGCAACCATCATCACAGCACACGGTAATTGTGACTGTCCCGCTCCGGCCCTCGGCTGCCTCCCACCGCACCCCGGGGAGAAGACACAAGTGCCCGGGCCTTCTGCTGAGCACTCCCTCCCGGACCCAGCACACACCGGGACCCCGGGGGTGCACCGAAGAACAGTGGTTCCCAGGTGGCCCGCCCGCCACAGGAAGCCAGGGACAGCCAGGGACAGGACAGCCACAGCCAAGGTGACGAGAAACCTGCTTCATCTTGCCTTCCGAAAGGCCAAACAGCCCATGAGGCTGATGGGGGTGGGGGGGGGTGAAGAGGGGAGACGGGCAGGGGTGACAACAGAAAAGGGAGGCGGGAGGAGGAAAAGAGGAAGGCGCTCGCTCGAGTGGGGACCGAGGAGTCCCCGAGGGAGCTGAGTCAGAATGACAGGTGGAGGTGATGTCGATCCCTGTGGGGGGAGAGTTGGGGGGTGGTGGGCTGCAGGAAGGAAGGAAGGAAGGAAGGAAGGAAGGAAGGAAGGAAGGAAGGAAGGAAGGAAGGAAGGGACTTCGAGAGGACCCTCGGGGGACGAGGACGGCGGGGTGGGATGGATGACAGCGCGCCCGGCGACAGGAAATAAAGACTCGGACGACACTGACAAGCGGCCGGGAGACTTGGGAGGATACGCCGCGAGCCCCGGCGCCGCTCCGGGGGGGACGGAGGGGAAAGAAGCCGGAGTGAGAGCGGGGCGTCCGCGGTGCTCACCTGCGCGGGGGGGCGGCGGCTCCTCGCACTCGGGGCTCATCGGGGCGCCCCCGCCCGCCCCGCCGCCGGCGGCTCCGGCCCAGCCGAGGGGCCGGCTAAGGAGGGGCGGGGGTCGGGGCCGGGGGGTCGGGGTGTTGCTCGCGCAGGCGCCTGGGGCCGGAGCTCGCGGGCCCGCGCAAGCGCCGTCCGGTCGCAGGGGGAGATCCCCCTGCCTCACCGCCGATCGCCGACGAGTCCCGGGCTTCGCCACAAAAGTAGGCGCGCTCGTGCCACAGCCGGGCGCCGAGGCAGACGCGAGGCCCGCGCAGGCGCCTCCGGAGGAAGCGGGGGGGGGGGGGGGGTGACGGCGGGGACGGGGGAGTCGCCGCGGGTTACACGCACACGGGCAGACGCGGACGCGCCGGCGCCCGCGCGGCGGGAGGAGGAGGAGGAGGAGGAGGGAAAAGAGGCTCCGCGGCCCCAGCGGGTGCAGGGCTACCCCGAGAGCCGCCGCCCGTCTCCTCGGCCTCCGCGTCACCCCTGAAGCGGCTGGGTGTCCCCGGCCCCGCCGTCCAAGCCCAGGGGCCTCCAACGCACAGCCAGCTCCGCCACCGTCCCACAATGCCCCGAGCGCGGGAGGCCCCAAGAAGACAGGCTCCGCCCTCTCGCGGTCGCTCGCGGTGCGCAGGTGCGCGGCGGGCCGCGGGCGGGGCGGGGGGCGGGGAGACGCTTGCGCACTGGGGCCCGGCGCCCAGGCCCCGCCCACTCCGGAAGTCCGCCGCTGCCCGTGCCCGCCGTTGCCAGAGTTCTTCCTGAATAAAACCCCGGTGCGCCCAGCGCGCAGGCGCCGCTGCACCCAGAACCCCGTTTTCTGTGACTGCGTTCGGAAGCCCGCGCGAATGGTCTGTTTCGGGATCTCTCTCGCCCTGACCACTTGCCGCTCCGTGTCCTCCAGCCATACTGCTGCCTTGACTCTGGTGTCTACTCCCGAGGGATCCGTTCCGACTCTTTCTTGGTCCCCACCCGAAGCTGGCTGACCTCAGTTCCCCACTTAGGCGGCAGATGCCTAAGCGGCTTCCTCTTGTACCTGGGCGGTGGTGGCGCACGCCTTTAATCCCAGCATTCGGGAGGCAGAGACCGGCAAATCTCTGGGTTCAAGGCCAGCCTGGTCTACAGAGCAAGTTCCAAGACAGCCAGGGATACACAGAGGAACCCTGTCTTGCAAGGGATAAAAGGTTCCCTCTTGAAGAACAAAAATAGACATCCAGTTTACTGTTGCCAGTTGCTACACAAAGCTTTCTCTCTGTAACAACCGGGAGGAACCCCTAACGCCGCGATCCAGTCACTTAAGGGTTTTTTTCTAGCTCTTGAGCATCAGTTTACCCCAGTTTTCAAGCCCCCCTTCCGTGCCCATTTTAGACAGTCAGCTGTTAGGGACTAAATAAGTGCATGTAAAAAAGCCTACTTTTCCTTCCTAAAAGCGGCAGATTGGCACCTTGTATTTCGGGGAAGTTATGTTTGTGTGTATTGTCTTTCCGGGGACCTAGTTTTTTCCATCCCTTAATTCCCAAATGGCTTTAATGAACTTCTTTCACGGATTAAAACCTGTCAGTAATTTTTTTTTCTGTCTTGTCTCTTCGGGGCTGTGTGCTCTTTCTAATTTGTTGCTGGTGGTGTTCGTTTGATCCTTGTAGTTCTGTGTAACAGACCGTCACCTGCACATAAATTGTTAACACTAGTCCTGCTCCCTGTGTCTCCTTTTGAGTCTAGGACCCTAGCCCGTTGGACACTGTTACCCATATTCAGAGTGGGTCTCCTCCCAACTAAACCTTTCTGGAAACAGTCTCATAGGCACACTGGAGATGTGTTTCCATGGTGTTTCTAAATCCAGGCAACTTGACAGTGAAGACTAAGCTTCACATAAAACTTCCTCTAGGGATGGTGAGCTGCTTCCATGGGTAAAGGTGCTTATTGTGAAAGCCTCATGACCTGACAACTTAGAGCTGATTGCCAATATCCACGTGGTGGAACGGAAGACTCTACTCCCCACATGTTCTCTGACCCCCACCCTTACACACTCAAACAAACTCGTTTTGTTTTTTTAATTACATGCTGAAAAAGACAGGATGCTCTCAACACAGCAAAGGCAGCAAGATACAAGGAGACAACAGTTCTGAGGACAAGAGCAACACTTTTATTATCCCTTTGGTGACACCCTCCCCCAAGTCCTCTAGGCTCAGCCCTCCTACCTTCCATAAGAAGGTTCCAGAAAACAAAGCAAGACAATACGGGGGAAGGGGAAGAGGAGAAATACTTTTATTGGAAGAGCGATGTGGACGTGAGAGAAAGGGTGACACAAACAAGGGAGGAGAATCCAAAGGGCCAGCACCTTTCTCGGACCCTCCAGGGGGCTGCCCAGAGATGGGCTGGCAGGCCCAGGCCCGGGCCTGAACCAGGCCTGGCAATCCCTTGGGAGAGGGCGCCTGGGAAGGAGGGAGGCAGGAGGCCTGGGATTCCCACGGAGACAATGCAAGAAGCCAGCTGGTCTCACCGATCCATGCTGTCGTCCGTAGGGCTGGAGAAACAGGTCTGTAACAACTTTTCACAGAACTCCAGCTCCTCCTGGGTCAGGAGGAGAGAGAGATCCTGAGCACAGGGGCCCACCTGCCTCTAGGACATTCCGCAGCCGGAACGGCCCTCTCTACTGCCCTCTACCTGCCCACTCCAGGAGCCACTGGGCTTTCCTGGTGACCACTGCTCAGATGGAGCTCACTTGCCCTCCCTGATCATGGGTTCCTGAGCTTTGGAGAGAGAGCCTGGGGCCTCCCAAACTGGTCTGTCCTGGAATCAGCCCTGTGACTCTCATATACCCACCCCAGGTAAAGGTGCTGACCACCAAGCCTGAGGATCTGAGTTCAATTCCTACAACCCATGCTGTGGAAGTTAAGAACTGACTCCCACAAATTGTCCTGTGTTCCAGAACAGCCAGGGCTGTTACACAGAGAAACCCTGTCTCAAAAAACTAAAATAAAATAATAAATGAATGTAAACATTTTTGGTTTTCAAGATAGAGTTTCTACATAGCTTTGGTGCCTGTCCTGGAACTCACTCTGTAGACCAGGCTGCCTCAAACTCACAGAGATCCACCTGTCTCTGTCTCCTGAGTGCTGGGATTAAAGGTGTGCACCACCACCAATCAAATGTAAACATTTTAAAGCCGTATTTTTTATGGGGATATGTGAGGAATGTTTGTTATATGTCAGTATGTGTACACGCATGTGCATGCATGTGTGAAAACCAGAGGTTCCCAGAAGCCATCCACCCCGCTTTTGTGTGTGCACAGGTGTGCAGGTACGAATGCATGTGTGTGCACATGGGAGTAGACATCAGAGGTTAACAAGGGTGGCCCTCACCCACTTCCATCTCTTCCTCTTTTCTTTTTGAGGGAAGGTGTCACAATGTAGCCCTGGGTTGGCCTGGAACTCACTACAGGTCAAGTTGGCCTCAGACTCACAGAGATCAGCCTGCTTCTGCCTGCCTTCCCAGTGCGACGATTCAAGGTGTGCGCCATCTTCCTTAATTTTTGAGACACAGTTTCTCACTGAACCTGGAGTTCACTGATTCTACTGAACTTGCTGCACACAAGCCCCAAGGAATCTTCTCTCTTTGGCTCCTGAGTGCTGGGATTTTAAGTGTATACCTGGGATTTGAGCACTATGCCAACTGAGCCATGTCCCCTGCCTTAAAAACCTGTTCTTACGGCAGTGTTTGTAGTAGTGAGAAACTGGGGACAACCCACACCTCCTTTATGAGGCAGCCATCTCAGGATTTCAAGTTGGAGACTACTTTGAGCTAACACAGTGAGAACCTACCTAAAAACTAAGTAAAAAGGAGGCAGTTAAATTCGTGAGGCCAGGAAGCCATCCATGCAATAGAGCTATAATGGAAGAGAAAACCTCTAACACCAGGAGTCAAACCTTCCCTGCTGGGCAGAGTGGTGGGGGACGCCTTTCATCCCAGCACCAGGCCTGGAGAGATCTCTATATGCCAGGCTGGCCTCTACCCACAGAGATCCGCCTGTCTCTGCCTCAGTGCTAACCCTGCTTTTATTTCTGAGGAAAGAATATCCAGCCTTGTCTTTATTTTTGAGAAAAGTTTGTTTTGTTTTTTTTTTGTTTTCAAGACAGGGTTTCTCTGTAGCTTTGGAGGCTGTCCTGGAACTCCCTTTGTAGTCGAGGCTGACCTTGAACTCACAGAGATCCGCCTGCCTCTGCCTCCGGAGTGCTGGGATTAAAGGCGTGGGCCTTCTTATCTACTTAATTTATTCACATATTTAACTTGATATTTAAGGATGCTCATCATTTTTGTGGCACATAGTAACTAGTCAGTTTATCACTTTTAGCCAGTTTATAAAACAGTTCTTGCCGGGCGTTGGTGGCGCACGCCTTTAATCCCAGCACTCGGGAGGCAGAGGCAGGCGAATCTCTGTGAGTTCGAGACCAGCCTGCCTGGACTACCAAGCGAGTTCCAGGACAGCCTCCAAAGCCACAGAGAAACCATGTCTCGAAAAAAAAAAAAAAAAAAAAAACAGTTCTCACTTCCCGACTGACGTAGCACGAGGCCCACAGTGCTTGCTAATAGGAGACACACAGTGAGAGAAGGCAGGGCCAGGTGGAGCCCACCCCCCACCGCTTCTACCTGGTACTCCTCATGCTGCTGCAGCAGCTGGCAGCGGTGACGGAGCAGCTCCTCCAGGCCCAGCTCAGGCTCCCGACATTCTCGCACACCCTGGGGAAAGTCCGTCACTAGGCTGCAGGAGGACATGAGAGCAGACCTTAGGACCCCATCTGCAACAAAGACCACAGCCCAGCTCCAAGCCCCCCACCCCCCACCGCTCCTGCGGGAGCCGAGGTATGCCAGGGCCGATAGCGGTCTTGGCTGCCCATCTGGGAAACTCCAGCTGCGGCACATCACTGCGGTGAATACAGACTTCAGATGGTGCCTGCCATGATGTCTATGCTGGCTTCCTCAGGCTCCGGTGTGCCTGACCTTTGGACGCTGTGACATAATGCTGCCCTCTATGAAGTTCATGCTGGAGAATGGTGTGGGTGAGTTATTCTAAGAAATCTTACAGTGTGTTAAGTGCACT
This sequence comes from Mesocricetus auratus, assembly GCF_017639785.1. Taxonomy (NCBI): domain Eukaryota; kingdom Metazoa; phylum Chordata; class Mammalia; order Rodentia; family Cricetidae; genus Mesocricetus; species Mesocricetus auratus. The sequence goes on from NW_024429215.1 coordinate 8,121,114, forward strand.
GACAACTCTCTACTGGGCAGCATTCACAGACAACCTCGGCGTGTTGAAAAAGCCCAGAACCCTAATTGGCTTCCCCTGTGTGCACCGTCAGAAGGGGCTCGCCCTCCCAAGCACTGTGGGGAAATGCACTGTGTGATCCCTGCTCCTCTCTGACCTGACCTCTTCATCTAGTGTTCTAGTACAGCAGTGAGCCAGGGCCCTGCTGCTCTTGCTGTGCGGACGCCATCCCAGGCCCCCTCCTCCTGGGGCCCCAGTGTACCTGCACAGGGCCCCAAGCACATGCTCGTGGAAAGGGCTGTGTTCTGTCCTCACAAGGGCCACCAGCTGCTGGACCATCCCCATAGAGCACAGGGTTCCTGGGGGGAGAGCTGTGGGAGTGAAGAGGAAGGCTCCCGTACACCCCCGCCCCACACGCCCTCTCAGGCAGCCGGCTCACCTTTGTGCTCGGGGTGGCCCACCAGCAGGTTCTGCAGCAGGAAGGCCGACTTGACCTTGAGCTTCTGCACCTGCTGCTGCATAGCCCGCATCAGCACAGAGAACCCATCCAGGCGGAGGAACTGCAGCAGCCCAGCCTCTTGCTCTCGGACGAGACCTGGAGGGAGGAGCAGAGCTCTGCGGTCCCAGTCACCATGGCCTCCACCACCAACACCACCACCAGCCATGACCATCACCACCATCGCGGTTACGACAACTACCAACAGCGTCCGTCACTAGCCGTTGGGGAATAATCTTTTTGTACACTGTGAAGATGTGTCTCTGCCGAGGCTCCTTCTGATCGGTTTACTAGAACTACATGACCACTAGCTAGGCAGGAGGCACAGGTGGGATTTCCAGGGAGAGAAAGGAAGAGAAAGAGGAACCTAGGCGTGCAGGAGAAGCAAGACACATGGAAGAAAGCAGGACAGGCAGTACGGAGGTAAGGCAAAAAGCCACAAGACAAAACACAGATTAATACAATCAGGCTAATTTACATTATAAGAGCTATTGGGACAAGCCAAAGCTAAGGCTGAGCTTTCATAATTAATACTAAGTCTCTGTGCCATTATTTGGGAGTTGGCTGGCAGGACAAAGACTTGTTACAACTATTATGATTGGCACCACCATCATCACTATGACCATCACCAACACCACCATCTTCACTATGACCATCATCAACACCATCTTCACTATGACCATCATCATCAACACCACCATCATCACTATGACCATCATCAACACCACCATCTTCACTATGACCATCATCATTAACACCACCATCATCACTATGACCATCATCAACACCACCATCTTCACTATGACCATCATCATTAACACCACCATCATCACTATGACCATCATCAACACCACCATCATCACTATGACCATCATCAACACCATGATCATCACTATGACCATCACCAACACCACCATCATCACTATGACCATCATCAACACCACCATGTTCACTATGACCATCACCACCACCACCATCTTCACTATGACCATCATCAACACCACCATCTTCACTAGACCATCATCAACACCACCATCTTCACTATGACCAAAATCAACACCACCATCTTCACTATGACCATCATCAACACCACCATCTTCACTATGACCATCATCACCACCACCATCTTCACTATGACCATCATCAACACCATGACCATCACTATAACCATCATCAACACCACCATCATCACTATGACCAAAATCAACACCACCATCATCACTATGACCATCATCATCACCACCATCTTCACTATGACCATCATCATCACCACCATCTTCACTATGACCATCACTACCATTTCCATCACCACTACTATCACCATTACTACAGCCATCAACAACAATACCATCACCACCATATCACTATTACCATCACCGCCAGCAATACCATTCCTAACATACTCACCACGACAACTGTCACCCGGCACCACCACCATTGCCATTACCATCACCACTACCATCACTTCCACCTTGAGTGCTATTGCGCCACGATCACTACCATCACGATGCATCATCATCACATCACAATAACCACCATCCTCACTACCATCACAGAGTTCATCATAACCATGTAGTTTACCCTCTTAATGCGTACAACTCAGCGGTTTTTAGAATGTTCACTAAGCAACCATCACCATCATTTAACTCCAGAACATTTACTTCACGCTCGTACCCACTCCCAGTTTCCCTTCTCCAGCCTCTGCAAAAAGGGTCTACTTTCTCTCGCTATGGATTTGCCTACCCTGGATACCTCAAATGAATGAACTCACACAATATGGGCCCTTTTATTTCTTACATTGTTCATTCAACCAAATGTTTAAGGCCCATCCATGTTATAAATTCTGTAAGTACTTAATTTCGTCTTACAATAGAGCAGTATTCTGTTGTAGGTATATACCACATTTTATGCATTATTAATTTTGACTTTTTACAAGTACTTTACAGATACAGGTGCTCTTGGGTTCCCATTTTACCTCTTTACTCATCCATCCATCCATCCATCACTTATTTTGGTCTTTTTGTTTGTGTACATGACCCATATGTATACATGTGTGTTCTTGTGTGTACGTGTGCATGCATGTGGAGGCCAGAGGTCATGTTGGATGCTGTCCAGAACCACTACCCACCTTCTTTTTTGAAACAGGGTTTCTCATTAAACCTGTAGCTTCCCCAGTTAGAGTAGGCTGGATGGCTAAGGAGTTCCAGGGACCAACTGATGTCTGGGATTACAGCCACAAGTCTCCATGCTTTTTACATGGATACTGGAGATCCGAACTCAGGTTCTCATGCTTCCAAGCATTTTACCACCGAATTGTTTCCCCAGACCTTATTTAGGTCTTAAGATTTCATACGTCTCAGTCTGGCCTCCAACTTCACATACTCAGCCACAGATGACCCTGAACTCTTATTAGTCTGGCTGTCTCCACCTTCAAAGTGCAGAAATTAGAGGTATACACCACCACACATGGCTTAAATTCCCATTTTACGGACAAGAAACCCAAGCCACATTCCACGAACCCTGGATGGGCCCCTATCTCTTCTCTGCATCACGAGGAAGCCAGAATGGCTGCCACTGCTCTCAACTGACAGCTGAGGTCATCGCCATGGGACACACTACTCCGGTAAAAAGCTACACTTAACTCTGCTGTAAGGAAATGAGCTGACAAGACAGGAAGGTTGAGACACACTGCTACATAACAGACCAACTAGAAAAGCTCCACGCTGGGTTCCAACTGCGTGGTGGCCCCCATAGGCTCAATGGGAACGGCACTATTAGGAGGTGTGGCCTTGGAGTAGGTGTGGTCTTGCTGGAGGAAGCGTGTCACTTTGGGGCATGGGCTTTGAGGTTTCAAATGCTCATGCAAGAATCAGTGACACTCTCTCTTCCTGCTGGCTGAGGATCCAGATGTACAACTCTCAGCTCCTTCTCCAGCACCATGTCTGCCTGCCTGCACACCACCATACTTCCGGCCATGACGATAATGACTAGACCTCTGAAACAGTAAGCCAGCTCTAATTAATTAAAATGCTTTCCTTAGTAAGAGTTGTCGTGGTCATGGTGTCTCTTCACAGCAATGGGAACCCTGAGACAGTGGCATTCTAGAAAGGTCAAACTACAGATCGGGGGGGTGCTGTCCAGGCAAAGCAGAGAGGATCTGGGCAGTGAGGTGACTGATGGTTCCATAATGATGGGCATACGTCACTAGATGTCTATCCAAACCATAGACTGCATGGCCCTGTGTGAACAATGTGCTTGTTCAACTTAAGAAAGGCGGGACTAGGATGATACAGGTTCATTTTATTCAGGGAGAAATCACATGAGAAACCGATAAGCCAGGATCAACACCCTGCTGCTCTCCGTGACCCGACAGGAACCGCAAGTCTGTCCCTGACCCAAGATTAAATCCCACAGGGTCACGTATGCACCTGAGACCATGCCTAAAAGGGCGTGGTCAGCACTGCAGGTGTATGTGGTAGATTTCTCACTACAGAACCCAATTTGAGCTACAGAACCTAGGCAACGACGATGTGGGTTATCAGCTGGAACAATGTACGTCTCGGTTGGAGCACTGATAAGGAAGGGGGCTACTCCTCCGTTTTGCTATGAATCTAAAACTGCTCTAAGCCTGGGGATACAGCTCAGTAATATAGTATTTGCAGGGCATGTATGTGTCCTGGGTTTGAAACCCACCAAGTTGGGCATTTCCATGCATGCCTGTAGTTTCAGCTAGAGAGAGGCTGAGGCAGGAGACCAGGAGGTCAAGGTCATCCTTGGCTACCTAGCCAGTTCAAGGCTATGCTAGCTCACGTGAGACCCTGTCTTATAAACAAAAGAAACAGGGGCTGGAGAGATGGCTTAGTTGGTTAAGAGTCTTTGCTGTATTTCCAGAGTATCTGAGTTCGGTTCTCAGACCCTACAACAAGCACTTCACAACCACCTGTAATTACGGCTCCAGGGAATCTGATGCCCTCTTCTGGACTCTATAGGTACCTGCCCTCCCAGGAACACACGCATGCATATACACATAATTAACAATAAAACAGCAGGATTGCTGCAAGTCTGAGGCCTGCGTGGGCTATATAGGGAGTTACACAGTGAATTCCAGTGTATTAATGGGCTACCAAGAAGGCTCAGCAGGTAAAGGCACCAGCCATCAAGGCTGATAAGCTGAGTCCAATCCCAGGAGCCCACTGTTGGAAGTGAGAACCAACGCCCACAAGTTGCCTTTAGTCCACCATACTTGTACAATGGCACACATGACCCTATACAAATGTGGTTTCTTTTCTTGGTTTGTATTTGTTTTGCTTTTTCCGAGACAAGGTATCTCTGTGGCTTTGGAGGCTGTCCTGGAACTGGCACTTGCAGACCAGGCTGGCCTCCGAACTCACAGAGATCCGCCTGCCTCTGCCTGGGATTAAAGGTATGCACCACCAACGCCCAGTCAAATGCTTTGTTTTGTTTTAAAAAAGGATCCTGAAAATCCAAAAGCAAGAGCCAGATGTGATAGCACACACTTGTAATCTAAGTATCTTGGAGGTGGAGTCAGGAGGATCACAAGGCCACCCTTGGCTACACAGCAAGTTCGAGAGTTCGAGGTCAGTCTGGCATACATAAGGCCCTGTCTGAGAGCGAGAGGAGACAAGACAGTGAGCCCGCTCAGAGGGTCAGAGCACCTGCTGCACAACAGGCTGGCCTGAGGTTAATCCTCTGGTTAGAAACAGAGAGCTGACTCCACAGTGAGGGCAATGGCACTCACCACCTCCTTCCCCATTAACACTGAGGCTTGTTTTTGTTTGTTTTGTTTTGTTTCTTGATAAGCAGCAGACAAGAGGATCTCTGAGTTCAAGGCCAGTCTGGTCTACAGAGCGAGAGGGACACAGAGAAATCCCATGGGGGGGAGGGGCGGGGGGAGCAGGGATCAAGTCAACAGAGGTGCAAGTGTGTCTCTCCACCCTTCCGAGTCCCCTCCCCCACCCCAGGCCCGCGCACACGCAGGACTGCAAGTGGCCCATCGCCGAGTCCTTCTGAAACCCTTTCTCTGAGGAAACAAAGAACCACTCACAAAAGTGAAGTGACAAGGCAACCAAGTCTGTGCCCTCACGAGAGAGGGCAGGAATGCAGTCACGTCCCTGCCTCGGGCAGTAGGAGCCCACGTGACCAAGCCCTACTGGTTCCTAGCACAGAGCCCTCGGAAGCAGTCACACAACACCATACTATAAAGCCACCCGAAGAGGGGCTGACACTGCTTGGCTCTACGCTTTAAAGCGGTTACGTGAACGCCACTTCAGGGTAAAATGGCAGTGTCGTTCCGGCAGCTCCCCCATATCATCTGCAGAGCCCACCACGCTGTGAGGCCACCAAGCCACGTGAAGCTTCTTGCCTCAGTCCTCAAATGCTTTGTGCAGCAGTGGCCACCTTGGAGACAGATAGCCAATAGCAGAAGACGTACGTGGGCTCAGAGACAGTATCACTGTCATAGTTCACTGCCCTGATGACCAGGACCTCATAAAGGACTACTGGAGTAGGATGCTCTTGAACCACGACCCTCAGAAATGGTGAAGAAAGAGAGCCAAGGCAGTCTAGTGTGCTGCGCAGAACCATCCGGGTGGTCAGTTACCAGGTACATACACACGGGCAGAGGAAGAGAGGCTTCGTGTGCATGTCTGCACATTACATGCACATGCACACACATAAAACACCATAGACCATACACAACACATACATCATACATCCACAACCCACACAAGACACCCATACCAAACACATCACGCCAACACACATTCTCATTCTCTCTCTCTCTCTCTCTCTCTCTCTCTCTCTCTCTCTCTCTCTCTCTCTCTCACACACACACACACACACACACACACCATGTACAAGAATGTAACCAGAGAGGCAGTGGTGGTACGCACCTTTAGTCCCAGCACTCGGGAGGCAGGTGGATCTCTGTGAGTTCGAGAACAGCCTGTTCTACAGAGTTAGTTCCACAATAACCAGAGTTACACAAAGAAACCCTGTTTCAAAAAAACAAAAAAACAGGGCTGGAGAGATGGCTCAGAGGTTAAGAGCACTGGCTGCTGTTCCTGAGGTCCTGAGTTCAATTCCCAGCAACCACATGGTGGTTCACAACCATCTATGAGATCTGGTGCCCTCTTCTGGCCTGCATGCATACAGGCAGGCAGAACACTGTACACACAAAAAATAAACCAACCTTTAAAAACACACACAAGTAAAATAGGGACTGAAAGCTGGCTCAGCAGCTGAGAGCAGTTACTGTTCTTTTTTTTTTTTTTTTTTTTTTTTTGGTTTTTCGAGACAGGGTTTCTCTGTGACTTTGGAGACTGTCCTGGAACTCGTTCAGTAGACCAGGCTGGTCTCGAACTCACAGAGATCCGCCTGCCTCTGCCTCCCGAGTGCTCGGATTAAAGGCATGCGCCACCAACGCCCGGCTGGAATTACTGTTCTTATAGAGAAGACTTAGATTCAGTTCCCATTACCCACATGGCAGCTCAAATCCACCTGTAAACTTGAGTTCCAGAAGATACCATACCCTTGGCTGGCCTCCTCGGGCACTGTGCACATACAGTGTATGTACACGCAGGCAAAAAACTCATGCACATAAAAAAAAATACAAGAAATAAATCTTATAATAAGTAGATAAAACTTACTAGCAGAACGCTTTTCAAGTCCCTCCGCACACAGCCCCAGGTCAGGCTGTAGCAGAGCTGGGGCACAAAGTCCTTTTTCTTACCCTGGGGCTGGGCTATCCTGTCTGGGCCATTAAGGCTGCCCTGCTCCAGACCCTCTCCCTCTCCAGGAAGGACTAAATGCTTCCTCCCTGCTGAAAGCCTGCCCTACCCAAGGCCCCCCTGCTCTCCCACCAGCCTCGGTGCCCCAGGAGCATCTGCCCTCCTGCTGTGAGGAAGCCACTGAAGACCAGAGCACAAGATGCAGGAGTGGGCACAGGCTCCTCCCACTTTCTCCTCTCTCTTTGTCTCTACCTCCCCAGCCCCCTCCCCTCCTCTCCACAGTCTAGCTTTGTGGCAATCCTACATCCTGAGATTACAGTCCACCCCTAGGATTGGCTTTACACATCCCGTTTCAAAGTCACCGTGTAACCGCTAGAGGTAAGGACCAGTGGGACCGGGGTGTTGGTCAGCTGGTGGTAGGATGCTTCCCTAGCATTCACGAAGCCCTGGGTTCGATTCCCTGCAGCTCACACCCAAGCATGGTGGTGCGTGCCTACAATCCCAGAGCCCTGGAAAGATACAGGCAGGAGAACGAGAAGGTAACGGTCGTTTTCTGGTACAGAGAGAGTTCAAGGCCAACCTGGTAAACGTGAGATTCCCATCCCAAAAATGGAAAGGAGCCAGGAGTGGTGCCACACACATTTCATCCCAGCACCCAGGAGCAGAGGCAGGAGAATCTCTGCGTTCAATGCTAGCTAGCTCAAGGACACCCGGGGCTACACAGAGAAAACCTGTCTTAGAAGAAAAGAAACAGTCGTCCTTGCAGAGATAAACAAGGAGGCGCTGTGTGTCCTTGCAAGCCCACTCCCAGATACATACCCTAAGAAAGGGAACATGTCGACAGGCAAGGCTTGTAACCCCTGCTCACAGCAGCAGCGCCCAAGGGGCTGAGACAACCCAGGCTCCCGCTGGCAGATGGACAGATAAACAAAATGTGCCGTGTTGATGCGCTGGAATGTCATTCAGCCATAAAAAGGAATGAAGTGCTGACGCATGCCACCACAAGGATGAGCACTATGCTCAGTGACAGAATCCAGACACAAGGGGCCACATGGGGCCCACAGCTCTGTTTACAGGGAATGTCACGGACAGGCAAACCCTCTGCAAGAGCTGAAGTTAGGGACATGGGGAGGGCCCGCTGCTTGCCGACAGCGTCCAGCTGGAGGTGACAAATGTTACAAAGTCGAAAGGGGGAGCACAACCTTGCAAATGCACTAAAAAATACTGCACCGTGTTCTCTAAAGGATGGATTTAGCTGTGCCTGGAGGCATGAGCTCTCATCTAAGCTACATGGAATATGGAGGGAGGAGGATGACAAGTCCCAGGCTTGCTTGGACTGTAGAGTGAGTGAGTTCAAGGCCAACCCAGGAAAAGTTAGCAAGATCCTACCTCAAAACAGAAAGGTAACGAGAGCCCGGGCGTACTCCAGAATGCTTGCCTGTCATACACAAAGCCCTGGGGTTTGACACCCAGAACCCCATAAACTAAGCATGGTGGTACATGTTTGCAATGTCAGCACTCCAGAAGTGGGGGCAGGAGAATCAAATCACATGACTTTAGGGGAGGCACTCATAAGGCCCCACCCCGCCAAGATACTCTAGTCCATGGGAGGAGCGGGTAGGAGGAACCATACTCCTCAGTGCTGTGGCCACTGCTAAACTGCCCTGGCTTGGGTAAATAAGCACCCAATGGAGCTCGTGAGAACGGCCCTAGTTAAATGCAGTGGAGGGGACTTCTTGGTAGATGAATCTCTGTGAGTTCAAGACCAGCCTGGTCTATGTGGCGAGTTCTGTGGCAAGTTCTAGGCCAGCCAAAGCTACACAGTGATAGTATCTTGAAAATAAATAAATAAAATTAAAAATAAACACACACAGGCTGGAGAGATGGCTCAGAGGTTAAGAGCACTGACTGTTCTTCCAGAGGTCCTGAGTTCAATTCCCAGCAACCACATGGTGGCTCACAACCATCTATAATGAGATCTGGTGCCCTGTTCTGTCATGCAGGCACACATGCAGACAGAACACTGTATACATAATAAATAAAATTTAAAAACATAAATAAATAAAATAAGAAAAATACACACACACACAAAATAGAACAGAGCTTGTGACATAGCTCAGCAGATACAGACATTTGCCACCAACCTGAGAACCTGAATTCAACCCCTGAAGCCCACATGGTAGTAGCAGACACATACACCGAATACATACATTATTAAAAACAAAGCCAGCATTAAACAAGTGCTCCCACAGTGCTGGTTTTCTTTCTGTGCCCACGCTGGCACCTACGTCTGAGCTAAACTTCTCTGTCCACGCTTTGGCTCCCTTGCTTCACAGGCTGTGAGGGTTGACAGCATTCCTTCAGAGTGTAGAGACACCTACTGAGGGACACTGTCCTGTCTGGAGAAGCAGTGGTTGTTGTAACCGGGGAAGGCCCCAGTGTCTCCAGCCCGTCAGCTCGGTATCCTACAGCAAAGGCATGGTCTCCAAGGCAGCAAATAAACTGACCCCAGATGGACAGAGGTTCTGATATGTGTGAGGTGCTCAAGTTGCACACAAGGTTACCCACCACCACTGCCCAGGTGCTCTTGGTCTCTGGCTCTGACAGAGGTTCTGATATGTGTGAGGTGCTCAAGCTGCACACAAGGTTACCCACCACCACTGCCCAGGTGCTCTTGGTCTCTGGCTCTGACTTCACTTCTCTGGCACCCCACACGGAGCCCCAACAAAAACGGGAGTCAAAGAATAAAGGTAAAGGAAGCACCCAACCCGTTATTCCCTGTGGCTCTAGCAAGCCCCAGCCCCTCCCCCAGCAAGCCTGGACACTCACAGGAGATGGCGAAGAGGGCCTTGACGCGTACCGTGTCGCAGGAGTCCCGGTCGAGCAGTCGAAGCAGCTTGCGGAGGGCACCCAAGCCCAACACCTGCTCCTGGATGGCTGCAACGTTCTGACTGCACGTACCGATGAGCTGTGCGGCCCTCCAGCGCAGCCCAGCAGCCCCGGCCTCTAGGTATCGGCCCACCAGCAGGTGCATGCCTGACAGCTGGCAGAAATCTGGAGACAGGAGAAGACAGAAAACTGTCCAAGGCCCCAGTTCACAGGCTGACCTATTTAGAAATAGCGTGTGAGAGCAAGGGCTGATTAACAGTGTTTCTGCAAGTGAAACAGGTCTGGGGCGAACTGAGGCTGTAGCTCAGTTGGCAGAGTGCTTGTCTAGCTCTCATGAAGTCCTGGGTTTGAGTCTCAGCACACGCAGCACTCAGGAGGCAGTAAGGTCACAAGTTCTAGGTCATCCTCGGCTACATAGGAAGTTTAAGGCCAGCCTGGGATACATAAGACTGTCACAAGCTGGGCAGTAGTGGTGCAGTCCTTTAATCCCAGCACTCAGGGAGGAAGGCTGATCTCTGTGAGTTCAAGGCCAGCCTGGTCTACAGAGTTAGTTCCAAGACAGCCTGAACTGTTACACAGAGAAACTCTGTCTCAAGAAAATGGGTCACAAAACAGATGGGGAGGAACAGGGGGGCACATGTTGGGAAATGTCATTCTGTAAATATGTGTCTGATTGGTTTGAATAAAGTACTGTTGGCCAATAGGGAAGCAAGATAGGTGGGACTAGGAGTTGAGGAGGATTCTGGGAAAGAGAGACAAATGCAGACACAATGTAGGCCACCAGTGGAGTAAGAGGTCCGGACCCTTTTCTCTGGTAAGAGAAATACGTAGATTAACAATTATGGATTAAATACATAAGTCAGAGCTAGTCAGTAAGAAACCAAGCAAACGGCCAACGGCTTCATAATATAGTGTCCTGTGTTATTTGGAGGTTCAGACAGTGCGGCAGGGCCCAGGCGACTGGTAGGGAAAACTACACTCTACAGGAGCATGCCTATAATCTTCTGAGACAGGAGGATGAAAAGTTCTGTGTGGGCTACAGAGGGAGTTCGAGGCCAGCCTCAAAATGCCAAATGAAAAGAGGGCTAGGAATGTAGTTCGGGAGCAGTATGCTTGCTTTACATGCTCGAGATCCTGCGTTCTGTCCTTATACCACACACGAAAAGCGTTCCGGCAGGGGACAGTCACACAGATATCATGAGTATTCTGAAAGCTACCCGGTATGCTGGTGAAAGCCTGAATTCCAGCACTTACAAGACAGAAACAGGAGGACTGCTACAAGTTCAAGATCAGCTAGGATATCATAGAAAGACTGCCTCAAAAAAAAGAAAAAAATCAGTAAAATAAAACAAAATGAATGAATGCACTTCAGAACAGAATTATACACTTGAAATGGTTACTTCTGCTTTGTGACTTTTTTTTTTTGGTTTTACGAGACAGGGTTTCTCTGTTTTGGAGGCTGTCGTCCAGCCTAGCCTCGAACTCACAGAGATCCGCCTGCCTCTGCCTCCCGAGTGCTGGGATTAAAGGCATGCACCACCAACGCCCGGCCCTTTGTGACTTTTTTACATTTACTCACTTATGGGGGGAGGGGGATACGTATGTCATGGTTCCATTCTGGGAGTGGTTCTCTCCTTTCACTATGTGAGTTCCAGGAATGGAACTTGGGTCACTTGGTGACACTGGACTCCCAGCACTGAGGTGGTAATGTAAGGAAGATCAGGAGTTCAAAGTCAACCCCAGTTACGCAGCAAGCTTCAGGGTAACCTGAACTGACTGAGAATTTGTCTCAACAATAATAACTAAAAGAATACAGGGGGGCTGGAGAGATGGCTCAGCGGTTAAGAGCACTGACTGCTCTTCCAGAGGACCCGGGTTCAAATCAGCACCCACAGGGCAGCTCACAACTGTTTATAACTCCAGGATCTAACACTCTCACACAGATACACACGCAGGCAAAACACCAATGCTCTTACACATGTGTACACACATGCAGAGTGCAATAAATTAAAAAAAGAAAGAAGAATATGGGGCTTGAAAAATGGCTCAGTTGGTTAAGAACGTATTGTTTGTTCTTGTAGAGGACACTGGTTCAGTTAACACCCACAAATAGGTGGGTAACTCCAGTTTCAGGGGATCCACAGCCATCTTCTAGCCTTCCAGGGCACCAGATATGCATGCATGGGGCATACATGTATACATACATGCAGACACTCACACATACAGACACAATAAAAATGCATAGCTCATGCCTTTAATCCTAGACCTTGGGAAGCAGAAGCAGGTAGATATCTGTGAGCCTCAGGACAGCCTGGCCTACAGAGTTCCAAGCCAGCTAGGGCTACATGGTGAGATCTTGCCTCATTGAATGAATAAACAAACAAATAAATAAATAAATAGGAGCCAGGCATGGTGGCGCTCACCTTTAATTCCACTCAGGAGGCAGAGGCAGGTGAATTTCTATGAGTTTGAGGTCAGCCTGATCTACAAAGTCAGTTCCAGAACAGCCAAGGCTGTTCCACAGAGAAACTCTGTGCCAAAAAAAAATAATAAAGATAAATAAATAAACAAAAATAAGTATGTTTAAAATAATAATAATAAAAGAATGTGACCTATGACCTGTGCCATGTCCCGCCCTAGAACCACAGACGTAGGATTCCTTTCTGTTCTGACCAGGATAGCACAATACTACCCCAGGACCACTCCTTGAACGCTTCTCAAATCAGGCGTAATCCCAACACACACTTCCGTCTCCGGTCGGTGCCGTACTTCAAGGTGGCCTCGTTTTATCACCCGACCCCAACTCCTCCCTTCCTATCTTCTACAGAGCGGCAGGAGATGGCCGGCAGATCAGTCTCGGGACTTCTCGGGAAGTGGCAGAACACACCTGCCACCAGTGACTTGGGGGGTAACTGTGGGGGGGGGGAGAGGCTGGGAGGAGCTGGTGTGCCATCCAGGAGGGGGCGTGGGGCGCCCAGGCCGGGGAGGGCGTGGGGTGGGGGGACACGGGGGACGGCACTGGGGTACCTGCTGCATTGTCCATGTTCTCGCACAGGTCTGCCAGCAGCTCTAGCGCCCCTTCACGCTCCTGCTGGTCGGTGGCCAGCTCCGCTTCGCCAGCAGTTGGGGGTGTGGCCTGGGACAGCACCCGGAGACAGCTCTTCATCTGCTCCACCTCCTCGCGCTGGCCCCGGAAGGCAGCCGACATGGCTTCCTGCAGCCACTGGCGTCTCTAGGGGAGGAGGAGAAGGGGTGGGGAGAGAGGCAGAGGTCTCTCAGTGACTACCCAGGCAGTGACATTAATACAGCGCATTGGAGAAGGCATAGTGGCCTCATTCTGTAGTGCAGTCTGGCTTCCGACTCACAGCAGTCTCCCTGCCGTGGCCTCCCATCGCTGGGGCTAAAAGCATGTGCTATGGCCGGGCGGTGGCGGCGCGTGCGCCTTTAATCCCAGCACTCGGGAGACAGAGGCAGGGGGATCTCTGTGAGTTCGAGGCCGGGCTGATCTACAGAGCGAGTTCCAGGACAGCCTCCAAAACAATACAGAGAAACCCTGTCTCAAAAAACAAACAACAACAACAACAAAAAAAGACTCTATTGTGGTTATTTGGGAAGCAGCCGCCAGGACTGGAAAACTGTCTACAAACACCCCAGAAGAGCGGGTTGGATCTTACAGGTAGTTGAAAAGGCCTAGCTCTAAATGAGGTTGGCAGAGCTACAAAAGTTCTTAGCAGAGAGGGAGAGACAAGGACTGAGAAGTGTAAAACTAGAGACAAGAAGGCTTAGTAGGAGACTAAGTGGTCCACGGAAGAGAAAGGTGATGGAGCTGATCGCGTCAGCATGTCCTTGTAACCCCAGCACTGGGGAGGTGGAGGCAGGAGGATCGGAAGTTCCAGAACAATCTCAACCATGTACGGATGTGAGAAACGGACAGACCCTGGGCTGTGAACAGAGAACGAACTGAACAGCTAAGGTGTAAGACGAGAAAGAGGAGTCAGAATGATGCTGGGACTTTGTCCTGACCAACTGGCAACAGAGGGGAGGGGGGACACAGACGTCAGCTCTGAGGATCTGCTAACACCCGGGGAAAACACTGAGAAGATGCCCTCACGGTTGGGGCAGAGGTCCTGGCACGCTCGCTCTACCAACACCCTGAGCGGGATGGTTCTGCATCGGGACGAGTGTCCTGAGAGCTACAGGAGGTAGCATCCCTGGCATGCACTTTCCTCCAAGTTGTGACACGAATGGCTCTACCCAGACGGGTGTGGCGCACACCTTTAATCCCACCCAGCACTGGGGGGGCAGAGGCAGGCGGATCTCTGTGAGGCTACCCAGGTCTACAAGATCCAGGTTAGCTAAGGCTGCTGTTACACAGAGAAACACTGGGGGGGGGGGAGTGAGGGAAGGAGGGGGAGAGAAAGGGAGGGAGGAAGGAAGGAAGGAAGGAGGGAAGGAGGGAGGGAAGGAAGGAAGGAAGGAAGGAAGGAAGGAAGGAAGGAAGGAAGGCTGACTCTACCTATTGCTAAATGTCCTCTGGAAAATTGAAAAAATTAAAGATAAACCAATAGAAAGTATGGAGAATGAAGAGAAATCAACAAAGGGCACAGACAAGGACAAGTCCCAAAGAGGCTGAAATGCCAGGCACACACCTATAATCCCAGTACTTTGGAGGTGGAGGCCGGAAGACCAGGAGGACAAGGTCATTTTGGCTAACCTGATCTGTATGAGACCTCAATGTCGAAAAAAGAAAGAAAGCGTGGGGGGGGGCAAAGCTTTGTAACTATGCTCCCTGATAAATTTGGGCAAGCTGTCTCATTATTCTGTGCCTGTTTCTCCTGGCGCTGTGAAGGTCTAATGATACAATGTATACAAATTATTCTACAACTTAACTGAATTGCTACACTGTTTCTACGTAGAGTAACTATCAGCTAAAAAAAGAAAATTACATGTAAATTTCCTATCAACCTTCAAGTCAACTGTCAAGTTTTTATTATGGCTATACTGAATACACTGACTTAAAAAAAAAGATCTGAGGAACGGAAAGGATGTGACTTGCCCAACCAAGGTCATGGTTGGCTACTGGCAAATCCCAACCGTACAGTATGTTGAGTACAGCCCAGTCTAAGCTGGGACGTCAAAAGTGCCATATGAAACACTGTCGTTACTAGTATTATCACCATCAATTCAAAAAACGAATGAAAACGCGAGGGCTGGGAAGACCCAATAATATACCCAAGGTCACACTAGTGGGGACAAGGCTGAACCCAGGTCTGCCTCATACCACTAGCTCACTCTCGCTCTCTGTCTATCGCTCTGTCTGTCTCTCTGTCTCTCTTCTCTGTGTCTCTGTCTCTCTGTCTCTGTCTTTCTCTCTCTCTCTTTCTCTCTGTCTCTCTTTCTCTCTGTGTCTCTGTCTCTGTCTGTCTTTCTCTCTCTCTGTCTCTCTGTCTGTCTGTCTCTGTCTCTCTTTTTCTGTCTCTGTCTCTCTGTCTCTCTCTGTCTCTCTCTCTCTCTGGCTCTGTTTCTGTCTGTCTCTGTCTCTCTCCTCTCTCTCTCTCCCCCCATCATCACGAGACAAGCCTGCGTTCAGTCACTTGGCCGCTGACCTTCAGCCATCCACGATGCCACATTCGGAATTTTGCTCCAGGACACTTTTCGTCCACCTCCCCAGGCCCCCCTCGCTCTCGCCCCAGTCCCTTGGGTCCTCGCACTTTTTACCTCCTCGCTCATGGGTTCTGGCGGGGGGTCAGGCTCCTCGGAGCCCGCAGTGATAGCCATCTGTAGCAGGCCTTGGAGGTTCCGCGGAGGCCGGGGATTGCCGGCGCCCCCCCGCCGAGGAGCCGCTGCCCCCTGACGAGCAGCCCTGGGAGGCCGGGGGCAGCGCGAGCGGGAGGCGACTGCCCCCGGAGCCTTGGTCTGCCATGGACCTTTTTTTTCTTTATTGCAGGGAGAATGTGTCGGAGGAAGACGACGGTCACCGCCGAGGCAGCTCCGGCATCCGAGGGGTCCACGCTGGAGGGTCTGCCGAGAAGGTGGCGTTTGGGGAGCGTTAGGAGCCTCCCCGCGGCCCCAGGCCATTGTGGCTGCACCCACCTCACTCACAGCCCCCTTTCCCTCCCTCCGTACCAACGGGACCCTTCCCAAATCCAGACGCCCCTCCTCCCTCCCTAGCAACAGGCCCCACCCACCCTCCCTGGCAACGAGCTCCCCCCAACCCACCCTCACCCAGGCTCCACATTTTGCGTGCTCGTCTCTTAGCAACTCCCACCGGCCCGCCTCCAAGGCAGCGAGCCTTCCCTCTGTCTCCTTAGCAACAAGTCGCCTCCCTCGCCTTGGAAGAGGGGTGCCCCAACGGGGCCGATCTCACCTTCCCGGGTCGGGAGCCGCCACCACGCCTAAAGACAGGCTCGCCGGCACCTGACTCCGGTGGGCGCCGCCATCTTCACCGGAACTACGCACGGCCTCGCTCGGAAGTGCCCCCACGCCAGGCCGTAGGGGGTTCGAAGCGGCCCCTATGGGCGGGAACGGCGCTGAAGCTCCGCCTCTCCCGACCAGGCCTCCGCCCCAGTTTGCCACGCCCCCACCCGCGCTTTGGTTATAAGCCCCGCCCCCCCGGCCCCCTTTTAGCGCCTTAGGAAACGCGGGACTCTCATTGGAAACGCAAGCTCCTCCCCTTCCAGGCACGGGCCCCGCCTACGCCCATATTTCCCCGCCTCTGTTCTAGGCCTTTCCCAAATCTCAAGTCCCGCCTCTTTCCTAAGGACCTGGATCGTGGGCGTGTCTCGTTTGACCACGCCCTTAAGCAGGCCACGCCCATTCCCTGCTGTCCATCAGGCCGATTTGTCTGAGTCTCTAAACTGATTCGGAAACTAGTTTCCGCTGGAGTCTTGGGATACCGCCCCTAGAGCCATGAGACTCACTCACCTCCTTTCTGGGCCTCAGTTTCCCCATTTGTTTCCAGCTTCAGCGTGGACCACTCTTTGTGTGAGCAGTATATGTATGTCTTTGTGTGGCTAACGTGGCGTGTGTGGGAGGCAGTGGACCTCAGATGTCTTTCTCCGTCGATGTCCACCTCTTTTTTTTTTTTTTTTTTTTTTTTTTTTTTTTTGGTTTTTCGAGACAGGGTTTCTCTGTATTGTTTTGGAGGCTGTCAGTCCAGCCCGAGCCTCGAACTCACAGAGATCCGCCTGCCTCTGCCTCCCGAGTGCTGGGATTAAAGGCGTGCGCCACCACCGCCCGGCTTTTTTTAATGTTTTTAGAAATTTCATTTAAAGATTTGTTTTTATTATTTTTGGTTTTTACGAGACAGGGTTTCTCTGTATTGTTTTGGAGGCTGTCGGTCCAGCCCGAGCCTCGAACTCACAGAGATCCGCCTGCCTCTGCCTCCCGGGTGCTGGGATTAAAGGCGTGCGCCACCACGGAGGTGATGGCACATGCATGCATTTAATCCCAGCACCCGGGAGGCAGAGACAAGTGGACCTCTGACTTCGGGACCAGCCTGGTCTACAGAGTGAGTTCCAGGGCAGCCGAGACTGATTCACAGAGAAACCCTGTCTTGAAAAAAACCAAACAAACAAACAAAAAAGCCAGAAGTTTATTTCGAATTATTTAGATGGGGGGGGGACGCAGGTTCCTATGGGGACAGAGACATAGGATCCCATTATGGGTGCTTGGAGCCAAGCTCAGGTCCTCTCCAAGATGCTGAGCCATCTCTCTAGCCCCTCAAATTATTATTATTATTGGTTTTTTAATGTTTTAGATTTATCTATTTACCATTTGATTTTTGGGGGCAGGTTTGCTGGTTTGTTTTGTTTTTGAATTTTTTGAAACTGGTTTTCTCTGTGTAGCTTTGAAGCCCAGGCTGGTCTTGAACTCACAGAGATCCGCCAGCCTCTGCCTCCCGAGTGCTGGGATCAAAGGCGTGCACCACGCTCTACTTACCATCCGTGTGTGAGTGTTTTGCCTACATACATGTGTGTGCACCGTATGCTTGGATTGCCTGGACCTGGGGTTAGGGGTAGTTGTAAGCCATTATATGAACCTGTCTTTAGCAATACACATAAAGCAACAAGGGTTCCCAATCGCTGAGGTTTCTCTGTCTCCTGACCACACCCCTTTTGTTATTGTTTTGGGATTTGATTGGTTTTTTTGTTGTTGTTTTGTTTTGAGGCAAGATCTCACTATGTAGCCTTGGCTGGTCTGGAGCTCATGTGACCCTCCAACTCATAAATATCCACAAGCCTCAGCATCCTGAGTGCTGGCATTAAAGGTGTGGGGGGACATGCCTGCCTTATTTTATTCATTTTTATTTTATGTATGAGTGTACTATACATATGCATCATCTGCATGCTTGGTGCTCTTGTGGGTCAGAAGATCAGATCTGTTCCTGGAACAACTCATATATATATATATATATATATATATATCTTTGCTTTATGTGCATTGGTGTGAAGTTGTCAGGTCCCCTGTAACCGGAGTTACAGACAGTTGTGAGCTGCCATGTACTTGCTGGGAATTGAACCTGGGTCCTCTGGAAGAGCAAGCAGCCAGTGCTCTGAACAGCCGAGCCATTTCTCCAGCGCCCCCCCCCTTTTTAAAGATTTATTTATTACGTATAGTGTTCTATCTGCCCATATCCCTACATGCCAGAAGAGGGCACCAGGTCTCATTATGGATGGTTGTGAGCCACCAAGTGGTTACTGGGAATTGAACTCAGGACCTCTGGAAGAGCAACCGGTGCTCTTAACCTCAGAGCCATCTCTCCAGCCCTCCCTTACTACTGCTGTTCACAGATATCTTTGTAGTGATATTTTGTTTGTAATCTAACAAATAAAGCTTGCCTGAAGATCAGAGTGCTGAGCTAAGTCACTAGTTAACCACACACACACACACACACACTAAGCCACTAGTTAGCCATAGAGGACACACAGTGGTGCCCACACCTTTAACCCCAGCACTCAGAAGACAGAGGCAGATGGATCTCGGTGAGTTCAAAGCCACCATGGGCTACATGAGAGCAAATCAGTCTAAAAGCAACAGAGCTCACACTTTGACCCCAGCACTAGAGAGGAATACAAGGCAGGAGCTCAGTGCAGTCTCGGGTTTGGAGGAGAGCCTTGTAGTCCGTAATCACACTGAGGACACTATCACCCCTCTTTGGTCTTAGCCTTGGTAAAGGTAAGAACTCTAATGGCTTGGCTGCTTTGATTTTCTGATCTGTAACTTGAACACCAGTGATCTGTCTCTGGGTTTTTATTATTTGTGCTACATACCTTGATGACTTAAAACAGCACGCATTTTTATATTGCAGTTGTGAAAGGCAGACGTCTAAAATGACTATTTCTGAGCTAAAATCAAGGTGAGGACAGGAGTCCTTCTTCAGGCCTCCTAAAAGCTACCCCAATTTCTCCACCTGTGGCCCACATCCCTTTGGCCTCTGCTGGCATCTTCTCCTCTAGTTGCCTGACTCTCATCCTCCTTCTCCAGAAGGATCTTGTGTGTATGAGGGACCCACACCCACCAGGATGCACCAGGATGTTCTCTTCACCTAAAGATCCTTAACAGAGAGCAGGGTATGGTGGCACACCCTTTAAACTCAGCACTGGGAATGCAAATGCAGTCAAACTTGTGTGAGTTTGGGGATAGCCTCATCTATTTATAGCAAGTCCCAAGCCAACCAAGGCCCCCTCCCCTCCAAAAATCCTTAACTGAATCTCATCTTCAAAGTTTCTTTTGGCATATAAGGTCACATATTCACAGGTTCTGGGAATTAGAATTTGAACTAGAATGCATGGGTCTATGTATTTAATATATGTATGTATGTATGTATAATGATATATGATGTCACATAGTATAAATGTACATATAACATATTTGTATGTATGTATGAATATTATACACACACACACACACACACACACACACACACACACACACACACACACACGCATCATGCTGGTGGCCCAGATGAAAGCTCCCATGCATTCTATGAAAGGCTACAGTATGATACATAGCTATCCCGTAAAAGCATTACAATAAACTATACGGAATGAAGTCATATAGCTTTGCCATTTCTACTGAAGCATTCCAAAGTAAAAGCGGTCCTGTTCATAATAACATATACCTGTAATCTCAGTACTTGAGACAAAAGGGAGTCCAAGGCCAGGCCCAGCTATATAGGAAGTTCAAGAACATCCTGAGCCACATGAGATCCTGTTTTGAAAAAAAAAAAAAAAAGCACCCACAGGGTGGGTAATACATGCTCGTAATCCCAGTGGAGGAGAGGTGGAGACCCGGATCAGCCGTATAACTTAACTGGCAAATTAGTGCTGAACTTGCTCAGCAGTTAGGAACACTAACTGCTCTTCCAGAGACCTGAGTTCAATTCCCAGCAACCACACGGTGGGTCACAGTCACCTATAATGTAGGAAGCTCCATTCTTCTGGAATGCGCTTACTCATGCAGAGCACTCATACGTTAAAAAAAATTTAACCAAAAATCAGTCCTAGTGGTGACAACACACGCCTTTAGTCCCAGCACTCGGGAGGCAGTGACAGGTGGATCTCTGAGTTCCAGACCAGCCTGGTTTACACAGAGAAACTCTGTCTCAAAAAATAAACGAATACACAAATCTTAAAAAAAAAAAAAAAGGGCTGGAGAGATGGCTCAGTGGTTAAGAGCGCTGACTGCTCTTCCAGGAGACCGGGGTTCAATCCCCAGCAACCATATAGCAGCTCACAACTGTCTGTAACTCCAGCTCCTGGGGGCCACGCCCATGGCAAAACACCAATGTACATAAAATAAAAATGAAAAACAAACAAGGACAGCTGAGGAATGACACTACACTAAAGGCTGACGTTTGGCCTCTGCAAGCATTATGCACACATGTGTACCCACATTTGCACACACACACACACACACACACAAGTAAGAGACAACAGATGTGCGGAGCATAACCAGAATATATTATATACATGTATGAAATTTTCAAACAGCAATTCATATTTTTAAAAGAGATGAAAACTTATAGACTACCAGGCATAAAGCAAAGACATATGACAGCCAGTTTCCAAAAGCCCTCCCACTTGCCTCTGCTCACTCATCTCTGGACACTCTGCCCTCTTCGGTGTCATAGGATACCTGCCTCAGGACCGCTACACTTGCCCTTTCTCTGCCTAGACTACTCCTGTCTCTTTTTTTTTTTTCCAGACAGGGTTTCTCTGTATTGTTTTGGAGGCTGTTCTGGAACTCACTTTGTAGACCAGGCTGGCCTCGAACTCACAGAGATCCACCTGCCTCTGCCTCCCGAGTGCTGGGATTAAAGGCGTGAGTCACCAACAGCCCGGCGACTACTCCTATCTTTTGTCTGTATGATTCATTTTACTTCCTAGCCATCTTATCTAAATTCGTACCTATTTCTAGAAACACTTCCTAGGAGAAATGGTTCAGTGATCAAGAGCACTTGTTCCTCAAAGACCAGAGTTCATGAGCAGGGTGGTGGTGGTGCATTCTGTAATTCCAGCACTCGGGAGGCAGAGGCAGGCAGATCTCTGGGAGTTCAAGGCCAGCCTGGTCTACACAGTATGTTCCAGGACAGCCAGGGCTGTTACACAGAGAAACCCTGCTCAAACACCCAAACACAACACACACCCACACACACAATTCTAAGCACTCCCTTACCCTTAGACATGTCTTCAGCACAAACAATGACTATCTAAAATAGCTAACAACTTCTTTGCCTTGTGTCCTCTCTGCTATCATCGGAGCCCTATAGAGCAAAGACTTTTGTTGACTTAGCGCCCTGTCATTGCCTTACTATTCAGAACAGTATGTGACTTAGACTTGCTAGTCTATAAAGATTGCTAACATGAAGGTAGCTGGAGAGGCTTGTCATTTCAAGGGAGCATCAAGTTTCACAGGTATACCCTACGAGAAACTTGGGGATTAAATGGGTGCCTAATAGCTTTGGGAACCCGACATAGAGAAGGCTGTGGGTTGGGTGGATCTAACAGAGACTAGATTCAACAAGGTAGAATGCAGATCTATGGTGCGCCCACTGGGGCCTGGGTGAAGGTTAGGTCGTAACCACAAGCACAGACTACAAGCACAAAGTCCATCTGCATCCATCTGCCTACCTACCTAGGTATACAAAACACTAAAGCTAGCCGGGTGTTGGTGGCGCAAGCCTTTAATCCCAGCACTCGGGAGGCAGAGGCAGGTGGATCTCTGTGAGTTCAAGGCCAGCCTGGTCTACAGAGTGAGTTCCAGGACAGCCTCCAAAACAATCCAGAGACACCCTGCCTTGAAAAACAAAAAACAAAAAAAATATTTGTTTTATGTGTGTGCGTGTTTGGCTGTGAGTACCACGTGTGTACTTGGTGTCCCCGAAGCCAGAGTCCCCTGGAATTGGAGTTTCATGTGGCCATGTGGGTGCTGAGAATCAACCCTGGGTCCTCTGGAAAAGCTGACTGGTGCCCTTTAACTGCTGAATCATCTCTCCAGGCCTGTAGTCCCACGCTTGAGAGGCAGAGGCAGGAGGACCAGAAGTTCAAGGTCGTCTTCAACCACAAAATTTGAGGTCATTCCGGGCTAGACATTGTCTGAAAACGCAGGATGTGGAGCCCTGATAATGGTGGGAACATAGATTTTGCCCAAGGAGTACAGAGTGTTGACCTCAGAGGACACAGAGAACTAGATCACCCTCGGGTCTACAACTGAGGTCTGTTCCCATCTAAGCCCAGCCGTCACGCCTCCTCCTGTGAATATCTGGACCCACAGGAGTCCACGTTTCTCTGTGTCCCCCTATCTCCTCATCCCATCTGGCTATTTGTTTTGGTCCTCAGTGTCTCCTAGCCCTGCCTGCCTTTTCCAGCTCTTTTTTTTCCCGGGGGGTGGGGGCTGTCCTTAATCTCACTATATACCTGGGATGGCCTTGAACTCCTAATCCTCCCACCCTCCTTTTCGCTTTCTGCCCCTCTCTCTTCCGCCCCGACTCTGCTACCCTGTATCTTCCCATCTATTAATGTATGTCAGACTTCTCTTTGTGTCTCCATCTCTGCCTGCCTACTGGTTACTGTATCTCTCTCCATCCTTGCCGGCATCCGTCTCTCCTCCAGCATCCCTCCACCCGTTCCTACATCCCTCCACCCATCCCTGCATTTTCCCACCCTCCTCTCCATCAGTCCAGCTTCCAGGCCCGCCCCCTGCCACTCCCCCTCCCCTCTCCGAAAGGGTTAACTGTGGGGAAGGGCCGGGAGTCCCCGGATGGTGATGTCAGCGTGCCGGAGAGAAAGGACGAGGTGGCGGGGGGAGGCGGAGAGGAGGAGGAGGCGGAGGAGAGAGGGCGCGTGGGGGGGCCGGGGGGATCTCGGCCTGCAGCATCCGCCGGCCCCGCGCTTCAGACCCCCCCTGCAGGGGGAGGCACAGGAAGGGGGGGCCGGCCAGGGTCGGGCTGGGGAGGGGGGGCCGCGCAGCCCCCCCCGGCCATGCTGACTCCAGGGGCCTGACCCCCCCGGCAGCCCCCCCTCCCCCAGCTCAGCGGCCCACCGACTGGGGGGGCCAGCCCAGCCCCCTGGGGACCCCCGGAGAAGTGGGGAGCAACCGGGGGGGCCGGGACGGAGGTGTCGCCGGCCCCCACCGGAGGAACGGGGCCACGGGCCGCAGGGGGGGCGGCCGGGGGACCGGTCGGGCCGGGACCAAGGGCACCATGTCGTCCGGGTCCAAGGAGGGTGGCGGGGGCTCCCCCGCCTACCACCTCCCACACCCACACCCACACCCACCCCAGCACGCCCAATATGTGGGCCCCTATCGGCTGGAGAAGACGCTGGGCAAAGGACAGACAGGTGAGCCTAGAATCTACGCGGACACCTGGGGCGGGGGCGGGGTGCAGGAGGGGGCAGAGGGCGGGACCACGGGTATTTAAAGGGCAGACACCTGGGTCCCTGATCGAAAAGGGGCTTGGGTCCTAAGTTCCAAGTGTCCACGGTGTACGGATGTAGGGACTCTGACTCTGGGGCCTCGAGAGGGCAGGGGTCTGGGACTTCTGGGTCCGAGGGAGAAGTAGGGGGGTCTGGACTCCTAGGGCTCAAACAACCCTGTCGGGGCAGACGTTGGAGGGGCTCCAGGAGCAGTGGGGAAGCAGGCCCGTTGCGGGTGTGGGGCCCCGGCTGATTCTGCAAGCTGAGGCAGGCGGGTGCTGCAGTACAGCCGCAAGCGGGGTGGAGGTGCGGGCAGGGAGGAGGTGCGCCCATCCTGAGAGAGGCTGCTTCCCTGCCCCTCTTCCCAAGCTCAAAGGGGGCCACCTGCACCCCGGGCAGCAAGCTGGAGCCCTAGGGTGTGAGGTCGACCGCATTCTCCCCATTCTGCACAGTGTGCAAACAGGATGGAGAGGCGGGCTCTAGGAAGCTCGGCTCCCAAGAGTGGCCCTGGAAAGCTGGGTTATAGCTGATTGTTGCTAAGTGCGGCCACAACCGTCTCCTTCTGGGCAAGCCGGTGGAGGTGACCTGGGAGCTGACCTCTAGTGTTGCAGGCTGTGGGTCCCAAGTCCCTATGAAGCTGAGCTCCAGGCCTGAGATAAGAAAGGGAAGTCAGACTTTACATTCTGATAGGAAGAGCGTGAAGTGTTGTTGACCTCAATTCGTGAACTATGGAAGAAGTGGACGGGAGCCTGGACTCCTGGGGTCTGGGGGAGGATGGCTGAGGTCTGGATTCCTGGGACTGAGAAGGGGGTAAATGTCTGAAGTCTGGGTGAGTTAAGAAGGACTCTGAGGAACAGGCAGGGATCCCTGAGTGGGGGGCCCTTGGAATTTGCGCTCTGGTGACCATGGCAGCTATTTTGCAAGAGTTTAAAAAAAAAAGATAATTGAAGGGTTGGGGTTTGGAAGGAGGTGAGGACGGGAGGCTTGGGAAAGAACTTGAGAGTGTATTATTTGTGAGATTGTGGCGCTTCTGAAATCTGAAAGGCAGAAAATTCAAGGGAGTGATGGTTGGTTGACAGAGCAAGGGGACAGACTGGGAGAAAGAAAATCTGGCAAGATGAAGTTGGACAGACGTAGCAAAAGGTCAGAGAGTCAGAGTGAAAGCCCAGGGTGTGGGTCGGGGCAGAGGGTGGGCGATCGGAAGGAAGAGAAGAGGGCAACGGGAATGGGAAGGGAGATGTGCTTTGTAGGAATGGCAGCTGTCAGCCCCCAGTTCAGACGCAGGAGATTCAGGAGAGAAGAAAAAGATAAACTAACCCCGGGTGATGGGGGGATGGGGGTGTCTGGTAACTTAAGAGCTGGGGAGAGATCCAGGAGAACACCCCATACTCATTTCAAATCCGACCTCCAGGGCTGGTTAAACTTGGGGTCCACTGCATCACGGGTCAGAAGGTTGCTGTCAAGATCGTGAACAGGGAGAAATTATCGGAATCGGTGCTGATGAAGGTACGTGTGTGTGTGTGTGTGTGTGTGTGTGTGTGTGTGTCGGCGCACGCAGTATGTGTGTAGCAGGAATGCCCTTTGGTGCCGAAGGTAAGGTAGGGAGGTCATGCTGACCCCTTCTCTTGTGTCCCTGGCCCCTCAGGTGGAGCGGGAGATCGCCATCCTGAAGCTCATCGAACACCCTCACGTACTCAAGCTCCACGACGTCTACGAGAACAAGAAATATTTGTAGGTATTTATAGCCGCCCAGCCCCCCTCCGCCCTCCCTCCCCATGTTATTACTCCAGAAGCGGGACCTGGCAAAACTCAAGCCTGTAGCTCAGTGGGGTAGAGTGCTTCTTCTGTAGAATGCAGGAAGGCCCAGGGTTCCAATCCCAGCACCCCTGGATGTGGCAGCACACCCGTGTAATAATCTCTCTAGTGAGGTGAGGCACAAGTATCAGAAGTCCAAGGTCATCCTCCGGACACATAGCTGTGTTGGAGGCCAGTGGAGCTGCGCAGGACCTGGTCCCGTCCCTTCCCTTAGTTACAGGAACACGGGACCGATGCTATTGACAGTACAGCAAGATCAGAGTGGTCCTCAGCGGAGGACAGAGGCTGAGTCTCTTGCTGCTGCTGCTGTCTTTCTGCGTCAGCCTCCTGGGTAAATGGGATTACCAGCCCGTAGCTAGCCCAGCTAACTGCCTGCCTCTTCCTCCCTAAGGCAGTTAGGGTTAGTGTTGGCCTAGTAAAACATGAAGGATCCTTCCAGATTCCCACTTTGGGACATCTGAGGTCTCTCCTATCCCGGCATCACTTCCGATGCCAGGGCTGGCCACCCCAACAATGGGCCTCCTCTGGAGTCCTGAGTCAGTATCACAAAGTCCATTACGGTCCCGTTAAGATGGGGGTGGGAGTCAGCTGTCTGGGCGTCAGAGAATGACTCTTTGTCCGGATTCTGCTGGCCCAGAGAACAGACAACAGGAGAGGGGACAGGGCTCACGTTCCTCCCACCCCCCCAACCCCCCAGGATGTAGTATGAAGCCACTCCAACATCCATCAGATTGGTGGGGCAGGTTTCCCCAGGCTGGAAGCTGTGCCCAGCCCCAGGTTCTCATGGGAGTTGTAGTTCTTAGGCTTCCCAGATGTGGAAGCAAGAAGTCATTGTCTACAAAGTTGATGGTTACCACTTCCAACTCCACCATCAGGGCTGAGAGAGGGCTCGTGAGAGATTGTGCTTCACAGGAGAATCTAGCCTGCCAATAGCTCAGAAACCGAGTTTTTTGTTTCCTCTGGGAGCCGATAGGAACTGGAGGTTTAATCTTTCAGAGCCTGATGGGATTTGGAGTCTCTAGAATCCAGGTGGCTGATGGGAATTGGGACTCTCTATATCCCAGAGGCTTGTGGGAAGTGGGAGGGGGTTTTGTTTTGTTTTGTTGTTTTTACAAACTTCTTTGAATTGATGGGAGTTGTAGTTTCTCTTTGGCGTGTACCGTAATTGTGACTTGCCCAGCAATGAATGAGACCATGGGTTTATTCGAGTCACAGGCCTGGGTGGGGGTGGGGGAGACTGTGCAATAGGAGTAGGGTCTTTGGTTCCCTGAGTTCGTGGGAATTGTGGTTTCTGACCTCAGGTGCCAATGGAGTTTGTTTTGCCTCCAAAAACAACCAAGAGTTTCCTTGGGAGTCTATGCTACCCAGGGACTAGTGGGAATTGAGTTTTGGTTTCCTAGAGACGGGTGGATACTGGAGTCACTTCTCCTGGAGGCTGGTGGCAATTGGAGTCTGTTTCCCAGGGCTCGTAACAGGTGATATTTCTTCCTTGCAGAGAAGTCGGGGAGTTGGGGCTTCGCTGCCTCATCCTTCCAGCCCTCTGCCCCGTCTGTGTCTTCCAGATACCTAGTTCTGGAGCATGTTTCTGGTGGTGAGCTGTTTGACTACCTGGTAAAAAAAGGGAGGCTGACGCCCAAAGAGGCCCGGAAGTTCTTCCGACAGATCGTGTCAGCGCTGGACTTCTGCCATAGCTACTCCATCTGGTGAGGGGACAGCTGGGGGGTGGGAGACGGCTGAAGGTGGTCCAGGAGGCAGGTCCCTGCAGCCACACGGAGGGCCAGGCAGAAACCAGTGTGGTCAGCCCTCAGCCCTAACCTTTTTAAAGCTCCCAGGATTGTAACTCAGGCCATACCGTTTGCATCTCTTGGAAAAGTGTGCAATTCGGTGGTTTTAAATACACTTTCAGTCTTGTGAGTGGTTGCTATGTAATTTTAAGACTTTTTTTAAAAAAATATATTTTTTTTTTAATGTGTGTGGTTTGGGGCTTATGCTTGCTGGCCGAGAACTACATTTGTCATATGTCCCCAGCCTTTTTCTTTTCTTTCTTTTTTATTTTTTTCTTTGTGTGTGTGAGAGAGAAACCAGGTTTCTTTTGTTTGTTTGTTTGTTTGAGACAGGGTTTCTCTGTGGCTTTGAAGGCTGTCCTGGCACTAGCTCTTGTAGACCAGGCTGGTCTTGAACTCACAGAGATCCGCCTGCCTCCACCTCCAGAGTGCTGGGATTAAAGTGGTGCATCACTACCGCCCAGCTCAAAACCAGGTTTCTTATACTCCCTCTGTATGTAAACTCTATGTAGAATAGCCTGCCCTTAAACTCATTGCAATCCTCCCATCTCAGGCTCCTGCATGCTAAGATCACAGGTGTGGACTACCACATGCAGCTCTATATTTGGTTTGTTTTTTTAATCTTTTTGTTTTGTTTTGTTGTTGTTGTTGTTTCAAGACAGGGTTTCTCTGTGTAGCCCTGGCTGTCCTGGAACTCACTTTGTAGACCAGGCTGGCCTCGAACTCACAGAGATCCACCTGCCTCTGCCTCCCGAGTGCTGGGATTAAAGTCGTGAGCCGCCGCCACCCAGCCAATTCCATCTCTTGCATTTGATCCTGGGCTCTCTTTCAAGTTAATAACTGTGTTTGAGGGCTGGAGAGATGGCTCAGCCGTTAAAGGCTAGGCTCACAACCAAAAATAACTGTGTTTGATGTGAGGTACGAGTTGCAGTTCATGTTTTTGATGCATGAATATCCCTGCAAAAAGTAATTGCTTTTCCTCAATGACTTTAGCCTAGACAAAGATATGATGGCGTGTAGCATTTAGGGTAAGGAGCACATACCTGTAATCCTAGCACTCAGGAGACAGAGGCAGGAGCATCACGGAAGAGTTCAACGCCCTCCTGGGCGACATAGAACGACCCTCTCTTGCCAGGCACCGTGGCGCACCCCTTCAACCCCATCATTCGGGAGGCAGAGGCAGGCAGATGTCTGTGAGTTTGAGGCCAGCCTGGTCTACAGAGCGAGTTCCAGGACAGCCAGGACTATTAGAGAGAGAAACCCTGTCTTGAAACACACCTGCCCCACCACACACACAAAAAGAAAGATCCTGTTTTTAAAAGCAAGCTAAAGATATTACTCAATGGTTAACGCTCTTAGACAGGATCCAAGTTCAAGTTCCACCATCCATAACTAAAGTCTCACAACTGCCTGTAACGCTAGCTCCAGAAAGACGGGATGCCTCTGGCTTCATCTGCAATCACACACACACATTCACGCGTGTGTACACACACACACACTTGAAAGTTGATTTAAAAAAAAAAAACAACTAAATGCAGCCAGGGTATCAAGTTCTGGCAATGAAAACTGTAGCCTGTAGGGGGCACTATTCAACATGTGTGTGACCCACTTACTGACTGCTCCAAATAGAAACGGCAGAATTCTACAGCCACAGCTCCCTCCAGATTTGACCCTTAAATCTTGAGGAGTTTGGTCCAGGAGTAGAAAGGTCCTGAGGAAAGGAACCAGTTGTCTACTTTGAATGGCACCTTTTTTCTCTCTAACTACTGTGTTGGTGATATACATCTTTAGTCCCAGCACTCAGGAGGCAGAGGCAGGTGGATTTCTTGAGTTCCAGGACAGCCAGACTGCATAGAGAGACCTGGTCTCAAAAAAAGTTAAAAAAATTGCTTGATGTGCTCCTAAATAATGCTAACAATAACAGCAATAAAAATAATTTATTATAATAGCTGGGTGTGGTGGCACATGCCTTTAATCACAGCACTTGGGAGACAGGTAGATCTCTGTGAGTTCTAGGCCACCCTGGTCTATAGTATGAGTTCCAAGATAGCCAAACTTACACAGAGAAACCCTGTTTCAAAAAAAAACTCACTTGGCCAGGCGTTGGTGGCGCACGCCTCTAATCCCAGCACTCGGGAGGCAGAGGCAGGCGGATCTCTGTGAGTTCGAAACCAACCTGGACTACCAAGCGAGTTCCAGGACAGCCTCCAAAGCCACAGAAAAACCCTGTCTCAAAAAAAAACCAAAAAAAAAAAACTCACTTGATGTGGAAGTATTTTTATTTTATTTATTTATTGGGGATATTAAGTAAGACAGAGTGTCATAGTGTAGCCCAGGTTTGACTGGACCTCATGTCAATCCTTCTGCCTTGTCATCCAGAGTGCCAGAATTACAGACATGACACACCATACTTCACTGTATGTTTTTTTCTTTTTCTTCTCAAGAGAGGGTTTCTCTAGCCAGGCGTTGGTGGTGCATGCCTTTAATCCCAGCACTCGGGAGGATCTCTGTGAGTTCGAGGCCAGGCTGGTCTACATGAGCTAGTTCCAGGACAGCCTCTAAGACAATACAGAGAAACCCTGTCTCGAAAGAGAGAGAGAGAGAGAGAGAGAGAGAGAGAGAGAGAGAGAGAGAGAGAGAGAGAGAGAGAGAGAGAGAGAGAGGGTTTCTCTGTGTAACAGCCCTGGCTGTCCTGGAACTTACACTTTAAAGGCGTGGACCACCAATGTGAGGACACCTAGCTGTCTTTTTATAATTCTCTTATTTTCAAAAACATTTATTTGTTTGATCATTTGGAGGAGGCACAAGTGCCATGACCCACATGTCGAAGTCAAAAGACAACTTTCGGTTCTTCCTTCATGTGGCTTCTAGAGATCAAACTCAGGTCACTAGGATTGACAGCAAGGGCCATTACCCGAACTATCTCAGTGGCTCGATTTTTATATTTCTAATAACCAGTTCAGTGTGGGTGTGGTGGTACATACCTCTGGAGGCAGAAACAGGTAGATCTCTGGGAGTTCCAGGCCGACCCAGGGCAACAATAGTGAGACCCTGTCTCAATAAATGGAAAAGTAAAATTCTAAGTCAGGGCTATAGAGATGGATGGATAAGTGATTATGAGCACTGGCTGCTCTTCCATAAGACCTGGTTCCAACTTCCCCCACTACGTGGTAGCTCACAATCATCCACACTCTAATTCCAAAGGATCCAACATCTACTTCTGACTTCTTCAGGCACCAGACATTCACAAGGTACCAACACATACATGCAGGCAAAACACTCTCGTTGCTGGTATTTCTTGGCCCACCAGGTCCGCCGCCCTTCTCAGCCCCAGGTAAACACACGGACACTATATTAATTATAAAACTGTTGGCCAATGGCTAGGGCTTCCTGTTGGCTAGCTCTGTCTTAATTATTAACCCATTTCTATAAATCTGTGTATTTCTTCATGGCCTTATCTTACCAGAGAATGCCTGGTACATCCTATCTTCCTGGTCTCTGCGTGGCATTCCCCCCCATCCCCCCCGCCTCTTCTTATAGTCCCTCTCTGTCTACCTTTCCCAGAATCCTCCTCGTCTCCTAGTCCTGCCTATCTTCCTGCCTCTATTGGCCAAACAGTGTTTTATTCATCAACCAATAAGAGAAACATAAATACAGAAGGACATCCCCATCACACTCTTATAAGGAGCTGTATAGATGGCTCAGTGGGTACCAGAGCTTGCAACATGGCAAGCTCAGTGCTTGAGAGGCAGGAACAGAAAGTTCCCTGGCATTAGCTGGGCAGCTAGCTAGTCTAGCCATACTGATGAGCTCCACATAAAGTGAGAGACCAGCCGGGCGTTGGTGACGCACGCCTTTAATCCCAGCACTCGGGAGGCAGAGGCAGGCGGATCTCTGTAAGTTCGAGACCAGCCTGGACTACCAAGGGACAGCCAGGACAGCCTCCAAAGCCACAGAGAAACCCTGTCTGGAAAAAACCAAAAAAATTAAAAAATAAAGTGAGAGACCCTGTCTCAAAAAACACAGTGGAGAGCAAGGAAGAAAAAGCTAGATGTCAACTTCCCGCTTCCACATGCGTGCACATACGTGTGTACATGCCCATACACAGTAAGGCATGATGGATCTGGCGCAGCGATATACCCCTATAATCCCGGTACCTGAGAGAGTAAGGCAGAAAGACCGATTCAAATTTGAGGTCAACTTAGTGCACAGATCAAGACGTTGTAGCATAGCTCACACCCCTTCCCTCCCTCCCTCCCTCCCCCTCCCCCCACGCACGCACAGAATCGGTCTCGAGGGCACATGTTTGTAACCGTAGAGCATGGGAGATAGAGACAAGAAGACCAGGATTTCAAGCCCATCCTCAACTATATATATATCGTCAGTGTGAGGCTAGCCTGAGCCACGCCATACCTTCCTTGTCTTTAAGAAAATACTAGAAGTGTCTCACTGAAAGAGGGAGTAAATGAGGACTGGAGAGATGGCTCAGAGGTTAAGAGCACTGGCTGCTCTTCCAGAGGACCCGGGTTCAATCCCCAGCACCCACATGGCAGCTCACAACTGTCTGTCTTTAGCTCCAGTTACAGGGGATTTGACACCTTCAAACGAATGCACATAAAACAGAGATTAAACAAACAAAAAAGAGGGAGGGAGGATGGGAGGGAGGGAGGCAGGGAGGCAGGGAGGGAGGATGGGCTTCCTGGGGGCAGCGAGGCTGAGCTCCGCCTGTCTGTCTCAGTCACAGAGACCTGAAGCCAGAGAACCTGCTGCTGGACGAGAAGAACAACATTCGGATCGCAGACTTCGGCATGGCGTCCCTGCAGGTGGGGGACAGCCTCCTGGAGACCAGCTGCGGGTGAGTGGGAGGCCCGGCCCCTCCCCGGACTTCCTGGCAAGGGGAAGATGCCGGCCAGGGCTCACACACTCATCCACTCTCTTTCCCTCCCTTCCTCCAGGTCCCCCCACTACGCATGTCCAGAGGTGATCAAGGTGCGTGAGGGCCAAGGGGGGTTAGGGGAGCTGGACAGAGTGGCGACAGACAGGCAGTAAAATGACACCTTTTGCCTTGCAGGGGGAGAAGTATGATGGCCGCCGGGCAGACATGTGGAGCTGTGGGGTCATCCTGTTCGCCCTGCTTGTGGTAAGGTGCCTTTTGCTGCTGCCGCCGTATATCTGTATTTCTAGAACAGTGGCACACGTGTCCTCAACTCCTAGAGACTGGGTGTCTGTGTGACCTCCCAAATATTTGTATGCGTGTGTGACTGGATGTGTGCACATGTGGAGTGTGTGTGAGCTCTTGAATTATGTTAAGCGTTTATGAGGGGGTTCTCGAAAATATATGTATGATCTCCCGTGTGTGTGATCTCTTAAATATATGTATGTGTGGGTGATCGAGTGTGAGTGTGTGTGTGTGTGTATGTATGTGTGTGATCTCGCAAATATATGTGTGTGATCTCTCAAATATATGTATGTGTGGGTGATCGTGTGTGTGAGTGTGTGTGTTTGTGTGTGTATTTATAGAGACAGCAGTGGTTCCCAGCATTCCTAATGCTGAGGCCTTTTAATACAGGATATAGTAAGGAAGAGAAACAATTGAGGTAGTGGTTCTCAACCTTCCTAATGCCTGGACCTTTTAATACAGGTCCTCGTATTGTGGTGACCCCCCCAACCATAAAATTGTTTTTGTTGCACTTCATAACTGTAGTTTTGCTACTGTTAGGAATCGTAATGTAAATACCTGTGTTTTCCGATGGTCTTAGGCTACCCCTGTGAAAGGGTCCTTCGGCTCCCCTCTCCCCAAAAAAAGGGTCCTGTCTCCCAGGCTGAGAACCACTGGTATAGAGACACAAACAGTGTCTTATATCTTCCAGGCTAGCCTTGAACTCATAAGTAGGCAAGAATGGCTTTGAACTCCTGATTCTTCAGCCTCCACCCACCCCCCATGCTCAGATCATGGGTGTGTGTGTACCACCGTACTTGGTTTGTGCACTGTTAGGGATTGAACCCAGAACTGTGCGTGCTAGGTATACAACAAACATCCCTGCGTCCCTGCTAGTCCTGTGTTTCACCTAGTGACTATCCTCAGCCCCGTGGTCCTTTCTCCCAGAAACTCCCCAGGGCCTCGCTCTGCCCTCCCATGGCCCCCTCCCTTGGTTGGATCTTGCAGTAAGTGCTCCTCTTCGTGGCCATCCACGGTCAGGGTTGTCATTATGCGTTTTGCTGCGTGATTTTTCAAGCCTTACCTCCCTTCCTTGTCTGCCATAAGTTCCTAGAGGTTGGGACCGTATCGGTGGCTTCCATCCTTGTGCATTTATTTGTTCACTTGACTGGTCTTTGAAGACCCAGGGCTGGCCTGTCGTGAACCTCCTAATGTAGAATGAATTAATAACTAACTCAAGGCAGACTTTCTCTTGAGCATTTTTTTAAGGTTTATTTTTTTACTTCTGTGCATCTGTGTATGTACATGGGTGTCAGATCCCCTGGAGCTGGAGTTTATAGGTGGTTCTACGCCTTTTAGTGTGGCTGTTGGGTCCTCTGGAAGAGCAAGCAATATGTGATCTGAACCCCTGGGCCATCTCACTAGCTCCCTGAGCGAGTTTTTTTGTTTCTGTTTTTGTTTAAGACTTTTTTTTTGTTTGTTTGAGATACTGTTTCTCTGTGTAGCCCTGACTGTCCTGGAACTCGCTCTGTAGACCAGGCTGGTCTAGAACTCAGAGATCCACCGACCTCTGCATCCTGAGTGGTGGGATTAAAGTCCTGTGCCACCAGTGCCCGGCTGAGATTTGTTTATTTTTATCTTATGTATATGAGTGTTTTGCCTGCATGTATATCTGTGAACTGTGCTTGTCTGGTGTCTGCGGATGCCAGAAGAGCAGTCTTAAGCCCCCTGGAACTGGAATTACAATTATGAGACACCATGTTGACGCTGGGGACCAAGCCCAGGTCCTCTGCAAGAGCAGCAAGTCATCTTAGCTGCTAAACCATCCCTGCAGACCCAGCTTCTAGGGGTTTTGAGACAGTTTCGTGTAGCCCAGGCTAACCTCAAACTCACTATGAGCTTCCTTGAATCCTCCTTCTACCCACCGGCCACGCCACGGGGACACACAGTGCTGGAGGTTGAACCCGGGGCTTTGTGTATGCTGGGCAAGCTCTCCACCAACTGGGCCAGATCTCAAGACCCTCTCCTCGTTTTTTTTGTTGTCAAATGGGGGGAAAAAACAGAGTTCAAATGTCTACTTCCTTGTCTTGGACAAGTAAATCTCTTTCTGTAAGCCTCAGTCTCCCTACGGATATATTGCGAATAATTACAGTACTAAGCAGGCGGTGGCACACTTCTTTAATCCCAGCACTCGGGAGGCAGAGGCAGGCGGATCTCTGTGAGTTCGAGGCCAGCCTGGTCTACAAAGTGAGTTCCAGGACAGCCAGGACCGTTACACAGAGAAACCCTGTCCCCCCCCAAAAAAACAAACAAACAAACAAAAACAAATGAATACAGTGCCAACAATTGTGAAGATTAAATTAAATGTGATATCCAGTACTGTAAAACAGACAAGCAACAAAAAGCACATTAAAAAAAAAAAAAACGCAGGTGCCGGGCGTTGGTGGCGCACGCCTTTAATCCCAGGACTCGGGAGGCAGAGGCAGGCGGATCTCTGTGAGTTCGAGGCCAGCCTGGTCTACAGAGTGAGTTCCAGGACAGCCTCCAAAGCTACAGAGAAACCCTGTCTCGAAAAACCAAAAAAAAAAAAAAAACAAAAAAACGCAGAGTAATGGTTGCTTGACCTTGATAAAAAAAAAAAAAAAGGGTGTGAGCAGGGTTTAGAAGGAACCTAGCTGGTTTTCACCCAGATGCAATAATTCACTATTGCAGTACTCACTAACTCACTGTTCACAGGGATTATAGAAAGCGGAGCTTCTGAGAGTAATGAGGACCAGCTGTGCTGTGGCTGATGTTTTTAATCTGTCCCGTAGCCTTTCCCAGTAAGAACCTTACATCCCTTCCATAGAGGCTCGGAGCTGAGGCTCCAGAGCCAAAGGTGGGCTTCTTGACTCCCAAGTCCAGCGGTGAGGTGCCCTCTCCCCATCTTCCTCCACCCTGCATTCTGTCCGTGCCCCTTAGACACAAGGGACAACCGTTCAGAACCCTTGGAAAGGCCCGGAGACTCACAATGCTGTGTCTTCCCCAGAGCCCTCCTCCAGCGCCTTAGGTCAAACCAGACTCCCTTCTTCCCCGCCCTCAGGCCTGATGCTCACAGTGCCCCATTCCACCCTGTATTTCTTCC
The DNA here is from genome assembly GCF_017639785.1 of Mesocricetus auratus. Classification (NCBI taxonomy): domain Eukaryota; kingdom Metazoa; phylum Chordata; class Mammalia; order Rodentia; family Cricetidae; genus Mesocricetus; species Mesocricetus auratus. The sequence continues at coordinate 8,157,042 of NW_024429215.1, forward strand.
CCTCTGTTTCTCCTTTTTTTTTCTTTAGGTTTATTTACTTTCGTATTTTATGTGCATTGGTGTTTTGCCTGAAGGTAAGCCTGTGTGAGGGGGTCAGATCCTGGAGTTACAGATGGTTGTGAGCTGCCGTGTGGGTGCTGGGATTTGAACCACGGGCCTTTGTTTGGGAAGGCAGTCAGTGCCCTTGGCTGCTGAGCTATCTTTCCAGCCCCTTCTCTTACTTTTGCGATTTTTAAGCATTTATTTATGTGTTCATTTGGGGTCAGAGGACAAACTAGCAGGAGGCCATTCCTCCCCTCACCCTGTGGGTGCCAGGGATCAGACTCTGTTGGACAGGCTTGGCGGCCCCGGCCTTTACCCAGTGAGTCATTTCACAGCCCTATTGAGACAGCTTCTCATGTATCCCAGGCTGGCCTTGGCCCCGTTAGGTAACTGGAGATGACCTTGAACGTGCTTCCGCCTCCTCCTGATGCTAGGTGTTAAGAGAAGCTTTCCTTGAGAGGAGCCTTCCCGCCAACCTGGTTCCAGAGCCGCTTCAATCCCAAATAAACACACAAGAGGCTATATTCATTATGAAGCTGTTGGCCTTGCTTGTCTCTTACTGGCTAGCTCTGCTTTAAGTAATTACCCCATAATTGTTAATCTAAGTATGTCTCTTACCGGAGAATAGTTCTGGGCTCCTACCCCCATGGCGGTTACATGTTGACTCTCTTGTCTTTCTCTTTCCCAGAATCCTCCTCGACTCCTAGTCCCTCCTATCTAGGTTTTCTATAGGCTCAACAGTACTTTATTGACAAATAACAGGACTTCCCCAACATCTCCTCTTTTCTGTTTAAACAAAAGAAAGGTCTTAATTTTAACATAGTCAAATTGTATATAACAGAACAGTTATCAAATAAGAACATAGTTACAATATTTTAGCAAGATTTAAAGAAAATATCATCTACCTCTTTCTTGTGAATCCAAAGTCCTATATGTAGCTTATCTCTTATCATAACTAAGGTAAACTATAATTATAGCTATCTGTCTTCAACTCTATCAAAGACCACAGAAGGATAATATATAAACACTAGGATTGACAGAGATATCTTACTGCCTGGACAGTCACCCGAAGTTCCTCTGTAACGTTGGGGCATCCATCTTCAGCCCATAGGCCACAATGTATCTGGAACACTTCTCAGCAAAGCAGGAAATTTCAAACTGTCCATCTGCATCAGCAGTCTGTCAGTCATTTTTCTGTGTCCTGCAGAAAGTCCCGTAGACTCTTTCATGCAGCAGGAACCCTGTAAGACTGAGTTCAGCAGTCACATCCCTATGGGTCCTGCATGTCCAGATTATACAACAATAGTCAAACAGTCTAGGCAAGAGCAGTTTCTTGCCCAAATGGCTAATCTTGCCATGTTGAAAGCAAACTCCATAACAAGTTTCTTCGATGCCCATCTTCCTCTCAGACGTAATTGGTGCTTCCAGGAGCAGACATTTCTCATTGTCCAGAAAAACCCTAAACCATTTTAAATGCCATGTTCTGAAGGTCTTTGAGAGGTTTGAAGACTGTCTATGTATCTCAAATATATTTCTGTATATCTAGAACACCTAACTTACCTAACTATAAATTCTATTATAAGTAACTATCTATAGTCTTATTCAATTATGCATTACATTTTAAAAGATCAGTATAAGCACAATACTTAATCAAGAGGAGAAATATAAGCATCACAAAATTGACCTTGAATTTGTATCAATAAATTAAAAACAATACCCATAACATAATTCCCCTTTTTACCATTAAAAGGAGATTGGCTGTGATCATTAGCCAATTATAAACAATCCCATTTAAATGAAAACAAAGATTTATAAACAAGATGGGAATTGGGACGTCGCTCATTCCAAACTGCTTCCTGCTGGAAGGGGGCGCTGTTTATACCATGGGGATCATGAAAAAACTCAGAAACCTGTATAAGTCCTTATTTTTATGGTCTGTAGAGCTGTATCATCTTAGCTGTCTCAGTCGTTGAAACACCTGGTCCACTGCTTCCGGGGGTCTTGGTTCGTGAAACCACAGAAGCCTGGAAGGAATTCTCAGCTTTTCATTTTCTGTAGAAACATAAATAAAATCTCCTTTTCCGAGTAACATATCCTTATACTTAAATTTTGAAGTCAAGGCATTTTCAAAAGATATAAGTTGAATTAATTTAGCAGCATTTATAATCAAGTGTACTTTAGCAGCTGTTCCTTCCTGAGCAATTATAAAACTGAAAAACACAATAGTGTACAGTATCCAGACTCTCTGTGTATTTTCCATCTTTGTGTGGCTTATTTATTTATCTATTATTATTATTACTCTATTTCTTTCACTTTTGTTTATTTTTCTCTGAGACAGGGTTTCTCTTCGGAAACCTGCCTGCCTCTGCCTCTGGGGCAATTCCTACCGGCGTGCACCACCACAGCCGGCTTTTGCATTTATTTACCACTTTGCCGTTTCATTTTCTCTCTCAATCTCACGTATATTTTTAAACACACTGTAAACCTTTAGAGGTTTTTCTTTATCCAAGTCTGACTTTACTGTAAATCTTTATGTTTTTCTGGCCACGTGACTTATCTGTAAAACCGCGGCTGTTTTAAACTGCCGGTTTTTCCGTCAAGATGGTGGGCGTAAGCGTGACTCCAGCTTACCGCCTCAGTCCATGCTGACATCCAGCAAAAGCTGCCACTTCCAGCTGTACGTACACACCTTTCAATCGTTAGCAGAGTCTCTTAAAACAACCTTGTTGGTTTTTTTTTTCTTTTTCTTTTTCTTTTTATGCCGAGTCAGGAAGACTCCAGTAAGTGAGCCGCGTGAATCTCGGCTTGTCGCTAGCAAAACAGAGCACACCTGAGAAAAATGCTGCTACCAAAAATCTGTGCTTCTCTCCGTTCTTCTGTTTCTAAAATTCCTTTAAAGCTTTTGTCATTCTGCGTGGAAATTCATGATCCCACTCCTGATCACCATTATGTTAAAAGAAGCTTTCCTTGAGAGGAGCCTTCCCGCCAACCTGGTTCCAGAGCCGCTTCAATCCCAAATAAACACACAAGAGGCTATATTCATTATGAAGCTGTTGGCCTTGCTTGTCTCTTACTGGCTAGCTCTGCTTTAAGTAATTACCCCATAATTGTTAATCTAAGTATGTCTCTTACCGGAGAATAGTTCTGGGCTCCTACCCCCATGGCGGTTACATGTTGACTCTCTTGTCTTTCTCTTTCCCAGAATCCTCCTCGACTCCTAGTCCCTCCTATCTAGGTTTTCTATAGGCTCAACAGTACTTTATTGACAAATAACAGGACTTCCCCAACACTAGGGTTACAGGAGTCAACCCCGTGTGCCGCTGATGCAGCACTGGGGATCCTGCACAGCTCGGCGCATGTCAGACAAGCACGCTGCTGCTGCTGCAGAACCACAGCATGTCAGACAAGCAGGCTGCAGCAGCAGCAGAACAACAGCATGTCAGACAAGCAGACTGCTGCAGAACCACAGCATGTCAGACAAGCAGGCTGCTGCAGCAGAACAACCGCATGTCAGACAAGCAGGCTGCAGCAGCAGCAGAACCACAGCATGTCAGACAAGCAGGCTGCTGCAGAACCACAGCATGTCAGACAAGCAGGCTGCTGCAGAACCACAGCATGTCAGACAAGCAGGCTGCAGCAGCAGCAGAACAACCGCATGTCAGACAAGCAGGCTGCTGCAGCAGAACCACATCCTCAAACCTTTTATTTTTCCTCGCCTCCTTTGTTTGTTTATTCGTTTGGTGGTAGTGTTTGTTTCAGACACGGTCTTTCTATGTAGTCCAGGCTGGTCTCGAACCACCGGAGGTTGCCTGCCCACATCTACAAAGTTCTGGGCATAAAAATGTGTACCACTACACCAAGCCCCTTTTGTTAGCTTGTCTGTGTGTTTTGAGACAGGGTCTCACTGGTAGCCCTGGCTGGCCTAGAACTCACTAAGTAGACAAGGCTAGCCTTGAACCCACAGAGATCCAGCTGCCTATGCCTCCTGAGTGTTATAATGGCACCACGGCAAAGCCCTGTCACTTACTTTATTGCTATGCTTATTTATGTATTATTTATATATGCTGAGATTAAAGGTATGTGCCACCACGAGGTAATGGCAGTGGTGGAGGTGGCATCTACTCTGTCACCTTTACTCTCATCTCTGGTGTGTCTCTCCTGAGGAGATCTCTAAATAGGATTATCAGCACAGGACGGCAGCAAGAAAAGGAATCCGCATGGAATGTGCTGATTCTCTGAGGCCCCTCCCCCGCATGCTTTCTTTCCCCAGGGGCGTGTATGATGAGAAATTATTTCATGGGTATCAGTAATCACTCATTTTAAAAAAGATTTATTTTATGCATGAGTGCTCTATCTGCATGTACACCTGCAGGCCAGAAGAGGGCATCAGATCCCACTATAGATGGCTGTGAGCCTCCTTGTGGTTGCTAGGAATTGAACTCAGAACCTCTGGAAGATGGGGCTTAACCTCTGAGCTGTCTCTCCAGCCCTGTTTTGTTTATTTTAAAGACACACTTCCCCCTTGCAAATCTCTATCACATATTACACACTGGACAGCCCTTTAGATAATTGCTGAGCTTCTTGTGTCTTAATTTCCCCATCAAAAGAGAGGATCATGGGCTGCAGAGGGGGGCTCAGTGGCTGAGAGCACTGACTGCTCTTCCAGAAGTCCTGAGTTCAAGTCCCACATCCACATCAGACAGCTCACGACTGTCTGTAACTCCAGCTCTAAGGGATCTGACTTCCAAAAGCCTCCCCGCCACACACACCTAAATAAAAAAAAATTTCTTTTTTTTTGGTTTTTCAAGACAGGGTTTCTCTGTGGCTTTGGAGGCTGTCCTGGAACTCACTCAGTAGACCAGGCTGGTCTCGAACTCACAGAGAAAAATAATTTTTTAAAAGTGAGGATTATTGCTGGGCAGTGGTGGTACACGCCTTTAATCGCAGCACTTGGGAGGCAGAGGCAGACAGATCTCTGTGAGTTGGATCCAGACCAGCCTGGTCTACAAGAACTAGTTCCAGGACAGCCTCCAAAGCCACAGAGAAACCCTGTCTCGAAAAACAAACAAACAAACAAAAAAACCAAGTGAGGGTTATTTTGATCTTGAGGTACTTTTGTTTTGTTTCCGTTTTTTTTTTTAATGTGGTTTTTGTTTGTGGTGGTGTGTTATGTCACCCAAGCTGTCCCTGAACTCACTATGTAGCTGACAATGACCTTGAACTCCTGATCCTCCAGCGACTACCTCCCAAATTGGGGAATTGTAGGCATGCGTGTGCCACTACACTGGTCCTGGGGATGGAACGCAGGGCTTGGTGAATGTTAGGCAGGCACTCCACCCGATGAATTCCATCCGCAGCCTTGTAGGTGAAGATATCAAGAGTGTCCTCCCTGCTTCTAGTGCTGTGGAACCACGCCTGGCCAATCTTACACTCCACCCAAGGCAGCGGTTCTCAGCCTCCCTAACACTGTCACCCTTTAACACAGCTCCTTCCACTTGTTGTGGGGACCCCAGCCCCACCATAAAATCTGGTCGTCGCTACTCCATAACTCTAATTTTGCTGCTGTTAAAAATCATAATGTAGCCGGGCGTTGGTGGCGCACGCCTTTAATCCCAGCACTTGGGAGGCAGAGGCAGGCGGATCTCTGTTAGTTGGAGGCCAGCCTGGTCTACAGAGAGAGTTCCAGGACAGCCTCCAAAACAATACAGAGAAACCCTGTCTCGAAAAACCAAAAAAAAAAAAAAAAGAGAGAGAGAGAGAGAGAATCATAATGTAAAATATTTTCTCCAACGGTCTTAAGGGACCCCCCACCCGTGAAAGAATCGTTTGACCCCCCTTCTCTCCAAAGGGTCTGTGGCCCACAGGCTGCGAACCATTGGCCTGAGGGCTCGTGGTGATGTCTCGCACAGGGGGCGTTGCCCTTCGATGACGACAACCTGCGCCAGCTGCTGGAGAAGGTGAAACGCGGAGTGTTCCACATGCCGCACTTCATCCCTCCCGACTGCCAGAGCCTCCTGAGGGGGATGATCGAAGTGGAGCCCGAGAAGAGGCTCAGTGTGAGTTGCTCGCCCGCTCGGGACTGGCAGGAGAGGAATGGCGCCGGGGGCGACAGAACCCCCAAGGGGGTCGTGGGATTGGTTTCCAGAGCCTGCCTGTAAATCCTCCGATGGTCACTTAAGACCGCCGGGAAAACAAGCCCAGGGTCCAGAAAAGCCTCAGACTGACCTCACAAACAGGAGAGTAAACAGTCCAGGGTGGGACCAGGGAGTCCCGGGCCTCGGGGATGGCACACGGTGGCATTGGCAGGGGTTGAGAAGGATGGTTTGGGCGGGGCGGGGGTGGGGTGGGGATGGGGACTGACCCCCGCGGGGGCAGGGGGTCTGAAAGTGGTCACTCTGTAGGTGCCCGCAACAGTGTGTTTCACTGGCACCACAGGGAGGCGTGATATGTCATCCTGCCCCTGGTTGGGGATTGATGGGGTCAGCTCTAATCGATTTTATTTAATTGCTCTCCCTCCGTGTGTATATGACCTAATTTCTGCTTCTCTGTGACCCACCCCTGCACAGCTGGAGCAAATTCAGAAACATCCCTGGTATCTGTGAGTAAGAGGGAATCCAACAGTTGGGTGCTCGAGGGAGGGACGGAGGGATGGAGGGACGGAGGGATGGATGGAGGGAGGCAGGGTTGCATTGGGGCCCCGGAGCAGAGGTGGAGAGTGGAATGCTGTGTTGTTGATGGGTGGGGCGCGATGGGGGAAGTCCAGTCTCAAACTTAGGAGTCTTGGCAGAAGAGACCAAAGCTGAAGCAATAGCGTCAGACCAGAGGAAGGCGGGAGCTAGGGGTCCAGGACTCTTGAGTCACAGAGAGAGAGAACTAGGGTCTGGACCCGCTGGTCTGAGGGAGGACGGCTGGGGTCTCGACTCCTGGTCTGAGGGAGGAGGGCTGAATCCTGATTGCCTGGGTCTGAGGAAGTCAAGCCTAGGATCCCGATTCCCCAGGTCCTAGGAGGAGTGGCCTGGACCTAAGCCTAGGATGATAAAGGCTCTATTACGGATGCTGGTTTCTCCAAAGCATTCGTATTCTGCACCTTTCCAGGGGCGGGAAACACGAGCCAGACCCTTGCCTGGAGCCAGCCCCGGGCCGCAGGGTCGCCATGCGGAGCCTGCCTTCCAATGGAGAGCTGGACCCTGACGTGTTGGAGAGCATGGCGTCTCTGGGATGCTTCAGAGACCGCGAGCGGCTGCACCGAGAACTGCGAAGCGAGGAGTAAGAGCTCCCAAGACCCTTTCACGGGCACACCCCTTCACAGGTCGAGCGTGTTGTGGCAGTTCCCTAGACTGCCTGAAGGGGACGTACCACGTCCAGGTTTAGGGAGCCAACAGTCTAGAGGCATGGCTTAGAGCTGGTGTGCGCAGGAGCAGTTGTGATCTGGAGAGAAATGCGCTGAGTAGGCATGGATGATGTCTGCGTTTAGTAAGTGCCCAGGTGGCAGCTACTGTCACTGCCATGGTTTACTTTGTAAACCAGGCTGGCCTCGAACTCACAGAGATCCGCCTGCCTCTGCTGGGATTAAAGGCGTGCACTGCCACCGTGGCCACCACCCCCCAGCTACATACTTTATTATTATTTATTATTATTGCTACATTTATTTACATGTGTGAGGAGGGGGCGTGTGTGCCAAGGCGCGTTTGTGAAGAACGGAGGATAACTTGGTTCAGTTCTTTCTTTCCACCGCGTGGGTCCCAGGGATCCAACTCGGGTCATCCAACTAAAGGGCAGAGCACCTTGGTCCATCTCTCCATCCGAGGGCAGGGATTTCTGACTTCAGGTCTCCCTTAACCGCCTCCCTCGTCCCCGTCTCAGGGAAAACCAAGAAAAGATGATCTATTACTTACTTTTGGATCGGAAAGAACGGTATCCCAGCTGTGAAGACCAGGACCTGCCTCCGCGGAATGACGTTGGTGAGAATATCAGACCCCAGGGTTCCCGAGGGAGGGGGATGCTGTAGGCCCTGGGAGTCTGTGTATACACAGCTAGCCGGGTATGAGCAGCTCTGCTCTGGGCCTCGGTTGGCCCACGGAGGGGAGGGGGGGCTGACACTGTCTCCCTTCAGACCCACCTCGGAAGCGTGTGGATTCTCCCATGCTGAGCAGACACGGGAAGCGCAGGCCGGAGAGGAAGTCCATGGAGGTCCTGAGCATCACAGATGCTGGCAGTGGCGGCTCCCCGGTGCCCACCAGACGGGCCTTGGAGATGGCCCAGCATAGTCAGAGGTGAGAGCAAGCCTGCCCCATCTGGAAGGATCTTCAGCCCCAGAATGCAGGGCAAGCAGAGCGATCTAGACCCTGCTCAACCTCAAACGTGGTGTTTGTACATTCCCCGGGGCAAATCACTCCCCTGCTGGGCCCTCATTCCTTCAATCTGGGAGGACATGAAAATGAAGGAACGTCTGAACCCTTTAAAACAGTCAGAAATCTTCTTTTAATCCTGTAAACAGATCCCGCAGCGTCAGCGGAGCCTCCACTGGTCTGTCCTCCAGCCCTCTGAGCAGCCCAAGGGTAAGGCTAGACCCTCAGTTATTTGAGATAGGTACGGAAAAGTCAGAAAAGATTAAACAGAAAACACAGTTCCATGAGGCGTTCTTACCACCACCACCCCCAGAAATGTCAAAGACCTCATTTCTGTGTTCTTAGGCTTGGATTTGTAGCATATCCGAGAGGTTTAAATATCTATCATAAGTTCTTTGAGTACATTCGGTGGTGTGCCATTCTCTGCTTAGGTGGCGGCTTGGAGACAGTGCCTGCGTGGGTGGGACTGACTGGACTACAATTCCCAGCATGTCTCGCAGCCCTGCCCAGCGAGTCTGAGCAAGTAGTACTTCCAATGCCTCCTGGAAGTTGTAGTCCAAACTCTTAACCAGGTCCTTGCTCTTCCACAGAGTCCGGTCTTTTCCTTCTCGCCGGAGCCAGGCGCTGGAGATGAGGCTAGAGGCGGAGGCTCTCCAACTTCCAAAACACAGACGCTGCCTTCTCGGGGCCCCAGAGGCGGGGGCGCTGGGGAGCAGCCACCGCCCCCCAGTGCCCGTTCCACACCCTTGCCCGGACCACCCGGCTCCCCGCGCTCCTCCGGCGGAACCCCCTTGCACTCACCTCTGCACACGCCTCGAGCCAGCCCTACTGGGACCCCAGGAACGACACCACCTCCCAGCCCAGGCGGTGGCGTCGGGGGAGCCGCCTGGAGAAGCCGTCTCAACTCCATCCGCAACAGTTTCCTGGGCTCCCCTCGCTTCCACCGGCGCAAGATGCAGGGTAGGGAGGGTCTCAGCAGACAGATGCAAGGCTAAAGTGGCCAACTGCTGGATTCTAATGTGGGAAGGAGGGGGGGGCTAAACGTCTTGTCTTCTGGGCAGTCTCCATGGGGGGAAAGAGAGCCATCTTCTCAAGTCCCAAGACAAATGGAGGTGATAAGGTTTGGAGAGAGAGAGATTTTCTCTTTTGGAGATAAGGGTTTCGGGAAAGCGGAGATGAGGACAGGTCCTGTACGATGTGCTCTGGATTGCCTACTCATCGGTCCATGGGACCTGAGCCCCACCCTGAGGGGTGTGGTCTAAGCATTCTGCCTTTCCTGAAGGGGCCCGGATCAGACTTTCCGGGTGAGGGTTATCCATTTGAGAGGTGCCGGCACCCAAAGGGGCCCTGGGTGATAAATAATAAATGTTGGCTACTTTCCCTCCCCCTCCCTGACCAGTCCCCACCGCTGAGGAGATGTCCAGTTTGACACCAGAATCATCTCCCGAGTGAGTTCGACAAGGGAAGGCACTGAGTGGGAACGGAGGGGATTTGTCTCTTAGCGTCATCCTGATCCTGCTTCTTCTGTCCCCTTCCACCCAGGCTGGCAAAACGCTCCTGGTTCGGGAACTTCATCTCCTTGGACAAAGAAGAACAAATATTCCTCGTGCTAAAGGACAAGCCTCTCAGCAGCATCAAAGCGGACATTGTCCATGCCTTTCTGTCGGTGAGAGCCCAGGCGTCCCTATAGACCACTGAGCTAGACCCCGCCCACCCCCCCACTCCTCCCACTCCCGCCGCCCACCCTACTCTCCCACTCCCCCCACCCCCGCTGCCCTGCCACTCTATGCCTGGACTGACTTCCCTCTGGGACTCATGGGCAGGGAGACGGGAACAAACTGTTGGGGCCCAAAGCCTCAAAATGCTGAGCTAAGGCCCTGTATAATAACAGTTTCCTGAGTACCGGTGGAAGGTGAGTGCGTTGCCACAAGATCTGAGGGTGGTACAAGGTATAGACCTTTCTCAGTGGACCTTAACGCTTCCTGCTTTCTCCAGTCCCGTGGTTCTTTGCTGTAGGGCTGATGATGGGATTTGCGATTACATGTGACTTGTGGAGGAAGGGGAAAGTGTATTTCATAGGGTTTAGAAGTATATTTCATAGGATTGTAACTATCCCATAGAGAGCAGAGACCCGCATGAATTTAGAATTCGTTCTTCTATTTTTTAAAGATTTCTTTATTATGTATACAGTGTTCTGCCCGCTTGTATCCCTGCAGGCCAGCAGAGGGCACCAGATCCCATTACAGATGGTTATGAGCCACCATGTGGTTGCTGGGAATTGAACTCGGAACCTCTGGAAAAACAGCCAGTGTTCTTAACCTCTGAGCCACTCTCTAGCCCCTAGAATTCATTCTTCTAAATGTAGGCCGGGAAGAGTTTCAGGCACCAGTGGGCACTGGTCCTCACAAGGCTTGTCTGTGGTTCTTTAACCCAGTGGCTGATGGACTTGTTCCTTGTCAGAGCCAGGTGTAGGATGGTGAGCTGTCCCTTAGACTCACCCGGTCCCTATATGCTTACCCTCTAGATCCCCAGCCTGAGTCACAGTGTGCTGTCACAGACCAGCTTCAGGGCCGAATACAAAGCCAGCGGTGGCCCCTCCGTCTTCCAGAAGCCTGTCCGCTTCCAGGTGGACATCAGCTCCTCCGAGGGTCCAGAACCCTCACCCCGGAGAGATGGCAGCGGTGGAGGTGGCATCTACTCCGTCACCTTTACTCTCATCTCCGGTATGTCTCTCCTGACGAGCCTGGGGTGTTCCGAGACCTCTAAGTGGGATTACCAGCACAGTAGGGCAGCAGGAAAAGGAAATCATAATCCCAGCACTCGGGGATTATGTAGATCCCAAAACACCAAAGAGAGACAGACAGACGGAAGAAAGAAAAGGAAATCAGCATGGAATGTGCTGATTCTCTGAGGCCCCTCCCCCAATGCTTTCTTCCCCCCCAGGGGCGTGTATGATGAGAAATTATTTCATGGTTATCAGTAATCACTCATTTTTCTTTTCTAAGATTTACTTTATGTATGAGTGCTCCATCTGCATGTATGCCTTTACGCCACAAGAGGGCATTCCATCTCACTACAGATGGTTGTGAGCCACCCTGTGGTTGCTGGGAATTGAACTCGGGACCTCTGGAAGAGCAGCCAGTACTCTTAACCTCTGAGCCATCTCTCCAGCCCCTCACTTATTTTTCTTCTTCATATCCTTAAGGAAAGTTAAGTGAGCAACAACATATATTTCAATAGAAACCAATACCTGTCATTATATTAAAATGAAGGTGTCAGCTGGGCAGTGGGGCGCATGCCTTTAATCCCAGCACCGGTGAGGCAGAGGCAGGCAGGTCCCTGTGAGTTCGAGACCAGCCTGGTCTACAAGAGGTAGTTCCAAGACAGCCTCCAAAGCCATAGAGAAACCCTGCCTCAAAAAACCAAAAAACAAAAAGGGGCGGGGAGGGGGGACGGTCTTGCTTGATGGAGGGACCTACCTGCCTCCACTGAGTCCCTATTTGCCCATCACCCCCTAGGTCCCAGCCGTCGGTTCAAGAGAGTGGTAGAAACCATCCAGGCACAGCTGCTCAGCACTCATGACCAGCCCTCTGTACAGGCCCTAGCAGGTAGGTGACAGAGTTGCCGGGGTGGGCGGGGAGGGGGGAGCCTCCAGGGGGAGCAGGCGTGGGCGGGGAGGGGGAGCATCCAGGGGGAGCAGGTGTGGGCGGGGAGGGGGAGCAGGCGTGGGCGGGGAGGGGGAGCCTCCAGGATGAGCAGGTGTGGACGGGGAGGGGGAGCAGGCGCGGGCGGGGAGGGGGAGCATCCAGGGGGAGCAGGCGCGGGCGGGGAGGGGGAGCATCCAGGGGGGGCAGGCGCGGGCGGGGAGGGGGAGCCTCCAGGATGAGCAGGCGCCAGCTCTGCTGCTCTTGCTTTGGAGCAGTCCAACGTCCCACTTCTTAGATTGGTGGCCAGTGCCTTCTGAGGCCTCCCCTGCACTATTGGGAATAGATTTTCCCAGGAGACTCTGGGGTCTGGGAAGGGACTCCTCGGCATCCTGGGGGCCCTCAGAGGACCGCGGCCTCCATGTTGGGAGCAGAGGAGCGCAGTCCCACGGAGCTGTGGAACCCGGCTGTGTAGATTCATCAGCCAACCCGGTGTGCCTGGGACTGGGGCAGGGCATGGCCTTTAGGGAAAACCAGGACAGTGTAGGACATATTAGTGGCTCACTTTACAGGACCCGGATGTCCCCGGATGTCACTGGAACTGAACCACGTAGTTCTCGTCTGACATCCAGGGGGGCAGGGCAGAGGCCAGGCCTCAGGGAGAGGTTGTAATTCGTCCAGGTTTCCACGAGAGAATAACAGAGACTGGCCAGGGTTAGCGTAGACTGTTTGCCTAGGTCCTGGGTTCAATCCCCAATAGAGACCAAAAAAAGCAAAACAAAAACATGATCTGGGCCGGGCATTGGTGGCGCACGCCTTTAATCCCAGCACTCGGGAGGCAGAGGCAGGCGGATCTCTGTGAGTTCGAGACCAGCCTGGTCTACCGAGCGAGTTCCAGGACAGCCTCCAAAGCCACAGAGAAACCCTGTCTCGAAAAAAACAAAAAAAAAAAAAAAAAAAAAGCAAAACAAAAACATGATCTGGGTGGCTTTCTAACCAATAGGAAGCCAGGTATGGAAATGCATGCCAGTAGTACCAGCATTCAGGAAGCTGAGGCGGGAAGATTGCCACGAACTCAAGGCCATCCTGAGTACCAGCCTGGTCTACAAAGTGAGTTCCAGGACAGCCTCCAAAGCTACAGAGAAACCCTGTCTCGAAAAACCAAAAAAAAAAAAAAGCAAAAGATGATGATGACCTCAAAAGTGTCCCTACAACAATACAGGCTTTTCATCCTGCTGTCCTGGGCGTGAGGCACACAGGCTGGCATCCTGTTGTCCTGAGAGCTGTCCTCTCTGGCTCTGCAGCTCCTCCCTTCGCCTGTGGCCACACCCTCCAGAGCCAGTATCCGCCCTTGAAGTGACTGGGTCATTTAAGGGCTTTTATGACTAAAGTGGGTCTACTCAGATAATCCCAGGTATTCTCCCCCCACACAGGGATTACCCTGAGTCACAACACATGAGCTCAACGTTTTCACGGGTCCCCAGCTTTTAATGATGTGAGCATCTGTGGGGGGCGGCATGATTCAGCCTACCACAGCCTCTCCGGGGAGCTGCTTGGCAGTGCGTGGAGTGCCTGCGTGGACAGCAGAAGTCATTGGCATCATGTGGGCGGGGGCCAGGGACGCTGAGAAACCCTGTAGCTCACAGAGAACCTCTCACAACAAGGTTATTCAGGCCTCGGTGTCCCTGCCCAGGAGGATTAGCTAAACGACTGGTTGCCGGACAAAGGCAACTTCAGGTAGTGGGGACTGGCAAGAGAGCTCAAGGCCTAAAGGTGCTTGCAACTAAGCCTGACAGCCTAAGTTAGGTCCCCACGCCCCACGTGGGGGGAGGGAGAACAAATCCTGCAACTACTCTGACCTCCACACCCGAACTCTTTTTTTTATTTTTTTGGTTTTTCGAGACAGGGTTTCTCTGTGGCTTTGGAGGCTGTCCTGGAACTCGCTCTGTAGACCAAGCTGGTCTCGAACTCACAGAGATCCGCCTGCCTCTGCCTCCCGAGTGCTGGGAACTCTTTTTTTTTTTTTTTGGTTTTTCGAGACAGGGTTTCTCTGTATTGCTTTGGAGGCTGTCCTGGGACTCGATCTGTAGACCAGGCTGGCCCCCATCGGTTATGCTAGTCCAGACCACCACTTGGGAGGCTCAGGTGTTCAAGGTCACCCTCTGCTGCAGAGTGAGTTCACGGCCGACCTGAGCTATGTGAGAGCCTATCTCCAGAGAAATCAAAAAGACGGGGGGGGGGAGGTGCTAGAGAGATGACCCAGCAGTCGAGAACACTTGCGCTTGCAGAAGACCCTCAGCACTCACTCGATGACTCGTAACCCTCCAGAACTCCAGTTCTAGGAGACCTGATGTTCTCTTCTGAACTCAGTGGTCACCAGGCACGCACTGGTACACACATGCCGGAAGCCACTCATAAAATAAGTCACATCTCTAAAAGGGGCTCAGGTGCAGAGAAATAAATGGCTTAGTAGGTATATTGCTGGATGTGCAAGCGTGAAACCCTGAGTTTCCTCCCCAGAAGCCGTGTGAAAAAGCTACTGGCTTAGGCTCAGTGACAGACTACTTGCCTAGCAAGGCCGGGTCCTATTCTTAGCTGGGGGGGGGGCAGGGACACGACACAGAGCCAGCCCTGTAATGCCAGCACTAGGAGGCAGGGGAACCCTAACCAGTCCAGGGTCAGTGAAAGAACCAAGTCCCCCAAACTGTCCTCTGACCTCCACTTATGGGTTGTGGCATGTGTGTCCCCACGCAAAATAAATACTTCAGATGTAAGAAATAAGATAAAACCGGGCGACGGGGCCACACATCTTTAGTCCCGAGTCGGGAGACAGAGGCAGGCGGATCTCTGTACATTTGAACACAGCCTGGTCTATATAGACTTCTGATGTTGTATGCATGCGTACAAAGTGTGGCTTTCCTCAGGTCGGCAGAACCTGAAGGGTCTGAGACCCCAGAACAGTTGGCTACACTGTGAGTCCCATCCCTGTACAAATGCCCGGTTGTAGATAAGGGTACTGCAGTTGCCTGTGGTTGCCTCTGAGACTGAGAATTTCTTGGGGTGGGCTGGCCTGGACCTCAGACAAACTGGGCAGGTTTTTTTCTAAGCTACAAGGCACTTACGGGCCCCCTGTAGGAGATGTGTTTCTGTGGAATTGAAGTCTCACAAATGGTGAATTTGGTCTCTATTATGATTGCTGGTTTGTTTTTTTTTAAAGATTTTTATTTATTATGCATACAGTATTCTGCCTGTATGTCTACAGGCCAGAAGGGGGCACCAGATCTCATTACAGATGGTTGTGAGCCACCATGTGGTCACTGGGAATTGAACTCAGGTCCTCTGGAAGAGCAGCCAGTGCTCTTAACCTCTGAGCCATCTCTCCAGCCCCATGATTGCTGTTGTTACTATTGCATTTGTTTATTTGTGTGTGAGGGAGGTCGGTCACTCCTCTCTCTCCTCTTCCTTCTGCGTGGGTCCCAGGGATCAAACTTAGGCCACCAAGCTTGGTGACAAACACCTTTACCCACTGGGCCATCCTGCCAGCCAACTTTGGTTTTCTCGGGGCTACTGAGATCAACACGCTCAAGCTGGTTTCAGCTGCCCGACTGCCTGTACAAGTTACTTCTTCCTCCGCAGACGAGAAGAACGGAGCGCAGACCCGGCCTGCTGGTACCCCACCCCGAAGCCTGCAGCCCCCACCAGGCCGCCCTGACCCTGATCTGAGCAGCTATCCCCGCCGAGGACCCCCCAAGGACAAGAAGCTCCTGGCCACCAATGGAACCCCTCTACCCTGACCCCAGGGGGCCAGGGAAGGAGGGGAGCCCCCTCCACCCCCCTTCCCTGCCCCCCTACTGTGAATCTGTATATAAGGCCCAAGGCGTATGTTGGGAGGGGGGACATAAAACTTGGCCTTGCCCTGCAGGGATAGGGCTCCAGGGGCCGTGCCCAATGGGGGGGAGGGTCTAGGGCAAAAAGGGGTGGGAGCTGTTTCTATTTATTTATTAATTTATTATTTTATTTATTGATCAATCTTTGCGGGTGGGGTGGGGGAGGCATGGGAGCTGGTTGGGGGTGGCTTAGCAGATCCGGACAGGGTCCTCTGTCTCTGTGTCATCCCCAGCCCCCACTCCCCTTCCTGGGCCCCTGCTCTCCCACCCCCACCAGGTCCTTCTCCCTTCCCGTTCCAACCTTCTGTACGGATTTGCTCTCCCCGGAAGGAATTCTGGTTACGCGTGACCCTGCCTGCGTCTGTGTCTGATTCCGCCGGCAGCGGCGGCAACAACAAAACTAATAAATAGCCTTGATCAGGGACAGCTGGCTGGCCCTCTCCTCTCAGTTCCCGGGCGCTTCCGATCACAGGGACCGGTGGGGACCACGATGCTGGCCCTCTCGAGTGGCGAGCATCACTCCACTCCGCCGTTCGTCCATCGGGCTGTCCAGCCCAGCCTCTAGTTCATCGTTGGGTGAGCCTAGGTTGACCCCATCCTCCTCCTAGTCAGAGCGCCTGTGACATCTGTAGGTTCGGAGACCCAGAGGTAGCCTGTGGGTGGCTGGCGTCCAGTTTGGGTTGTAAGTGGAGGACGCAACCGCGCAAGCTGGAGAAGTCCACGGCCAAGAGGCCAAACAGCATAAAGAGCAGCATGGCCACTGCCCACTCGCAGGCAGCAGAGGCGGAGCGCATCCGCTGGGAGTACAGGACGATCACTTCACGCCGGTGTCAAGGATCCACGCCACATGCGAAAGGCCCAACCACCCATCTCAGACGCTGTGGCCACTTTGGGCCGGGAGAAATGCATCTTAGGTCATCTGAGGTGTTCCCTGGTGTAACTGGCATGCCCTTTCTCACCCCCATCCCTTCTGAGGAACCCTAGGTGTTATCCCCCGTGCCCTCCAAAGCCTGCCCTTTCTCCATCTGTTCCGGTCTGTCCGCCCACGTGACTCTGATTAGGCGCGGAGTGCCCAATGCTCCAAGCCCACTTTCCAATCTGCGGATGCTTCCTGATCCCAAGATGAGGAACCCGGTTGTTTTCCTAACAAGTCCAAGAAAAATGCTATTTCTGCTACCTCCAGCTGTATTGCTGCTTGGGGTTTTATTTTTCCCCTTTGTCTGGGCTTTTTTTTGAGACAGGCCATCTCAAGGACGGCCTTGAATTTGAGATGTAACTGAAGGTGACCTTGAAATTCCAGCCCTGTGTGGATCTCTGTGAGTTCGAGGCTAGCCTGCCTGGTCTACAGATCGAGTTCCAGGACAGGCTCCAAAACAATACAGAGAAACCCAGTCTCGAAAAAAGAAAAAAGAAATCCCAGCCCTGTATCCACTTCCCAAATGATGGGGTTCTAGGCGAGTGCCACTACAACCTATGTATTCAGTACTGGGGGTGGACCTAGAGCCTGCTGTATACCAGGCAAGCGTTCTACCTACTTACCCAGGTAAGCAGTTTCTTAAAGACATCCCCGGCGCGACCCACAGCCTCTTCCACTTTAGCTCCTTAGCAGGACTGAATCTCCCGTGCCCCAAACCTGCTCCTCTTTCCAAGGGACACACACACACACACACACACACACACACACACACACACACACACACGCACGCACGCACGCACGCACGCACGCACGCACGCTGCTTTAGCTTGGTTCACTGACTCCTTAAAACTTTGCTGGTGGTGGTGCCTCGTGCAGAGACAAGTAGATCTCTGATCTCTGTGAGTTTGAAGCCAGCCTGGTTTACATAGTGAGTTCCAGGCCAGCCAGGGTTACATAGTGAGACCCTGTGTCAAGAGAGAGAAAGGAGGGAGGGAAGGAGGAAGGGAGAGAGAGATAGAGAGGAGAGAAAAAAAACTTTTTTTGTCAGCTTACCTTTCTTTCTAGAACTCCCATGCCCCTCCCCTCTCGTGTCATCTTCTATCAAGTTAAACATCTTTTCATTAAGCTCTTTTACGCATTCTTCTTGATGTTGTTTTCTCGTGGATCTGTAAGTCTTTCTCTGAAAACCCTCCCAGAGCTGCTTCTGAAGAACAGTTTTTTTGGAGGGAGACTAGCTACGGAGCCCAGCACCTTCCCTAGGCAAGCTGTGGACCACAAAGCTTTCGCTTCTTCAGATGATCTCCCTGGCACAGAGGTGATCCTCCTGCCTCAGCATTCCTGGTGAATTACAAGTGTTCCCACAGTCTAGCTTCACTCATGGATTGCAGAGCTTCTTAAAAGTGGCAGTTTCCGCCGGGCGTTGGTGGCGCACGCCTTTAATCCCAGCACTCGGGAGGCAGAGGCAGGCGGATCTCTGTGAGTTCGAGGCTGGGCTGGTCTACAAGAGCTAGTTCCAGGACAGCCTCCAAAACAATACAGAGAAACCCTGTCTCGTAAAAAACAAAAAAAAAAAAAAAAAAAAAGGCAGTTTCCGGATGGGTGGTGGCGGCGGCACACCCCTTAAATTCCAGCACTTGGGGAGGCAGAGACAGTCGAATGGGTGTGAGTTTGAGTCCAGCCTGGCGTACAGAGCGAGGTCCAGTGCAGCCAAAGCTACACACAAGAGAAACCCTGTCTGGGGGAGGGTGGGGTGTTGGAGATGGCAGTCAGGGACTGGTGGCTCAGTGGTTAGGGGCGCAGACTGCTCTTGCAGAGGACCTGGGTTTGATTCCCAGCGCCCACGTGGTGGCTCACAGCCATTCACAACTCTAATTCCAAGGGATCCAACACCTTCTGATCTCTTCAGGTACCAGGCATGTAGATGCCATATGTACATGTATGCAAAATACTTACACCCTCCAAGTGAAATAAATAAATCTGAAAGACAGAAGGGAGGGAGAGAGAGAGAGAGAGAGAGAGAGAGAGAGAGAGAGAGAGAGAGAGAGAGAGAGAGAGAGAGAGAGAGAGAGAAGTCATGGTCGCCCACACCCTAGAATCTCAGCACTTAGAAGGTAAGGGCAGGACCGTCAAAAGTTCAAGGTGATCTTTGGCTATACAGCAAGTTTTAGGCCAGTCTAGACTACATTGCTAGCCTGACATTCTCTCCCTTCATGTCTGCCTCTCTCTCTCTCTCTGTCTCTCTCCTCTCTGTCTCTCTCTCTCTCTCTCACACACACACACACACACACACACACACACACACACACACACACACACACACGCACACACGCACACACACACCTGACTGGCTCTAGTTAGTAGCGTATCTAATTATTCAGGGCAAATACTCCTTCCCTTAAGGCCATTTCAGGTCAGTTATCAGAACACTCAGGTTGGGAGATGATGGTTGAGCCGCTGGTCCTGTGGAGCTGTACAGGTCATCGGCAGCCCGTCACTAATTCCAGCCAGGACTTTCACCTCAGCCAAGAGACTTCCCCTGTCTGAGTCTGGGTGCGGCTCTACAGCACCCAGGATGCTTGACACACCTGGCTGGTGCCCCTGGCAGCGAGTTATTAACAGAACGCCCGTCTGCCACAAGCTTCTCACCGCGCGTGGTTCTTCCTCACAACACTTGTTAACTATCTGCAGGGTTTCTCTGTGGCTTTGGAGGCTGTCCTGGAACTCGCTCTGTAGACCAGGCTGGCCTGGAACTCACAGAGATCCGCCTGCCTCTGCCTCCCGAGTGCTGGGATTAAAAGTATGCACCACCACCACCCGGTAGCCTGCATTTTCTTTAGGACAGGTCTCACTAAGTAGCCCAGGCTAGCTTCAGCTCATGGTGATCCTTTTGCCTTATTCTCAATCACCTGTATTTGATAAGAGAGGAAACTGAGGCACTTGGGGATATAAGAGACCAGAAATTTGGCTGGAGAAATGGCTCAGAGGTTAAGAGCACTGACTTCTCTTCCGGAGGTTCTGAGTTCAATTCCCAGCAACCACATGGTGGCTCACAACCATCTGTAATGAGATCCGGCACTCTCTTCTGGCCTGCAGGCATACATGCAGACAGAATACTGTATATATAATAAATATATAATAAATAAATAAACCTTTAAAAAAAAAGAAAAGAAACCAGAAGTTCCTCTTGGAGAAAGTGACGTTCCTAGGCAACCAAACTGACCTCCGAAAGGCAATGCTATCTGTTACATTTGTTTTGCTTTTGAGACCAAGTCCTACCACGTAGCCCAGGCTGGCCTCGAACTCACAATCCTCCCTCCCAGTGTTAGGACCACAGGCTTGTGCCACCATGCCTGGTTTCCGAGTTCCGCACCATGAAGGGAAACCCACAGCAAACAGCAAGGGGACAAGCCCACAGAAAAGGCGCCTTTACCCAGTCCTACTCCCCGAAAAGGATACTGGCCACGATGAGGATGGTGGAGAAGATGCAGAAACTCAGGCGGACAGGCCTAAGCCAGCGGGGCCCCGGTTGGGGCAGGCCCTTCACCAGCCAGGACAGAAGGAACTGTAGCCAGAAGTACAGGTTGCCCAGGATGAAGGCCAGAAAGGCCCCTGCCAAGTGTGCCGGCTTCTGGTTCTTCTCCTGGGGGAAGGGAGGAGAATTGGAAATGAGTTTATGGTGGGGGAGGAAAACGACAGGAAGTAGAGGCTTTGAAGCAGTCCAACAGATGTCATTGGAAACCCCAACCCCAGGGCTGGTTCGATGGTTCCTCGAGTAAATGCTTTCAGGTTACCTATGCAGAGGACAAATAGAAGCAACCCCTAGCCGGGCGGTGGTGGCGCACGCCTTTAATCCCGGCACTCAGGAGGCAGAGGCAGGCGGATCTCTGTGAGTTCAAGGCCGGGCTGGTCTACAGAGCGAGTTCCAGGACAGCCTCCAAAACAATACAGAGAAACCCTGTCTTGAAAAACCAAATTAAAAAAAATTTTTTTGTCCTCTGGCCTCTACCCACATGTTGCAGGATGCAAGTACTTACACACACACATACACACACACACACACACACACACTTACACACACGCAGCACCTGCTACCCTATCACCAACTATCAGACTCCACAAAGCAGTTACCAGTTATTTGGTTTTGTTTTGGTTTTGGTTTTTGGTTTTCCCGAGTACCGGGCTTAGAGGCATGTGCCACCAACGCCCAGCTTATCAGTTTTTTTTTTGTACATATGTGCATGCCACACATCTGAAGGTCGAAAGCAGATACCAGAGCCACTGAAGTTGGAATTGCAAATAATGATGAATGCTTAGGGCCAAATTTGGGTCCTCCAGACACTGAACCATTTAAACTGAAATTTACTGCTAGGTCCTCAACACTCAGTGCCAACAACAGCACATCCCACGAAGCAGCTGTTCAAGAAACAGGAGTAGAATCAATCTCGTGTTCTCAAAGGGTGGAGAGGGAAATGTACCCCGGGTCGTCCTTGAACTTGACGCATATAACCTTGAACTCCTGGTCCTCCTCCTTCCACCTCCCAAGTGCCAGGAGAGCAGGTTTGTAACCACCATTCCCAGAAACCACCACCCCCAAAAATATTGGAGGTTAAAAAAATTATTGGAAGCCAGGCGTTGGTGGCCCACGCTTTTAATCCCAGCACTAGGGAGGCAGAGGCAGGCGGATCTCTGTGAGTTCCAGGACAGCCTGGTCTACAGAGCGAGTTCCAGGACAGCCTCTAAAACAATACAGAGAAGCCCTATCTCTAAAAACAAACAAAAAAACTATATATATATATATATATATATATATATATATATATATATATATATAGTGAGTTTGAGGATGGCCAGGGCTCCATGCAAAAAAATTGTGTCTCAAAACAAAAACAACAACAAAAATTGAACTTATTTTGTGGGAAGAAGGAGAGCCCACGTGGAGGTCAGAGGTCACGGTACAAGGGTTAGTTCTTTCCTATTGTGTGAGTCCTGAGGCTTTAGCTGGGCTCACCAGGTTTGATGCCTTCACATGCTAAAGCGTCTGCATGGCTCCCAAATTTTAATACTTGACAAGGGAAGGTTTCATAGATATGATAAAGGTTTGTGATTTACAGAAATACACGTTTAAAATGTATATAAGCATTTCTTTTAATAAGGCCGGATGTAATCTTAACTGAAGCAGGATCCTATCTTGGCTACATAGTAAGTTCCAGGGCTGCCTGAGCTAGAAAGAGACCTTGTTTCAAAAACAAAAAACAAAAAAAATCATGAAAGATCAGGGTGGTGGCACTGCCCTATAACCCCAGCAAGGTCAACACACATGAACAATGAGACTCTCCCATATAACAAACAGTCAAGGGAGAAGACTGGAGAAAAGCCCAGGAAGCTCCTTAGAAAGGCAATAAAAAGGACTAGGGGCTGGGAAGGCAGCTCAGTCCAGGGGACTTGCGTGGGTTTGGTTCCCTGTGTCCACGCAACAGGAGTGTGGCTCACCTGGAATCCCAGGACTCATGAGGTGGTGGCGGGAGGATCTGGGAGAATTCAAACCCAGTACATACTGAGTTCCAGGCTGGCCTGGGCTACTTTAGATCCTCAACAACAACTTAAAAAGTGGCTGTTTGTTTGCTTGGTTGGTTGGTTGATTTTTTGAGACAAAGTTTCTCTGTAACAGCCCAGGCTGTCCTGGAACTCACTCTGTAGACCACGTTTACCTGGAACTCAGAAATCAGCCTGCTGGGATTAAAGGTGCATGCCACTACCGCCAGACCAAAAAAAAAAAATGTTCTTTTGGTTTGTTTTGATTTTGTTTTTGGAGACAGTATTTCTCCATGTAGCTTTGTAGAACAGGCTGGCCTCGAACTCACAGAAATCCACCTGCCTCTACCTCCCAAGTGATGGGATTAAAAGCGTGCACTACCGGACTGGAGAGATGGCTCAGAGGTTAAGAGCACTGACTGCTCTTCCAGAGGTCCTGAGTTCAATTCCCAGCAACCACACATGGCGACTCACAACCATCAGTAATGAGGTCTGGCAGGCAGAACACTGTATACATAATAATAATAAATAAATCTTTAAAAAAAAAGCGTGCACTACCACAGCCCGACTTAGAAAAAAAATGTTCTTAAAGAAGGAATATAATAACAATAACATAGTAGTAGGTTGAGGAACATAGGCGTAAATGAGCAAGCAAATAAATTGTTAAGCAAATGACGAGTGGAGGCGTTCTGAACATCCTGTGGTCTCTCACCCACCCTGCACCTCACCAGCCTTCCGCTGGAGGCTGGATATAGCAGAGACAGGACATAAAATGCAGCAACAAAATAAACCTGTGAGATTTTTCCTGTCCTTTGTCTATTCATTCTACAGCTTCATGAATGCCGGAACTAGAGTCTGTGAATCCCGGCTCGTTTCTGACCACCCACAGGCAAGCTGCTTGCTCTTTTAGGGTACAGCCAAGGGGACTGAATAGAATTCTGTGGCGATTCTGTATCGAGAGAAACCTCAACCATTGTACCGACCGCAATAATTTCATGATTAAATGGAACGGAGATTGGTGGCTGCAATAAAATTCTCCCAGCCTCCGAGGGAGGTTCCACACGGTTCTGGGTACATAGCCTAGCCTTTGCTTTCCCTACAAAACCCCTTACGCGCCAGCGTGGTCCAAGAGTAACAAGAACTACAAGTCCCAGAAAGCCTTGCGAGCCCACTCCGTAGAAGGAGTCCCTAGAAGCCGCGGGGAAACAGAAGGAATTGTAGTCCGGTTTCCGGAGGCTGACCCCAGATTGGCTCTCAGCGCTTCTCACCTGGAAATTGCCTACTATGGAAGTTCCCAGGGCACAGAGGAGTCCCGACCACAGAACCAACTGGTTGTGCCACGTTTTGACGCCCCAATCCCGGAGTTGATGATACCGCACAATGCAGATCCAAACAGCTAGGAAAACATAGGCAAGAGTCAGACTCACTACAGGGTTCCCAGCTGAAGGGGACGACTGGGAACGGGAAGAGACTGAGGTCGGGGATCAGGGCAGGAGAAGGGGAGAAGGGATTGGGAGGTACAGCGCTTTGGGGTCTAAGGGAAGGGGGCTGGGGCCCGAACCTTGGGTCAGAGGGAAGAGGGCTGGGAGGTGGTGGACTCCTAACTTTGGGGGACAGGGGGAGAGGGGCTAGTTGTCCCGATCTGGGGTTAGGAAGAGCTAGGGGCCCTTGAGACAGCTTTGGGCTGGCAGTAAAAGGAAAAGCCTGGAAATACTTACCTAGAGCAGCTCCCGTATTGAGGATTTGGCCGAAAATACAGCTCTGGGGAGCATAAGACCCACAGTTACTGCAGAAGATTAACAGCGTCATCCTTTGGCTCCTCCGAGATAAGACCCTCCGTTTTTCCTCCCCCACTACCCCCTCAGCCACAACAACCTGATAAAGGGGAAGTCCTTCTGGAGGTCCACGCTCCTGTTAACCACGGCGATTGCAAAGCTGAGGTGGAGAGGATACAGGAAGTCAGTAAGGGGCTCTTAGGGATAGCTCTCCCTCCAGTTCACCAAACAAAACACATCACTTCGTTGACAGACTTGTGGCCCCCGTCCTCAGTCACACAGGCGTCTAACAGCCAGCCTGCCCTCCTCCCTCCAGGAGTCTAATCTCCAGCCCTCCATCAAGCCCAAGAGTCCAGATCCCCAGCCCTGGTCCCTCAGACCCAAGCATCCTTTGGGCTTCCGCGGCTTACACGATCCAGATGCCAGCGATAGCCCACAGAGCTAGGAAGACGGGCAGGAAGGACAGGTAGCTCCACATGCTGGGCTCTGGAGAAGCGGAGAGGCTGGGTCTCGCAGGTCACAAAGCAGTCCTCAGATATATGGGATTGGAGGTATCTGCTGTGGCCTCATTCGCTGGAAAACTGGTTGAGACGACCAGCCTTTGCTCCGGGCAGTTTTCCGTATCTTCCTCACCTCTGATCAACTGATGTCTGTCTGTTTCCCTGGGTTCCTTGCCTCTGACACCTCCACCTCTCAGTCTCTGGGTTCCCCTAGGACCTCACCTCTCCAGGTTCCCTCAAGGTCTCTTGACGCTCTTGATACGTTTATGTCTGGGTGACAGTATCAGGAAAGACGGGCTTTGATTCCAGGTGTGGCCGAGGGAAGGCTGGCCTCCACATTCCCACAGAGGCAAAGTCCAGGCTGAGTGTATATGCGATACTAAGCCTTGGGTCTAATCAGTCACTATCTATAGGACACGCAAACTACCACTTCCTGTCTCGGATGTGTAAAAGTGTCGCCCTAGCTTCAGGGAGCCCCTCACTTCCTTCCTACAGCTTTGTGGGTTCAACCTCCGAGTTCCCCAGCATTTCAACACCCCCCCCCCCACGCACACACACACGCACACACGATACAACCTCCCAGAATGCATGCAGATGTGTCCCTTCTGGAGTCGAGCTGCCTTTACCTACTCACAAATGCAGGTTTCTTAGCTCTGGATTCTGCTGCAGCCCAGGCTGACTTGAATTTGTTGTCTTCGGTCTCCGGGGTGGCTGGAAGTATAGTCCTGTACCACCAGGTCAGTTGTTGGTTCTGGGTGTCTGCTTTCTGGGTGCAGGTGGTCCGTTCGGGTTGCTTGATCTGGGATCCTGGTGACCCAGCTCTCAGCCTTTCTTTTCCTGTTCCAACAGAGGTCCCCCAAACGGGCAGGGTGCGGATGGGGAAGGTCGGAGTACTGATGAGCTCCGCCTGAAATCCCCGCCCCCACAAGCAGTTGGTCACGCTTCGTTTCTTTGTCTTCTGAGGTAGGACCTAATATGTCTCTGAGGCTGGCCTCAAAAGCAAGATCCTCCTGCCTCAGCCTTCCTCGTTCGAGGATTAAGGCCCGGAGAGACAGCTCAGTGGATAAAAGCCTTGTCATTCAAGCACAAGAATTTGGGTTGGAATACTCGGCACCCACCACACCGGCTTGGCTGTTTGTGCCCATATCTATTGTACAGAGCCCAGCCTACCCTGAAGGATGACAAACTTCCCTTCCAATTAACACACCCTGAAGGGTGGATCTCTGCGAGTTCCAGGCCAGCCTGGTCTACAGAGCGAGTTCCAGGACAGCCTCCAAACCAATACAGAGGAAACCCTGTCTCAAAAAAAACAAAAAAAAAAAAAACCATACCCTGAAGGGAAAAAAACGATGGCAAAGAACTCACGTGACGTCTCTGGCTTCGGCTTGCACGCATGCTCTGACATGGTGGTTCACGGTCACACATGCGTGTGCACGCACTCGCGCGCGCGCGCACACACACACACACACACACAGAGCTTCACACACCAGACAGACAAGGGTGATGATAAAAATAATGAAATGGTCACTGAGATGGCGGCACAGAAGGACAGCTGCGGCCGTGTCTGAGTTCAGGGTCTGGGACACACATGACGCACAGGTCTGACTCCCACAAGGTATCTCCTGTCATGGCACTTGCAAAATAAATAAATAAAAGCAATAACTAGCAGCAATCATTAAAGAGCCAGCTGCTGTTTTCCTTCTCAAGCTCGTCCCCTCTTTGTGCCCTCATGTTTGGGTAATCGCTTCACCTTTCTCTGAGGAATCGGAAGTCTAGACCCTAATCCCCTTCTCCCTCAGCAACTCCTTTTCTTTTCTTCTTCTTTTTTTTTTTTTTTTTTTTTTTTGGTTTTTCGAGACAGGTTTTCTCTGTAGCTTTGGAGCTGTCCTGGAACTCCCTCTGTAGACCAGGCTGGCCTCGAACTCACAGAGATCCGCCTGCCTCTGCCTCCCGAGTGCTGGGATTAGAGATGCGTGATGATAACTAGCTACTTGATTACTCGATATGGGGGGGGGCACATGTGCGCATTGTCGTGTTTGCATAGGTCAAAGGGTGACATCTTGTAGAAGTCTGTCCTTGCCTACCAGGTGGATTCCAGGGACTGAACTCAAGTCCTCATATATGGTGGCAGGCACCTCTATCTGCTGAGTCACCCCACTGGCTTCTTTCTTTTCAATTCTCTGTCAGGTGACACCTAACAGAGACTTAACCCCTTGGAGGCCAGAAAAAGATGTCAGATACCCTAAGGCCTGGAATGACAGCTGGTTGTGAGTGACCTAACATGGATGCCAGGAACCAAACTCAGGTCCTTTGGAAGAGCAGCAACTGCTCTTAACTTCTGAGCCTTCTTTTTTATTTATTTATTTGAGACAGGGTTTCTTTGTGTAACAGCCGCTGGCTGTCCTGGCACTGGCTCTGTAGACCAGGCTGACCTGGAACTCACAGAGATCTATCTGCCTCTGCCTCCCCAGTGCTGGGGTTAAAGGCCTCTGCCCTCATGCCCAACCTTGTACTTATTCTTGAGGTTCATGTGCTTGTCATGAGCTGTTATCAGTGGTAGAGCAATTTACCAGTCTGTGCAAGGACCTGAGTCAATCCTCTGTAGTGGTAAACATTGATTGGAACTCTGCTCCTAAGGAGGTATTAATACATTGACTTTAACCCCAGTACTCAGGAGGCAGAGGCAGAGGCAGGCAGATCTCTGTGAGTTCAAGACCAGCTAGTTCTAGCACAGCCTCCAAAGCCACAGAGAAACCCTGTCTCAAAAAAAAAAAAAGAATGTAAAGAATGTATTGATACGCATTGCCATGGGGCTGGAGAAATGGCTCAGTGGTCACATCACTAGCTGCTCTTGCAGAGGATCTGGGTTCAATTCCCAGCACCCACAGGGCAGCTCACAACTGTCTGTAACTCCAGTTCCAGGGGACCCGTCACCCTTACACTGACACACATGCAGGCAAAACACCAATGTACATAAAAATAAATAAAATATTTAATAGTAAAAGAAAAAGACACTTAAGCTGGGCGTTGGTGGCACACGCCTTTAATCCCAGCACTGGGGAGGCAGAGGCAGGTGGACCTCTGTGAGTTCGAGGCCAGCCTGGTCTACAAGAGCTAGTTCCAGGACAACCTCCAAAGCCACAGAGAAACCCTGTCTGGAAAAACCAAAAAGAAAAAAAGAAAAGAAAAAAAAAAAAAGAAAAGAAAAAGACACTTGCCATGTAAGCCTGGCAACCCAAGCTCAATTCTTGGAACCCGGGTGAAGATAGGAGACAGCTCACACACACACCACAAAGCCAACCTCTGACCTCTTCAAACACACACACCATGGCATAAGTACTCCACCCGAAACACACACAATACCTATGCATTTTATTTATTGTTGGTTTGTTGGTTTGTTTATTGGTGTTTTGCCTGTGTAAGGATGTCAGGTCCTCTGGAACTGGAGTTACAGACAGTTTATGAGCTGCCATGTAGGTGCTGGGAATTGAACCCCGATCCTTTCAAAGAACAGTCGGTGCTCTTAACTGCTGAGCCATCTCTCCAGCCCC
This sequence comes from Mesocricetus auratus, assembly GCF_017639785.1. Taxonomy (NCBI): domain Eukaryota; kingdom Metazoa; phylum Chordata; class Mammalia; order Rodentia; family Cricetidae; genus Mesocricetus; species Mesocricetus auratus. The sequence goes on from NW_024429215.1 coordinate 8,185,237, forward strand.
TATTTATTTATTTATTTATTTATCGAGACAGTGCCTCTCTGTAGCTCTGGCTGGCCTGGAACTCACAGAGACCCACCTGCTTCTACCTCCTGGATGCTGGGATTAAAGGCTTAGGCCACTACACCCAGCTAATTGTTTTTTTAATTTAATAGATAGCCACACAAAAATCCCAGAACTGAGAAAAGGCAGTAGACACAAAGTCCCTTGCTAACCAAGAAGCCATTTGCCATTGATCCCTCCTGAGAAAGGCAAAATCAGTTTTCCCCAATGGAGCGCCATGGATTTATCAACCACAGTCCAAGGAGGGGCCCCATGCCCATGAGTAGTTGGCAGGTACAAAATGGACTCCAGCTGGGCACTCAGAAGGCGGATCTCTGTGAGTTCGAGGCCAGCCTGGTCTACGGAGCGAGTTCCAGGACAGCCTCCGAAACAATACAGAGAAACCCTGTCTCGAAGAAAAACAAAACAAAGCAAAACTGGCCTTAGTGGCTTGCCAGTCTTCCCAATGTCAGAGAATCTGGTGGGGCTCATTGGCCAGGCCAGCATAGTCTACTTCCTAAGTGCGGGGCTGGTTCCAGACTCTATATCGAAATTCAAGGTGGGTGGTCCCCGAGAAAGGACACCTGAAGCGGTCCCACGGCTTCCACATACATGAGCATATACAGGAATACACTCTAGCACATGTAGCTGCGCCTCTCCCAAACGAGAACACATAAATAGATGGGGTGGGGGGCGGGAGCAACGATGGCCAACCAGCAACTGTAGCCGGTGTTTGTGGGAATCGGGGAGGCGGGATGAAAGCTCACAGAGAAGTGTCCATAGCTTAGAAAGAGGATGTGCGAGAATCTGCTGAGTCGGGGCCATCCCAAAACCTGCGGTGTGGAAGTGCAGGTCAGAGAGGGGCAGCCAGAAGAAACAAAACAAAACAAAACACAGTAAAGCCCAAAGATCTAGGATGCCACCAAGACTTGGGATGGTTTCCTGTGGTACTGGGAAATCTTGTGAGGTCTTCGGACCAGGAAGGAGAAAAAGATGCTAAGTATCAGCAAGCTAATAATAAAGTTTGGGTGTGCCTGGCGGTGCTGACAGCACGCCTTTAACCTCAGCATTCAGGAGGCAGAGGCAGGCGGATCTTTGTGAATTTGAAGCCAGTTCTGCTCTAGAGAGTGAGTTCGGGACCAGCCAGGGCTGCATAGTGAGACCCAAGAAAGAACCAGACACACACTGTCACACACAGACACACACACACACTCACTCACACACACACACACACACACACACACAGAGACACAGACAGACAGACAGACAGACAGACAGACACACACACACACTATGTTTATGCATGCCTGTCAGCCCAGCCCAAGTTCTCAGGAAGCAGAGATAAGAGGACTGCAGCAAGTTTAAGGCTAGCTCAGTGTATACAGAAAGTTCCAGGCCTGTCAGAGGTCGGCAGTGAGACTCTGTATCAAAAAAACAAAATCATAGCCAGGCGTTGGTGGCGCACGCCTTTAATCCCAGCACTCGGGAGGCAGAGGCAGGCGGATCTCTGTGAGTTCGAGGCCAGCCTGGTCTGCAGAGTGAGTTCCAGGACAGCCTCCTCAGAGACTCTAGTCACAAATAAACAGGGCTATGGCTGTAGCTCAGTTGGTAGAGCGCTTGCCTAGAATTCATAGAGGCCGGGTTTCTGCCCCCAGCACCACCTTAACCGGATGTGGAATTGCACACCTGCGGAGGTGGAGCAGGAGGAGCAGAAATTCACGGGAATTTGAGTTCATCCGGGGATACACGAGACCCTGTGTCACAGACATGGAGGGAGATGGGCAAAGAGAGAGAGGGAGGCAGCCATGAAAACAATGGGCAAAGAGACAGAGGGAGGCAGCCATGAAAACGCCCGCAGCGTCTGGCACGAATATTCTCCGTCTGTGTCTCTTTTCTCTCTCTCTGCCTCTCTCCTCCTCTCTGTCTGCTCTTCCTCTCTTTCCAGGCTCCTCCAGGCTCAGCTCACACATCCTTCCTGCCTCATCCTCCAATGACTGGCATTGCAGACATGCCGCACCACACCCCGAGGACAATCAGTTTCTCGACTCGTTGACGACTCCTAAACACACACACAGCCCTGTAGGGAGAGATTTTACGTATCTGATAACGAAATACCTGGAATAATCTCAAACTGCATAGATTCAAGAGACTCTGGAATGCTGTAGAGGGAGACTGTTTGCCGGGCACGGGCCCTGGGTCCTGTCCTAGCACTGAAAGAGAAAAAGACTATGACACCCAGCTCCCCCTAAAAAAAAAAATGCCTTAAGATTCCAGCTCAGAAAGGTTTGAGTTCAGATGTCATCTCTAACACAAAAATAGTAGGAGTGGTTATCTGAGATTGCAGCAAGAAGTCCAGACTTGGCTTGTTTGGTTCCTTCCCAGAGGCTCCAGACCAGAATCCACTTGCTGACATTTTAAAAATTATTACATTTAGCCGGGCGTTGGTGGCGCGTGCCTTTAATCCCAGCACTCAGGAGGCAGAGGCAGGTGGATCTCTGTGAGTTCGAGACCAGCCTGGACTACCGAGCGAGTTCCAGGACAGCATCCAAAGCCACAGAGAAACCGTGTCTCGAAAAACCAAAAAAAAACATTTATTACATTTTTATTGTGTGTGTGTCTATGTGTGTGTGTGCATCTGTGTGTGCCTGTGTGTGTTCGTGTACATGTGCTTGTGTATGTATGTTTGTGTGTCTCTGAGTGTATCTGTGTGTGTACCTGTGTCTCTGTGTGTTTACCTGTGTATGTTGGTGTGTCCCTGAGTGTGTGTCTCTGTGTGAGCGTTTGTGTGTATCTGTGTGTGTGTGTGTCTGTGTGTGTCTTTGTGTGTCCCTGAGTGTGTGTCTGTGTGTGTGTTCGTCTGTGTGTGTGTCTATGTGTATGTCTGTGTGTGTCTCTCAGTGTGTGTTTGTCTATGTGTGTGTCTGTGTGTGTGTTTGTGTTTCCGTGTGTGTCTGTGTGTCTGTGTGTCTGTGTGTGTCTTTGTGTTTGTCTGTGTGTGTCTGTGTGTGTGTGTGTGCTGGTGTGTTATACACACTGGACCTGAGAAGAGCAGGAGTGAGTCAGTTTTCTTCTCCTAGCCTGTGGGTTCTGGAGACTGACCCCTGCTTGTCAGGCACAGCAGCAAGCACCTTGAACCAGTGAGCATGGGGAGATAGAGTTTCTCACATAGCCCTGTCTGGTCTCAATTTCCCGCTGCCAAAGATGATTATGAATTTCTTCTCCTCCAGAATGCTCGAATTACAAATGCTCCATCACTCACTGCCTTGTTATCTCTGTGAGACTTGTGACCTCTGTGTCCCTCTGTCCCTCCCTGCCTCCCTCCCTCCTTCTTTCCTTCCCTCCCTCAAGTTCACCTTCGGACTCACAACAGCATTTTCTCCCCTCCCTTTCTCCTTCTGACCCTTGAGGGTATGGGGCTCAGTTGGTAAAGCAATTGCTTCCCTGCCTGAAGGCCCAAGTTCTTTTTTTTTTTTTTTTTTTTTTTTTTTGGTTTGGTTTTTTTCGAGACAGGGTTTCTCTGTGGCTTTGGAGGCTGTCCTGGAACTCACTTGGTAGTCCAGGCTGGTCTCGAACTCACAGAGATCCGCCTGCCTCTGCCTCCCGAGTGCTGGGATTAAAGGCGTGGGCCACCAACGCCCGGCGTGAAGGCCCAAGTTCTATCTCCTGTGCCCATGTTAAAAAATAAATAGGACTGGAGAGATGACCTAGCAGGTCAGAGCACTTGCTGCTCCTGCAAAGAACCTGGGTTCCCAGTACTACACAACATCTGACACACTCCTCTGGCTTCTTCTAAAACCATGCCACCCCCCCCACACAGGGGTGTGTGGTGTGTGTGTGTGTTTGTGTCTGCTGAACACTGGTGAACACAAAATAACATTATAGACTGGAGATGGTGGCACTCTCATTTAATCCCAGCACTTGGGAGGCAAAGACAGGTGGATCTCTGTGGGTTCAAAGCCAGCCTGGTCTACAGATCAAGTTCCAGGACAGCCAGGGATACACAGGGAAATCCTGTCTCAACAAAACAAAACAATTTAAAAATAGAATATATGTCTTCTGAGGAGTAGCACTAAAAAGGATTATCTCTGGCATTCATATACACACCCACACATACGTAAACACACACACACACACACACACACGAGCCCACATGTAGCATAATTGCAAGCAAAATTCATAGTCCCCTGTCTTCAGCTACACAGCAAGTCCAGATCCTCCCTGAGCTACAAAGACACTGTCTCAAAATAAGAACAATGACAGCAATAAACATACACACACACAGCACTCGGAAGGCAGAGGCAGGCGGATCTCTATGAGTTCGAGACCAACCTGGTCTACAGAGTGAGTTCCAGGGCAGCCTCCAAAACAATACAGAGAAACCCAGTCTCGAAAAACCAAAAAAAAAAAACAAAAAACAAAAAAACCACACAATAAACAAACAACAAATAAATCAAAGGCTTGGGCAGGGCTGGGTGTAGCTCAGTTGGTAGCGTGCTTGCCTAGCATGTACAAAACCCTGTTGGCTCCAGCCCCAACACCCACAAACCGAATAAAGTGGCCCAAACTGTAATCCTAGCCCTCGAGAAAAGGTGGGGTGACCAATGTTAGCCTCAGCTACAGTCTGTAGGATGTTGGAAGGCAGCCTGGGCTGCAAGACCCCTTGTCTCAAGGGGAAAAAAAAGTTAATTAATTGTTCTTCCTTTTTGTTTGTTTGTTTTGCTTTTCCAGACTGGGTTTCTCTGTGTAACAGCCCTGGCTATTCTGGAACTAGCTCTGTAGACAAGGCTGGCCTCAAGCTCAGCTATTGGCGTGCCTTCGCCTCCTGAGTGCTGGGGTGGAAGGCATGCCCCACCACCCATCAACCTACAATTTAAACACTGCAGAGAAGTAATAACACCGTGAGGGGCTGGAGAGATGGCTCTGTGGTGAAGAGCACTGGCTGCTCTTGCAGAGGACCCGGGTTCAATTCTCAGCACCCACACAGCGGCTCACAGCCATCTGTAATTCCAGTCCCAGGGAATCACACATTCTTTTCTGGTCTTCTTGGACACTGTGCGCGTATGTACGGGCAAGGAACACACCCTGACACATAAAATGAAAATAAAGGGAAAAATAAACACGGAATTAAAATTTAAAAAAACTGGCAGGGTGTGGCCTTGCGTCCCTTAAATGCCAGCACTTGGGAAGGAAAGCTCTAGATCCTTGGGAGTTTGAGGCTAAACTGGTCTGCATAGTGAGCTCTAGGCCAGCCAGGGCTGCCTAGAGAGACCCTCGTCTCGAAATAAAAAATAATAAATAAATAATTGCGTTTGCATTCACTTATTTTATGTGTGTATTTGAGTTGGAGTGGGGCACAAAGCCAAGGTGCCCGTGTGATTGGAGGTGAACTCGAAGAGGTGGCTTTTCTTTTTCTGCTACAGACATCATGGGGATTGAATTCAGTGCACTAGTCCTGACACTGGAGTAAATTTAAAATTTAGAAAAAAACTGGGCGAGCCGGGCGTTGGTGGCGCACGCCTTTAATCCCAGCACTCGGGAGGCAGAGGCAGGTGGATCTCTGTGAGTTCAAGGCCAGCCTGGTCTACAGAGTGAGTTCCAGGATAGCCAGGGCTACACAGAGAAATCCTGTCTCAAAAAACAAAAAGGAGGGGAAAAAGTCAGCTGAGAATTTTCTGGGCAGTCCCATTCTCTCTCCTTCTCTTCCCCCTTCCCCCTGCTCTTTCATCTCCATCCCTCTCCAGTTTTGGTAGTGCGAGTTATTAATCTCTTCTTTCTTTCCTTCCTTCCTTCCTTCTTCCTCCTTCCTTCCTTCCTTCTTCCTCCTTCCTTCCTCCTTCCTTCCTTCCTTCTTCTTCCTTCCTCCTTCCTTCCTTCCTTCCTTCTTTCTTTTTGAGACAAAGTTTTATGTAGCCCAAGCTGTTCTTGGCCTCTTGATCCTCCTGTCTCGGGCCCCCAAATTCAGGAATTGCAGGTATTAACCACTACGCCCAGCTTCCAGACTGTTTCTTCACTAATGACAGGTTAATAGCTTTAGAGAAAGCCCAGAGACATTCTCTTTGGCTGTAGCCTTCTGTCTAGCTTAGCGTATAAGTCCTGCTCCTGCTTTGGGGTGCAGGGATCCTCCTACGTTGTCTCTCAAGACATACTTCTGGGGCTGAAGAGATGGCTCAGCGGTTAAGCCCCCCCCCACTACTCTCCCAGAGCACCCGGGTTCAATTCCCGGCACCCACATGTAGTTCTTCAACACCTTCTTCTTCTGGTGGCCCATTCTCACGGTTTTCCAAACCCCTGGCTTTGCAGCATCTGGTAACTGGAGCCCTGAAAAGCAGCCGGCTGGGTGGCTGGGTGGCTTGGTTCTTGCAGACAACACAAAGATTCCCACATGATGGGTGAAAGAGCCCAGAAGACGGGCTGTGATAAAGGTGGATCTGACAGGGAAAAGGAAGGAAGGAGGCAGAGAGAGCCTCAGATCCCAGAGCCTTTCTGAGACAGCCTGAAGAGTCACTGAGAGTCCTCCCAGGCAAATACACGGAGCTAGGCAGCCGGTGAGAGGAGGCAAGTGATGGGGGAAGGGAGAAACATCGTAATTGCGTAGCGGGTTCGAGGTTTCCTTCGGGAGTGATGGGGACCCTTTAGAACTAGTTAGAGGTAACAGTCGTGTTGTCACTGGACCGTTAGCTTTATTTATTGCCTGGTGGCGCACGCCTTTAATCCCAGCACTCGGGAGGCAGAGGCAGGCGGATCTCTGTGAGTTCGAGGCCAGGCTGGACCTCCAAAACAATACAGAGAAACCCTGTCTCGAAAAACCAAAAAAAAAAAAAAAAAAAAAGAAAGAAAGAAAGAAAATAGGAAGAAAACAACCACACCTTATATTTTTTTTGCTTTTGTATTTATTCCGGGTGTGTGTGTGTGTGTGTGTGTGTGTGTGTGTGTGTGTGTGCGCAAACACTTTTATTTGTGTATGTGTGTGGACATGCTGGGATCACAGCGTGCTCACGAAAGTCGGAAAAAACAACTGCCTGACAGTGAATAACAGTTTTCTTTCAACCTATATTTTTTTCCCTTACTTCATTCTTTTTTTTTTTGAAAGTTTTTTTTGCCAGGCTGTGTTGCACAAGCCTTTAATCCCAGCACTTGGGAGGCAAAGGCACAGGCAGGCAGTTCTCTGTGAGTTCAAGGCCAGCCTGGCTGCATAGCCAGTTCTGGTTCAGGCAGGGCTATTATACAAAGAAACCCTGTCTCGGAAAAAGAAAATATTTTATGTGCTTTGATGTTTTGCCTGCATGTATGTCTGTGTGAGGGGTCAGATCTTGGAGTTACAGACAGTTGTGAGCTGCCATGTGGGTGCTGAGAATCGAACCTGGGTCCTCTAGGAAGAACAGTCAGTGCTCTTAACCACTGAGCCATCTTTCTAGGCCCTCTCCTTATTTCTTTTTTTTTTTTTCTTTTCTTTTTTTTTTCTTTTTTCTTTTGGTTTTTCGAGACAGGGTTTCTCTGTATTGTTTTGGAGGCTGTCCTGGAACTCTCTTTGTAGACCAGGCTGGCCTCGAACTCACAGAGATCCACCTGCCTCTGCCTCCCAAGTGCTGGGATTAAAGGCGTGCACCACCAACGCCCGGCTCCTCTCCTTATTTCTTAGGTGGTTCATATTATTATGTCCTTCAGTCAATCAATATTATGTTTATTTAGTGTGTGTGTGTGTGTGTGAGAGAGAGAGAGAGAGACAGAGACAGAGACAGAGACAGAGACAGAGACAGAGACAGAGACTCGGATACAAGCGCCTTTACCTAGTGAGTCAACTGACGGGCCCCAGCAAATCTTTTTATCAAAGGACAATGATAGACACATGTGATCCCAGCTCTGCGGAGGTAAAGCAAGGTAAGAGGGGCCACTTCAAGGACAATTTGTGCGCAAATTAGAGAGCAATACCCGTGACACTATCTCAAACAAACAAACCAAAAAAAGAAAAAAAACCCAACCGGATTTGACATTTCTCAGGGAGGTTGACCGGATTGATACAAACTGAACCGATGGGGAAATAGATATGGTGAGATTACCGGGAAGTCACAGGGAAGGGGAACCATTTACGACTGGAGTGGTTGGTATGCACGTGTAGGGTAAGGGGTGTGCCTTATTAGGAAGTCAGATTTCAATCTAGGAATGTGTTAACTACAGCAACATCAGACCTAAGAAGCACTCAGCATCGCCCAAATTTCTGCTTGCTTGTTTCTTTTTTCTTTCTTTCTCTTTCTTTCTTTCTTTCTTTCTTTCTTTCTTTCTTTCTTTTTCTTTCTTTCTTTCTTTCTTTCTTTCTTTCTTTCTTTCTTTCATGCTTCCTTTTTTTAAGATAAGTTTTCTCTGTGTAACAGCTCTAGCTGTCCAGAAACTCCATTTGTAGACCAGGCTGGCCTGGAACTCACAGACATCCAAGCACCTCTGCCTGCTGAGTGCAGGCGATTAAAGGTGTACACCACCACATTTCTGTCTTTAAGAGGGGATTTGCTGCTATGTGACCCTGGCTTTGTCGAGAGGTCTTGGTGTGCGCATTGGTGTTTGGCCTGCGTGTATGTCTGTATGAGGGTGCCAGATCCCCTGGAACTAGAATGATAGACAAATTTGAGCTGCCGTGTAGCTGCTGAGAATCAAACCTATAAAAGTCTGTAGTAGCCTTCCAGTGACTACACTGAGTGTTTGGGATCCTAGTGTAGCACTGAGATTTTCTCAGAGGGAGCTTTTTTGTTGTTGTTGGTTTTTGGAGACAGGGTTTCTCTGTGTAGCTTTGGAGGCTGTCCTGGAACTCATTCTGTAGACCAGGCAGGCCCCAAACTCATAGAGACCACCTGTCTCTGCCTCCCGAGTGCTGTGATTAAAGGCATGCGCCACCACTGCCCTGCCTGGCTTCAGGGTGAGGTTTTTTTTTTTTTTGCCTGCATGTATGTCTGTGTGAAGGGTCAGATCTTGGAGTTACAGACAGTTGTGAGCTGCCAGGTGGTTGCTGGGAATTGAACCTGGGTCCTCTGGAAGTGCAGTCAGTGCTCCTAACCGTTGAGTCATCTCTCCAGCCTCCCAGGGTGAGCTTTTAAGCTCAGAAACTGTACCTTGGCTTGACATATTTTAGTTAACAAGAACAGTCAGCCAGAAGCAGAACTCCAGAAGCCAAAAAGCAAGGTTAGTAGTACATTTACAGACTTTCCCAGAACTGTGGACTTAATGGGATTTTCGAGTTTTGGTCTCATTTTAACAGGTGTTGCTGCCTATGTGCTGGGTTCTAAGGCCTAAATGGTACTTCCATCATGGCATGGGCTGTGCTAAGGTCTGGGGGCCCCGTCACAGCTTACTTCTGCTTGTGGGGTGATAGTCAACATGAACACCAAAGTCAGGCGAGGTGGTTCAAGCCTGTAATCCCCACACTCTGGATTCTCGGGCAGGAAGATTCTTGGATTTAAGGACAGACTGAGCTTCATAGTGACTTCAGGCCAGCTGGGGGCTATAGGAAACCATCTCTGAAAACCACCAAGAGTGACAGGGGCCGAGTGGGGGTGGGGGAATTAGTGGTACACTCCTTTGATCCCAGCACTCTGGAGGCAGAGGCAAGTGGGTCTCTAATTTTGAGACCAGCCTGGTCTATGGAGTGAGTTCGGGGACAGCCAGGGCTACACGGAGAAACCCTGTTTCGGAAAACAAGCAAAATCGCCGGGGATACAATTTGGTTGGTAGAGCTCTTCTTGGCTGGTATGAAGACCTGGGTTTAACCCAGCACCAAGTGAACTAAGCATGGTGAGGCAGTGATACATGCATCTGAAGAAAGAAAGACGAAAGGTTAGGAATTCAAGGTCACAGAGAAGAGCCTCGGATATGTGAGCTCCTGTCCCAACTTCTACAAGGAGTGTACCTGTTTAATCCCAACACTGGGGAGGCAGAGGCAGGCAGATCTCTGTGAGTTTGAGACCAGACTGGTCTACCAGAGCTAGTTCCAGGACAGCCTCCAAAGCCACAGAGAAAGCCTGTCTCAAAAAACCAAAAACAAACAAACAAACAAAAAAAAAGAGTGTACCTGTCCCGTGTGTCCTTCCCACCCCCTGCCCAGGATGACAGCACAAGGCCTTGGTTGTTTGCCATGTACGAGCCTCTTTTTCTTCCAACATAAAGATCAGCCACAAAGCCTCACCCCGGTGCCTGCCCTGTGACCACAAGCTACACCCTTATCCTGGAATCTACTTCAACAATGTTCTGGAAGTGACTTTGTGTTTGTTTTTTCCTTTTTTTTAAATTTTTTCTTACTAGTTATTGGAAAACCTCATACGATGATTCTTTCTTTCTTTAAATTATTTCTATTTTATTTGAAACATATATGTGTTTTGCCTACTCATTTAGATGTACACATGTGCATGCCTGGTGCCTGTACCGGTGCCTGTGGAGGCCAGAAGAGGGCATTGTCTCCCCTGGAACTGGAGTTATAGACCATTGTGAGCTGCCATGTCGTGCATTCTGGGACTTGAACCTGGGTCCTCTGGAAGAGCAGCCCGTGCTCTTTTTTTTTTTTTTTTTTTTTTTTTTTTTTTGGTTTTTTTGAGACAGGATTTCTCTGTATTGTTTTGGAGGCTGTCCTGGGACTCGCTCTGTAGACTGGGCTGGCCTCGAACTCACAGAGATCCGCCTGCCTCTGTCTCCCGAGTGCTGGGATTAAAGGCGAGCGCCACCACCTGGTCACGACCATGGCAACTCTTATAAAGGAAAACATTCCATTGGGGCTGGCTTACAGTTTCAGAGATTTAGTCTACTATCATCTTGGGAGGACACAGCAGCGTGCAGGCAGACAAGGAGTTGGGGAGGGAGCTGAGAGATCTACATCCGGATCTGCAGGCCGCAGAGAAAGAAACTCTCGAGGAGTACTTTGAGTATTCACGAGACCTCAGAGGCTGCCCACACAGAGACACACTTTCCCCAGGAAGGCCACACCTACTCCAACAAAGGCCACACCTCCTCTCCATGGGCCAAGCGTTCCAGCCGGAGTCATTGGAATCCAAATGGGAGCCATTGGTATCCAAAGCAGCACAGCTACTGTTGCTGTGACATTCTCCCATACCTAGCTCTTGCAGTCCTAAGCGAATTACCAAAGTGGTCACAGCAGGGGTCACTCTGTTAGGGGCTGCCAAAGTCCAATACCCAGGCCTGATTCTCTCTGTCAGCACTAGATTTGGTTAATGTGATGGCATCTAAAGATGTTGTTACCTTTACCTGGAGAGTTGCTAAAGTTAGAAGGTATCCTGGGACCCAAGAGGGATAAGGGTGGTGTAGCATGGACCCTTCGAAGCTTGAAAGTGCACCCGTGTGTGCTGTTTGTTTTGGAGACAGAACCATCAAGCTGAGAGATGGCAAAAACACTTCCCCAAGGTCACAGAGTAGTGCAAAACCTTCAGTCGGGCATAGTGGCGCACACCTTTAATTCCAGCACTTTGGAGCAGAGGCAGGAGGATAGCTCGAGGCCAGCATGGTCTACATAGTGATTTGCAGGGGAGTCAGAGCTGTATATTGTCTCAAAAAAAATAAATCATTATATCTTTTTTAAAATTAATTTTTATTTTATGGGCATTGGCATTTTGCATACATATCCCTGTGTGAAGGTGTCAGAACTCCCGGAGCTGGAGCTACAGACAGTTGTGAGTCTTCACGTGGGTGCTGGGAATTGAACTCAGGTCCGTCTGGAAGAGCAGCCACTGCTCGTAACCGCTGAGCCATGTTCCGGGACCCGAAGCTATGACATCTTAACCGCTTTATTTTGTGTGTATGCGTCTGTGGGTCCATGGGGTGGGAGGGTCAGAGGACAACCTCCAGGAGTCTGTGCTGCCAGGCCTGGGGGCAGACGCCTTTACCCCGCTTTACTCTCTCGCTTGAGGCCGCTGGTCCTCCAGTTCTGGGAGGTAGGCATTGTTCTTTTTTTTTTTTTTTTTTCTTTTTTTTGGTTTTTCGAGACAGGGTTTCTCTGTGGCTTTGGAGGCTGTCCTGGAACTCGCTCTGTAGACCAGGCTGGCCTCGAACTCACAAAGATCCTCCTGCCTCTGCCTCCCGAGTGCGGTAGGCATTGTTCTAACCCTCCGAATAGATTCACTCCCGGAAAACAAAAACAAAGACTCGCCCGCTCCGTGCACGGAGCTTACTTGTTTGGACGTCATTACGACACGCTGCTAATTATATTTGCAGGGCTGGAGAGGGGGGGGGGTGATATCCTAATTACAGGGGTTTCCCCATGGGAGCGCCCCATGAGTCAGAGCCTGTCTCCAAAGTCCCCAACTTCTCAGCGTCCCCTCTTACCGACCTGTCCGGACGCAGGGCAAGAAAACTTTGCAGAGTTCTTGCAGGTGCAATTGCCAAAACGATTAAGGTGCATTGGGGGAGCGGGAGAAAGGAAGGCCTTCTTGCCAAGCAGGGCTGGCAGTGAAGTTCAGTTGCCACGGCAACCAATGGTCTCCCGGGGCGAGGGCAGTGGTGGCGCGCGCGCGCGCGCATTCACCTCTCCCCTTCCTGGTTCGCCCTGAGATTTTTACCCTCCTGAAGCTGAAAGAAAGGGAATAGAGCTCGGGGGGTGGGGGGGGGGAGCGGGGGGCCTCTGGGGTGATGGACGGAGGCCTTAGCTAATGGGAACATGGGCCCGGGAAAGGCCAACCAATAACATGCGAGGTTTGGATCCGGCAGAGCCCGCCCTCCCTCCACTTGGACCCGAATAACCTGACCCAGCCTGAGTTTCTCTGGGAGCGACGGCGCTTTAAGCCAATGAGAGCATTGATTTGGGGCGGGGCGGAAGGAGGGGCGGGCCCCATCCCTATGGCGACGGCTGAAGGACAGGGACGCGAGCCATTAGTGGCAGTCCGCTGGGTTTATTGACAGCGTGGGCGTGGCGGGGTTTTGTCGGGGCACCGACCGGAGGGGGGGGGGACCAGGAGAGAGAGCCGCGAGATCCAGCCAATAAGAGCGGCGCGGGTTTCGTAGCAACGGAGGAGTGACGGCGAGCTGGGCCAATGGGAGGTGGCGTCGGCCGTCAACCCGGGCGAGGGGCGGCGCGGCGGCCGAGAGCCGGAGGAGGCGGTGGGAGGTGGTGGTGGTGGTGGCGGCGGCGGCAGCGCGGGCGCCGGAGGAGAAGGAGGAGGAGGAGGAGGAGAAGCGGGTGAGGGGCGGCGCGGGGCCCGACCTCTGAGCCCCCTCTCGGCCCCCGCCCCGCGCCGCCCGGCCTCCCAGTCACCCCCGGGCCCTTCCTCGAGCCTTGCCGCCCAAGTCTCCAGCCCCGCGGGTCCTCGCGCTCCTCACTCGTAGCCTTCCCTGCACCCCCGGAGCCCGTGCAGGCTGCTCTCCCGCTCCCAGGTCTTTGCTTGCACCGTAGGGGCTTCCCGCTGCACCGCCGGGGCCCGTCCCCCGACACCCTTTGCCTGCCTGTCACTCTCGGGGCCACTTCCTGACTCCTGTCTCCACCGTCCTGGCCTTGGAGGCCCTTACCGTGGCCTCCGCTGCTTCCCCCCCAGAACCTTCCACAGCCTTGCCAGGCTCCACTTAGCTCCCCTAGTTCCCTCCTCGAACCCCTAGGGTCTTCCATGTTCCTCCCCATCACTTCAGATCCCCCCAAACCCTACTTGGGACCGCTGGCCCTTTCTCAGACCCGGGACCCCATACCCACCTTCTGGACGCCGTGAGCTCCCCCTGCACCCCGTAGGTGCCACCCCCACCCCCGGCTCGTCCTCGTGACCCCCCCTCCGTGTGTGAGCCCTCCTCTCCTGCACACCATACCCCCTGTACCTGGCTTTATTTGTCTTTTTCTCACAAGCTCCTCCCGGGCTTCAGGCTTTTTCTTAGCCCTCCCCCCCCCATTCAACCCAGACTTATTGTTTTGTTTGTTTTTCTCCAGATCTTTCTCCCAGTTCTTGGAGCTTCTCGTGTCTCTCAGCCCACCCTCCTTGCTTTCTTGTTCTTACATCGCTCTCTCCCAGGGCGCGCGTCTGTCAGACGCACCACGATGAGGGGTGCCCGGTCCCTCTGTTCCTCGTTTGATTTGGTTTTCTGAGTCTAATTTTTTTTTACCCCTCCTGCCTCCTTCCCTTTTGTTTGACTCGTTTTTTTTTCTCTCCATTCTGTTTATTCTCTCTGGTTTGTGTCCCCTTGAGAGATACCCCTTTGCTGGAATTCTCAGTCAGGGAGCTGGTACTGGGGATTGTTTTTTCCCCTCCAGGGTGCCTGGGCCCCACCCACAGCCTTTGGACCACACCCAGAAAAGGGTGACCTTGGAGGGAGGTGGTGAAGACAGACCCAGCCCAGCGAGGGTCACCAAAGGCAGGCTGGGAGCTCAGAAACATTGGGTTCATTTTTTCACCTCTCCCTTGCTGAGGCCCCGCTGTCCCGGCTCTCTCCTGCAATGCTAAGCCTTCGGAGTTATCTCAGATTGCCAATTAACCTGCCTTCCCCCGGGGGTACAAGGGGACTTACCTCCTCAATGTGGGCTTGGCAAGGTGGTCTGTGTGTGCACGCGACAGTGTGCGCGTCCTGGGGAGGTCGTGTGTGTGTGTGTGTGTGTGTGTGTGTGTGTGTGTGTGTGTGTGTGTGTGAGTGACTGGGGGCCCTGCAGCTGGTTAGCAGGAGGGGAGGGCAGAGCTCGGTGCACAGGGGACAGTGTTTCTCACTGGGTGTCATTCTTGCTTAGAGCCCTGTGGAGCCAATATTGATACCCCGCCCCCCCTCACCCTGTGCTCTCCTACAGATAAGCAGGTCGTGGGGCCCACAGACTCCTCACACAGCTGAGGGCCCCCGAGCACATCCCTGTGCCCTGCTCTGTGCCAGAAGCAGCATGGTCTTCAGAGCACCATGGGGCCTGACAGAGTAACAGCCCGTGAACTGTGTGAGAACGATGACCTGGCCACCAGCCTTGTTCTTGACCCCTACCTCGGCTTCCGCACCCATAAGATGAATGTCAGGTGAGGGGGTTTGCGGGTTAATGGCAGGCCCGGGCCCTTTCTCTTGTATATTTAGTAACTCCCACCCTGGCCTCCCTGGAGCTTCAGGTGGGGGGGGGGGGAGGTCAGGGTCCTGGAAGTCCCCGGAGCTGAGGCACATCCTTTCTCCCAGCCCCGTGCCCGCCCTGCGGCGACAGCACCACCTTCGCTCAGCACTGGAAGCCTTCCTAAGACAGCAAGACCTGGAGGCCACATACAGGGCCCTGACCCTGGGAAGCTGGATGACCCACTACTTCCAGAGCCGGGCCCCTCGGCAGAAGGCTGCCTTCAAGACCCACGTGAGGGAGCCTATGCCCTGCTCTGTACTCCCCCCTTTAGCTGGCACAATCTCTTAGGAGAGCAGGCCCCAGGCCGCCTTGCCCCTGGAGACTGCCTGCAAGGCTCAGAATCTTAGAAGAATTAGGGGCTGGTGAGCTTCGAGATGAGTCCAGCCTCCTCTTCCTTTGACTGATGAGGACACCTAGACCCAGGGAGGACCCTGGCCGCACAGCCAGTGACAAAGTAGACCTGGTCCAAGAGCAAGGGGCCCCTGGCATCGGCCCTGCCCAACTTTCCCTCCCTCTTGTCTCCTCTCAGATTTTTTGCTACCTCCGCGCCTTCTTGCCCGAGAGCGGCTTCACCATTCTGCCCTGCACCCGCTACTCCATGGAGACCAATGGGGCCAAGATCGTGTCCACCCGTGCTTGGTAAGGGGGCTGCGGGGCCGCACAGACTCGGTCCCCGCGGCGGGAGGGCCGCCAGGGCCTGGCGGATGAGGGAGTGGAGAAAGCAGTGGCCGGCCCCGCCCCCTCGGCGGGCGCCCTGACTCCCCGGGCATCCCGCCGCCGCCGGGGAGGCGCTGGCTCATCCCCAGCGAGGACCGGGAGGCCTAGAGCACAGGCTGTCAGCAGGAAGAAGAACGAGAAGCTGGGGCTGCTGGTGGGCTGCATCGCAGAGCTCCGCGAAGAGGACGAGGACCTGCTCAGGGCCGGGGAGAACGACTTCAGCATCATGTACTCCACCCGGAAGAGGAGTGCGCAGCTGTGGCTGGGCCCCGCCGCCTTCATCAACCACGGTGAGGGCCGGGCTGGCCGGGGGGGAGGGGCGAGGCTGTGAGACGGGTAAGGGGTCGCCTTCTCTTGCTCACACGATGTTCTCTTTTCTTCTCTCGTCGTCCACCCAACCGGCGACAGACTGCAAACCCAACTGCAAGGTGAGGCCTGCGGCGTCTGAGAAGGGCGCGCACGGGGAGGGACGTTCTGGGACTCTCCCACAAAGTGGTTTCTTTCTGGGTTTTCCAGACAGGGTTCTCTGTGGCTTTGGAGGCTGTCCTGGGATTCACTCTGTAGACCAGGCTGGCCTCGAACTCACAGAGATCCGCCTGCCTCTGCCTCCCGAGTGCTGGGATTAGAGGCGTGCACCACCACGGCCCGGCCTAAAGCGGTTTCTTCCCCTTGATATCAAGTCCATTGTGGCGGGTGGCAGCACCTGGAGTGGGCAGCATGGGAAGGCAGGTGTCCCCCAGGCTATAGAGGGGAGGAAGGGACAGCAGGGTGTTTGCACTGCTGTACCAGAACCTGGGCTACTGACTAAAACGGAGCCTCGGGTGTGATGGGGAGACAGGTTAGCAGGTGGCCAGTCTCACCCAGGCAGCATTGGTGGCACCAGCAGGCGAGAGGCGGGGACAATGCAGGAGACCAAGGACCTCTACTAGGAGCCATGGGTGGAGCAGCAGAGTACGGAGGGAGGAGATAACTGGCTAGCACCTGTCGCAAAGGCCTACTGGGATGTGGTGATGTGTCCTGTCATCCCAGCATCTTGGGAGATTGAGGCAGGGAAATTCTAAGTGCCAGGCTAATCTGGGCAACTTCAGTTAAACTACATTTCAAAAGGGCCAGACATACGCATAGCTCAGGGTAGAGTGCTTCCTTAGCATATGAATGGTCCAAGTTCAAACCACAGGACCAGCAGGAGCTAAGCAGAGTTTTAGCTGAGCACTCTGACTTTGTACCTGTGACGTCAGTGTTTGGGGATAGAGGCAGGAGGATTGATGCAAATTAGAAGCCAGCTTGGTCTACAAAGTGAGTTTCAAGTCACTTAGGATGACTAAGTAACAAGATTCTGTCTTCAAAAACTAAAAAGAAACCAAGTAATAATAATAATAAACAATGGGCCAGGCATTGGTGATTTACGCCTTTAATCCCAGCACTCAGGAGGCAGACGCAGGCGGATCTCTACAGAGATCCCAGTCTACAGAGCGAGTTCCAGGACAGGCTCCAAAGCTGCAGAGAGAAACCCTGTCTCGAAACAACAATAATACTAATACTGTAAGGGCATCCCTGGGAAGCCCCGGCCCATTGTGTCCTGTTAGGACCCAGACCTCTGTGGGAGCCCCCAAGGCATAAGTAAGGGTCAAAGCTCAGCTTCCTGACTAAGGACTGCGAAGAGTTAGGCCTGTTCTGTCTGGCCTCAGGTTTGTCCTGCGACGCCCCTAAGACAGCTGTCGGGTCAGGTGGTGGACATCTGACACTGGGCAGACTTGTCCCATGTGCCAGAGGCTCTCAGGATGAATGACACACAGCTGCCACTGCCCCTGCACGCAGACACTGGGTGGGACAGAAAGTGATCTGGAACCAGCGGGCTTTGGGGCATCAGAGGTTTCCTAAGCGTTGAAGGAAACCCGGGGCGCAAGAGGGCAAGACATTTCACGTCATAGGGTAAGGCCTGTAATGAGGTAAAGATGGCGACGGCCAGTGCCCAGAGAGGGTGGGCTCCCCGACTCTCCTCCCAGACGCATGGGGGAGGTTTGGGTGCTAGGTGGCAGTTTGCAGGAGGCCCAGTGGGAAGCAAAGGACTGTAGGGAGCCAGGGTGACTGTAGGGGCCGGGCGGGTGATGGGCTGGAGGAGAGGAGGACTAGGATGGGGGGCACACGCGGGAGCACTGGCCGCCGGGCCTGGACCGTCAGGCAAGGAGGCATCTTGGGTGTCCGCTGTGGCTGGCTGACTAATAGCGAGGATGCCCATGTCCTCGCTATTGTACTCCAGATAGGGAGTACAGAGGCGGGTGCAGATCCGAGAGGGAGACAGGAACGGGGAGTCATCCCCGAGGCAGGGCTTCCGAGTGGGCACGAGCCTTCCTTGGGAGAGGGGGAGGTGGCCACAGAGGGACGGTGCCAGGGGCAGGTGGGTGTGAGGTGTGGAGCTTGGCGCTGACCGCAAGTCGGGAAGAGCACAAGCAGAGGTCCCTAGGCACCCGCACTGCTGGCGGTCGCAGCCTGCAGGGAGGGGTAAGACACGGGGCACAGGCTGCATCCGGGGACCCGCCAATGACTGGTGGCATGGCAGTGGAGTTCCTCGGCTGAGAGCAGTGTGCTGCCCCGGGGCTGGGACACTGAGCGGGCATGGCTTCAGTTTGTGCCCTCAGATGGGAACACTGCCTGCGTGAAGGTGCTCCGGGACATTGAGCCGGGGGACGAGGTGACATGCTTCTATGGCGAGGGCTTCTTCGGCGAGAAGAACGAGCACTGTGAGTGCTACACCTGTGAGAGGTAGGCGTGGCCGATGCCCGGGGCAGGGCGGCCGAGGGTCCCCGGGCTGGGGTGCAGCTTCCCGGGTTCACTGTGCCGCCCGCCCGACCCCGCGCCCGCCTCTGCCGTTTTCCCCTCCTGCAGGAAGGGCGAAGGAGCTTTCAGGCTTCAGCCCAGGGGCCCGGAGCAGCGGCCGCAGCCCCCGGACAAGTACGAGCTTCGAGAAACAAAGCGCCGTCTGCAGCAGGGCCTGGACAGCAGCCTGCAGAGCCCGCTGGGCCCGGGGGCCTGCTCGCACCTGTCCCCGCTGCGCCGCCGCCGCCTCCTCGACCCGTTGTGCGGTGAGCTCGCCCGCCCGAGGTCGCCAGCCCTTGGGTCACTTCTTTGCCGACCTGCCCAGCGGAGGGGGGCTGTTCGGGCCCCGCTGACGGGCTCTTCTCTCTTCCCTGACTACCACAGCTGCCTGCCAACCCCCATGCCTGCTGCCTCCCAGCCCCCACCTGGACTACCTGCCCCTGTGGCTCCAGAGGATGCCTCAGCCCCAGCCCAGAGTCCGTCCCCGGAAAGCGCCGCCGCCGCCGCCCCAGGATGCGCCGGGCTGCGCCGTCCCCTGCCCCCCCTGCCCTCCCTGCCGTCCGCGTCTCCTTACACCAGTGGGGAGGCTGTGGTCCCCACTGCCGGCTGCGGGCCGAGGCCATGGTGGTCCTGCCCCCTCTTCCCCAGACCCGCTGGACTCCACAACAGGACTGGTACTGGGCCCGGCGCTACGGGCTGCCTTCTGTGGTGCGCGTTCACCTTACCCGCCTCCCCCCAGCCCTGCCAGCTGCCCCCCGCCCCTGCTGGGAGCCCAGCCCCTGTCCCCACCCCCGACCTCGTCCCTAAGCAGGCCCTTGCCTTTGCTCCCTTCTGCCCACCGAAGCGCCTCCGGCTAGTGGTCAGTCACGGCTCCATTGATCTGGACATCGACAGTGGTGAGCCGTGATGGGCAGCCTGCAGGGAGCCCGGACCGGAGAGCAGTCTCTGGTCTGTCTTGGGACTCCTCCAGAAGGGAAGGAAGGAGTTGACCCTTGCCCCAGGTCTGATCCCGGGATTGTGTTGCTTAGGACATCCCTAGGGAGTTGATCCTTGTTGCTCTGTGACTGCTGACCCCTGAGCCAACCCCACCCAGGCAAGGAACCCTGGCCATTTGATGTTCCGTCCCCACCCCTGCCCCCACCTCACAACTGTAGGAGCCGTCCTCCTCCCTCAGCCTCTTCCTCCCCGGGGAGCAAAGCCATAAGGGGTGGGGGCCACTCCATGGCGACTCCCTAGAACTGTGCTCAGGCCTCAGGAGGTGGAAGTGACTTGGGGGTGTGCCCTCCCAAGCCACCCCGCAACAGGGAGCGGGCTGGCTCTCAGCTCTGCAGTTGGAGGCGGGAGCAGTCAGATGGGGTGGGTGGTACCCAGGGGCGCATCCTTGGCCCTGCCCCGCGGGTCTCAGGGAGGCCAGGTGTGACCTCATCTTTCTCACGGTGCTATCCCTGGTGCTACTGGGGTGTGGGGGAGGCTCCCTCTCCTCCCCACACCAGAATGGGGTATGATGGGGGATTGGAAGAACTTGAACTTTTTATTAAAACCTTTTAAGCCCTTAGGAGGTTTTATGTTTTAGGGGGATGTTAAGAGGGAGGGCGAATCCTGTACAGAAAAGAAAAGAAATAATAAGGGAGAAGTAAAGAGAGCCAGTGTGGACACTGGTGCCGCCTCAGTGGGGCTGCCCCAACCCTGTTTCTCCCCTCGAACCCTGGAGGTTGACCAGATGACCCCAGGAGCCGTGGGACCCTGTAGGGAGAGCCGGTGTCTGGAAATGAAGCGTGGCCCTGAGGACGCAGCAGGAAGAGCAGCAGAGGTGTTGTGACCTCTGCCCAGGAAGGAAAGGGTTTCTGAGGAAACTACCGAGCTAGAGGGAAGAGGAGGACAGGACGGTTGGTCTCGCATCCTCCAGCCAGGGGAGGCCTCTAGGAGCCCAGTGCAGCCCTGGGATCTTGGGGAACTGTCCCAGTGGGTGGAGGTGGGGAACACTAGCTGAGGGGCCTACAGAGGGCCAGCCGCTGAGAGTCTGTGGTGGCATGGTTCGCACACAGGCTACGGGCAGGGTGTGGTGTGGCTTCTCACAAAGCATGGGCAAAGTTGGCCCGGAGTGAGGCCCGGGATGGTGGCACACCTGTAATTCCAACACTCGGAAAGAGGATGGAGAGTCTGAAGCCAGTCTGGCCTTTAGACGTGTTGGAAGGAGGCAGGAAGCAGCCGGGCACACAGCACTCAGGAGGCAGAGGCAGGCAGATCTCTGTGAGTTCGAGACCAGCCTGGTCTACAGAGCGAGTTCCAGGACAGCCTCCAAAACAATACAAAGAAACCCTGCCTTAAAACTCCCCCCCTCAAAAAAAATAAAAATAAAAGAGACAGGAAGTAATCAGGTGACGGTGGCAAGGAGGACAATGGACCTGGAAAGGAAAAAGGTAGAGGGAAGCTGGACGCTTCGAGAAAACAGACTCCAGACCCACGTTTCTGGGCAGGACAAAGGTAGCCACCTAACTGGGTGACATCATTAAGTCCTCAGGCAGCATTTGACCTCTCCCGTCACAGAGCTGTCGAGTGACCAATCAGCCTTGTCCTCAGCATACCCGCTCATGTGTGTGTGTGTGTGTGTGTGTGTGTGCGCGTGTGTGTGCGCGTGTGTGTATGTGTGTGTTTCTCTCTCTCTCTCTCTCTCTCTAGGATTGTGGTCAGACAGCTCTGAGACCAAGGTCTAGATGTAATCATTCTGGGCCATCTGGGGTGTGTCTTTGGTGGTTGGTGAGCAGCCTTTGGGGCAGGTAGGAGACAGGTCATCCAAGGGTGGGACCAGCCATCCCCCACCCTCCCTCCCCATCCCGCTCCTGATAACGGGACTCCGTGCCACGTGCTTTCTAGCTGGAGAAACTGGGGTTGGTCATTCAGGAAGGTGACGTGTGCATAACCAAAGTTGCATTGAAACCTGGGAGTTAAATGCAATCACAGGAGGCCTTTTAAGACGGTTTGCGGTTACTTCAGGTGCAGGCTGGTAGCTGTGGGCAGCAGCGGGTATCAGCACAGCCAGCCTAGAGGCCTCTGGTTCTGGTAAGGATCACTGGTGCAGGGCTTGGTGGCTATAATCCCAGCACATGGCAAGCAGAGGCAGGAGGATCAAGAGTTCAAGGCTCTCCCGGTTACACGAGACTCATCTTGAGCAAACAGGGTCACTTTGGGGTGGAGAGCAGGCTCAGCGGCTTGGTGCTAGCTGCTCCTCCACAGGACATGGCCTCCGGTGGCTTACAGTCTCCTCCCCCCAGCTACAACTCTAGGGCATCTGATGCCGTCTTCTGGCTGCCTCTCACCAGCCCCACCAACCTACTCAAAATACATTTTGAAAGGAGGCCAGGGAGTTAGTCCGGCAGGGCGGTGGTGCACACCCTGTAATCCCAGTGCACAAGAGGCAGACATGGGTAGATGGGTTTCTGTGGGTTCAAGGCCAGCCTGGGCCATGTAAACCTGTGAACCTGTCCATAAAAAGGAGGAGGGTGTCACCCCTTGTGTTTGGAAGATACTGCCAAGGAGCTTCTGGAACCAGAATGACTGGGCACAAAGAACGATTAAGATTCAAGTCCTGAGTGTGCCGAAGGGATGGGTCAGGGGCAGAGACACAAGTGTCACCTAGGGAGAAAGGGACAGAAGGCCCCTTATCAGCACAGGGGTAGACCTGCATTAGAAATCAAAGGGACCTTTAATCCCAGCACTCGGGAGGCAGAGGCAGGTGGATCTCTGTGAGTTTGAGGCCAGCCTGGTCTACAAAGTGAGTTCCAGGACAGCCTCCAAAGCCACAGAGAAACCCTGTCTCGAAAGACCAAAAAAAAAAAAAAAAAAAAGGGAGTAGGGGGCAGAGGCAGAGATGGCTCAGTGGTTAAAAACATTTGCCACTCTAAGTTCCAGGAGATCCAAGGCCCCCTTTTGGCCCTCATGAGCACCGGGCACTCAAAGGGTGTGTGTACACACACACACACGCACACACACGCGCACACACACACGCACATGGACGTCTTACTCATACACATCTTCAGTTTGTGTTTTTGTTTTGTATTTTAATCCAGAGGGTGCTGCTGTGCCCGGCCCTGGGGCTGCTGAGGGATAGAAAAGTCTCTGGTGCCCTGTTGGGACGAGAGGGCTCTTGTGGTAGGGACAGGATGGTTTTGGAGGGAAACGGAACCAGTGGAGGTAGGGCGTGATGGTAGTGTCGAGCAGGGCGGTCAGGGAATAGTGATCAGCACTGGGTCACGGAACTAGGATTCCTCGGGACCAGGGACCGGATGCGTAGGTATGACAGCCAAGATGGCCCAGGAGGGAGATGTGGCGGCTGACAGACACAGACAAGACACCCTGACCCCGGAACTCTGTAGGTAGAAGCGTGTGTGTGTGTGTGTGTGTGTGTGTGTGTGTGTGTGTGTGTGTGTGTGTGCTTGGCCAGGGTTTCACTGAGTATTGTAGCCTTGGTTGGCCTTGAACTCACTATGTAGACCAGGCTAGCTTCAAATTCACAGGGACCCATGTGCTTCTGCCTCTGGAGTGCTGGACTAAAGGCTGGGGCTACCTTAAATGCTGAGCTCTTGACTTGGCCATCACAGGCAGAACCCAAGAGCCTCCAAGCTTGTTTCTATCCAGCTGCCTTTGCCTGCCTTAACTCTGGAGCAGCAATCCTTCCCCTGGCCCCCACGATCAAAAGAAGCAGGGTTAGGGCGCTCAGCCAGTAAGCAGTGGCTAGCCATGCCTGCACGACGGCCTAAGCATGCACATAAAAAGCCTCGTGCAGTCACCGTGTGGCCACAATCCCGGGGCTGGGGAGTCAGACACGAGGATCCCAGCTGGTCCAGCCCATCAGTGAGCTAGTGAGAAAGACTGTCTCACAAACACAAAACCCAAAAAGAGAAAACAGACATTAGCAGCAGCATAACTTTATTCGTGGCGTAGAGATAAAGAAGAGATGGGGTAAGCCAGGCTGGGGCTTGGTCAGAGGACAGCGGTCACTGAGGAGCCGCGCTCAGCTGCGCAGTCAGATTTTGCCCGGGAAAGTTCCCTGCTGGATCTGCTCGGTCCAGCGCTGCACCTGGAGAGGCAGAGGGGAGGGACCCCAGCGTCTGCTCAGCCTGAGTCTGAGTCCCTCACCCTCTCCACCCACCAATCCCCCGCTCCCTCCGCGCTCTCTCTCTCTCTCTCTCACCCAGCTGATGGGACACAGGGAATGGAACACGCGGAAATAGTACTCGCAGGGCTGTGTGTCTTTCCCGCGCCGGTTCATAGTCTTCAAGCACCGGTGGTAGTCTGCAGAGTGCCTCCGGGTGGGGGTGAGGGGTGGGCGTGTCACGAGACGAGCCACGCCCCTCTAGACATTGGCCCCACTCTACCTGCGTCGCCCGGCCCTTCCAGGACTCAGTCTTATCCTTTCCAACCAATCGGGCTCCTCCTTTGGACTATAGGCCCCCCCACCAAAACAAACAAACAAACAAACAAAACCTCCCATCTTGACTGCGCTCTACCACCTGGAGAGGTCCAGTCCCTTCCGGTTGCCAGCTTCACCTTGCCCCTCCAGGACAAGTTCTAGCTGGCCCTAGATCAGGTGCCTCCCTCCACCCCCTGCCCCCTCCCTCCTGCTCCTGCCCTTTACTGACAAGGCTCCATCCCTCCCGAGTCAACCCACTTCACTCCAGGGTGGCAGTCTTAAGGCTTCCAGCCTGGCCGCCTCCGCCCCTCCGGGCCCCGCCCCTCCGAGGCTCCGCCCCACCCACTTGGGTGCAGGCCCCGCCCCTGCAGGCCCACGATCCAGCCTCCCACTCCAACGGTCTCCGAGGGTCTCCAGGTTGTGGGGGGAGGGCTCCCCTCTAATTAGGCCCAACCGGTCTCACCCAGAAAATTCTGGTAGCAGTTACGCGTCTGGTTCTGGTTAGGGAAGCGCGGGTCAAAGGGGGGCGTTTTCCATTCGCCCGGAGGGGGCATCTGGGCTTCAACGTCCAACATCCACGGAAGGGTCAGCTCCTGCAGGAAGGGGTGCGCGGCTCCGTGGGGCCTCGGGGGCGCCCCTCGCTCCGGCCTTTCCCAGCCCGGGACCCGCTCTAACCCTCACCCACCTTGCCCTCACCAGACGGAGGTGGGCGAGCGTAACTGGAACACCGGGGCTCTGGACGTCCACCTGCGCGGTGCGGGCTTTAGCTGGAGAGTGAGGGCAGGTCCCAAGAGTGCCGCAAAAAAATACGACCCTCAGGCCGGATTGGCTGGCCCTCAGGGAGGCCCAGCCAATAGGATCCCTCTGCAATGCGAGGGGTGGGGTCAGTGGAGGCCCCTCCCCCTCGTTCTTGCGGGGTGGGGGTGGGGGACGCCCCCTTCGGGGGGGGACCCGTGCTCTGGAGCGCGCACAGATAGCAGGCGACAAGGCTGCGCTTGAGTCTCAGACTAAGTCTTTTAATCCCTGCAAAGCTGAGTTTGTCCCTGACATCTGCCCCGCCCCACCCTCCCCAATATATAAACGTATATCTAGCTCTGGTCTCTACGGGAGAGGGAGGGTTCCCCACCACCACACACGCTGTTCTCGGCAGTCCGCGTCTTACAGTCGGGGTGCACAGCACCCTGAGCGCCTGTGAGAGGAGGAGGAAAGGGAGGATGGTTCCTGGGTCCTGAAACCCACTCCTCCAGGTCCAGATCTTCCCGGTGTCAGGGGTACCTTGGCCCCATTGGGCTTCCGGATAATTTGTTGATAGATTGAGTCTCCAGCATTATGTTTATCTTAAATCCTTGGGTCGCTGCTTACTGTGGGGGAGAGAAAAGCAGAGAATGTTTTAGGGGCCCGGCAGAGAAATTATATATATTTCACAGCTGTTATTTATACCTTAAAAGGTAGTCAATATATTTATCACTCCTTTCTAGTGTCCAAAGACATTTTGATCACCCTTCAGTCCCCCTCGCAACACCTTAGAAATCATCCCCCATCCCTACATCTCTATGTACTTTTACACTCCATTTTTTGTTTGTTTGTTTTTGTTTTTGTTTTTTCGAGGCAGGGTTTTTCTGTGGCTTTGGAGGCTGTCCTGGAATTAACTCTTGTAGACCAGACTGGTCTTGAACTCACAGAGATTCCTCTGCCTCTGCCTCCCGAGTGCTGGGACTAAAGGCGTGCACCACCACCGCCCAGCTTTCTAAGTACTTTTAAATCACCTTTTTTTTTCTGTCTCCGTGGCTATCTGGACACTTCATAGAAATATAATCTTATCTGGTTGGCTTTGCGGGTCTGTTTCTTTCATTTGGTATGTAATAATTTGTTTTATTTTTTTTTACTTTTATTTCTCTTGAAACAAGGTCTCACTATGACCTGGAAATTGGCTGGTTCTGAACTGTGTATGTAGATCAGGATGGTCTCGAACTTACAGAGATCCACCCTCACTGCTTTCTGAGTGCTGGGACTAAAGGGGAGAGGGGGTGACATGCCTTCATCAGGGGACAGTTTGTGGACATTCATTCTCACCTTCCACCATAAGGGACACAGGCTGCCAGGCTTGGTGACAAGCACTCTTACCCACTGAGCTATCTCAAGGGTTCTTATTTTCTTAGTTTGACACAGGGTCACTTTGTGGTACAGGCTGGCCTGAGTTATGATACATAGCCAAAGGAGACTGTGAGCTCATGATCCTGTGCCTCTCCCTCCCAAGTGGAGGACCAAAAGTGTATACTGAGCCAGGTGTTGGTGGCACACGCCTTTAATCCCAGCACTCGGGAGGCAGAGGAAGGCGGATCTCTGTGAGTTCGAGACCAGCCTGGTCTACAAGAGCTAGTTCCAGGACAGCCTCCAAAGCCACAGAGAAACCCTGCCTCGAAAAACAAAACAAAGAAACAAACAAACAAAAAAGCATACTGCCCACACCTAGTTTAGTTTCATTTGATACCAGGATCAAATCTGGGGGAAGACACCCAAAGTTGATTTCTGTCTTACAAACTTATACACACACAGGCCAGCACACCCTCACACCATCACACACACACCCCACGTACACACAAAAAGTACTTCCCCCACCATGATGCGACTGTACCCTCACACTGTGCACCAGAATAAGTCATTTCCTTCCTTAGGACTCGGGGTAGAGGTACAATGAACATGTCTGCTTCTGCCTCAGGGACTTTATACCTTCTACCGGGTGGTTCCCAACTTGTGGGTTGTGACCCCCTTTGGAGGGTTCTCACATCAGATGCCCTTGCATATAAGATAGGTACAATTCACCACAGTAGCAAAATCACAGTTATGAAGTAGCAATGGAATGAATTGATGGTTGGGGGTCACCACCACGTGAGGAGCTGTGTTAAAGGGTCACAGCATTAGGAAGGTTGAGAACCACTGCTCTATAGGGACTCCCCGCCCCCTAAATGCTCTCACCCCGCCCCCTAGGTGCGCTAACCCGCCCCATAGATGCTCTAACCCGCCCCCTTAGATGCTCTAACCCCGCCCCTACATGCTCTAACTCGCCCCCTACATGCTCTAACCCGCCCATAGACGCTCTAACCCGCCCCCTAGATGCTCTAACCCGCCCCCTAGATGATCTAACCCGCCCCCTAGGTGCTCTAACCCCGCCCCCTAGATGCTCTAACCCGCCCCCTAGACGCTCTAACCCGCCCCCTTATATGCTCTAACCCGCCCCCTAGACGCTCTAACCCCGCCCCCTAGATGCTCTAACCCGCCCCCTAGACGCTCTAACCCGCCCCCTAGACGCTCTAACCCGCCCCCTAGACGCTCTAACCCGCCACCTAGATGCTCTAACCCGCCCCCTAGACGCTCTAACCCGCCCCCTAGACGCTCTAACCCGCCCCTAGATGCTCTAACCCCGCCACCTAGATGCTCTAACCCCGCCCATAGACGCTCTAACCCGCCCCCTAGATGCTCTAACCCGCCCCCTAGATGATCTAACCCGCCCCCTAGATGCTCTAACCCGCCCCCTAGATGCTCTAACCCCGCCCATAGATGCGCTAACCCCGTCCCCTAGACGCTCTAACCCGCCCCCTAGACGCTCTAACCCGCCCCCTAGATGCTCTAACCCGCCCCTAGATGATCTAACCCGCCCCTAGACGCTCTAACCCGCCCCCTAGATGCTCTAACCCCGCCCCCTAGACGCTCTAACCCGCCCCCTAGACGCTCTAACCCGCCCCCTAGATGATCTAACCCGCCCCCTAGACGCTCTAACGCGCCCCCTAGATGCTCTAACCCGCCCCCTAGACGCTCTAACCCGCCCCCTAGACGCTCTAACCCGCCACCTAGATGCTCTAACCCCGCCCCTAGATGATCTAACCCGCCGCCTAGATGCTCTAACCCGCCCCTAGACGGTCTAACCCGCCCCTAGATGCTCTAACCCGCCCCCTAGATGCTCTAACCCCGCCCCTAGACGCTCTAACCCCGCCCCCTAGATGCTCTAACCCGCCCCCTAGACGCTCTAACCCGCCCCCTAGACGCTCTATCCCCGCCCCCTAGACGCTCTAACCCGCCCCCTTAGATGCTCTAACCCGCCCCTAGACGCTCTAGCCCGTCCCCTAGACGCTCTAACCCCGCCCCTACATGCTCTAACTCGCCCCCTACATGCTCTAACCCGCCCATAGACGCTCTAACCCGCCCCCAGATGCTCTAACCCCGCCCCTAGATGATCTAACCCGCCCCTAGATGCTCTAACCCGCCCCCTAGATGCTCTAACCCGCCCCCTAGATGCTCTAACCCCGCCCCCTAGATGCTCTAACCCGCCCCCTAGATGCTCTAACCCGCCCCCTAGATGCTCTAACCCCGCCCCCTAGATGCTCTAACCCGCCCCCTAGACGCTCTAACCCGCCCCCAGATGCTCTAACCCCGCCCCCTAGATGCTCTAACCCGCCCCCTAGACGCTCTAGCCCGTCCCCTAGACGCTCTAACCCCGCCCCCTACATGCTCTAACTCGCCCCCTACATGCTCTAACCCGCCCATAGACGCTCTAACCCGCCCCCTAGATGCTCTAACCTCGCCCCCTAGATGATCTAACCCGCCCCCTAGACGCTCTAACCCGCCCCTAGATGCTCTAACCCCGCCCCTAGATGCTCTAACCCGCCCCCTAGACGCTCTAACCCGCCCCCTAGACGCTCTAACCCGCCCCCTAGACGCTCTAACCCGCCCCCTAGACGCTCTAACCCGCCCCCTAGACGCTCTAACCCCGCCCATAGATGCTCTAACCCGCCCCCTAGATGCTCTAACCCGCCCCCTAAGTGCTCTAACCGCTCTTTCCCACAGGTCTTTTGTTTTGTTTTGATACTAGGTCTCCTGTAGCCCAGCCTGGTCTCCAACTCACTAAGTATAACCACGACTGGTCTTGGACTCCCAGTCCACGTGCTTTCACCACCTGATAGCCAGGAGTTCAAGGACATGCCACCGCACTTTGTTTCATGCAGTGTTGGGCAGTTCAAGCTCCCGGCTGTGGACACGCCCCATAAATATCCTGCCATCTGAGTTACACCTCCAGCTCCATTTCCTGTCTTTACACAAATGACTCGGCTCTGAGGCTAAGGCCACCTTACGTCGCTGTGCTGTCCTCGGCATTGCAAATATCTACTAACAGGGACTGGGGAGATGGCTCAGAGGTCAAGAGCACTGGCTGCTCTTCCACAGGTTCTGAGTTCAATTCCCAGCAACCACACGGTGGCTCGCAGCCATCTGTAATGAGATCTGGTGCCCTCTTCTGGCCCGCAGGGATACATGCAGGCAGTGTACTATACACATTAAATAACTAAATCTTTAAGAAAATTATCTAGTAGCAGGCCTTATCCCTAACCATTAGGTGCCAAGCCATATAATCTGCTTCCAACACCATTATCAGCATTGGGCGCTGTATCCCCACTGCTTAGAACAATGGCCATTCACACTTCATGTCTAGTGACATGAGTCATGGGTTGGCTCAGGGTTAGAGTTGGCACTTAGCATGTACAATGACTTGAATTCAATCCAGAGAACCTGCTCCCCTCTCCCCACCCCTCTCTCTCTCTCTGTCTCTGTCTCTGTCTCTGTCTCTCTCTCTCTCTCTCTGTCTGTGTGTATGTATGCATGCAAGCACACGTATGTATATGAGTTGACAGTGGGTTCGAACTGCTAATTCCAAACACCTGAGCATGCTGGCCGCTGAAATCCTTCAATGGTAGCTCCTCTTTCGTGCCCTTGTCTCTCTTATTCACTATCTCCAAGACAACGGGAAAGAGAACTTCCGAGTTTGACCCTGCGACAGCCACAGGCTGCTGCTCTGTTTGCTCCTGCTTGAGTCCTTGTTTTGGGGGCACCCTGACTAAGGAGTCTGTCTCAGACATGGGGGACGTAGAGGATGTCATTGGCTGGTTCGTGTCCTCCAAATCTGTGGTGTGCACGGTGGTGGCAAGAGTTTCATTCAGATTTGTGGAGTCAGAGACAGTCTTTGGCAACTCAGGGGCGGGCTCCTTGGAAGTCCTCAGCGAGTCGTCCGTGGGCAGCTTCCTCTCCCTCTGGGGTTGCGTGTTCTCCTTCACCCTGGTTTGGGAACTCGGTCGTTCCCTGACCTCTACATGCCTCCCCTCTGGCAAGGTCATATGGCTGGAGTTAAAGGGCAAGTTGGCCAGCACAGACATGTTAGACCCCCTGGAAGTCATGGAGAACCAGGAGGGCAGGGAGACGGCAGCTGGTTCCACATGCTGCTGCTTGGAGTTGGACATGATCATCATCTTGGCAAGGGCCAGCCCCTCCACAGAGAAAGGCCTGGTGTCCTCTGGGTGGGGGCCCTCAACCGCCACCTCCTGGGTCAGGACCCATTTCTTCTGTGTCCCTGTCTCCTTTGATTTCAGATCAGGCAAGTTCACAGTTGTCTCCTCCTTCATCTTGTGGGCCTTGTCCTCCATCTTGCTTCTGGCCTTCAAGCCCTCCAGGGTGAACTCCTGGGTTTTGCTGATCAAGATCTCCTTGGACTGCTTCTTGGTGGTGGCGTTGGGCAGCTGCAGGGTTGTGGCCTGGGTCCTCATGTCTACTACTTTGGTCTTCTGCCCTCCCATCAATACCACTGGTTCCTGTTTCCCTTCAGGCTTTCTCTGAAGCGTGTCTCCTGCCGGTACCACGCTGGCATCCCCAGAGGGCTTTGCCTTTGAGTCGGGAGGTTTCTGATGCCGGACAGTGGGAGCCTTCTGAGATTGAGTATTTGGGACTAGATCCTTCTTTGGGGGCACGGCCTTCTGGGGAGCGGCAGGTGCTTGTTGAAGCTTGGGAGCTGGGGGTACGGTTTTCTGGGGTGGACTGACTAGAACTGCGACCTTCCGGGGGGGTCCAGGAACAGGTGGGGCCTTCTGGGAAACAGGAGGCGGGGCCTTATAGTAGAGGCTAGGTACGGTTGAAGACTTCTGGGCTGACCACGGTGCAGCCGGGGCCTTCTGAGATGGAGCAGGAAGGGTTGGGGCCTTCTGAGTTGGAGCCGGCTCAGCTGGTACCTTATTAGACTGGTCCAGAATGAATGGTGTTTTCCCTGATGTGGCAGGGACAGATGCAGCCTTCTGGGAGGACAGTGGCTTTGCCTGCTTCTTTGGACCTGCGGGCCTGGCCTTGTCACCAGACTTCGGACGGGAGGAAGCCTGTGGGAAGATGTAGAAGGCAGGAGGGTAAGACGGGTGTAAGGGGGAAGAGAGGGTGGTGGATTCCGTGTCTATGAGGTCTTCCAGGTCTTGCGTCCACAGGAAGGTGTCCATGTCATCACAGGAGTCCACGAAGGGCAAATCAGGACTGTCTCGAGGGACACACTGTGTAGGAGTCTCAATCAGACCGCCCCGGCCTGTGGCTCCCTCAGAATCAGATCCGTAGGTCTGTAGATGGATGGGGTGAGCGTGTTCAGGACCAGGGGAGGCACAAAGCTTGGGGATCTTGTCTTTCAGCCTTCATTCTTTCTGACCAGCAGTCTACACCCCAACCCTCCTCCCTTGGACCCTGTGGTCCAGGTCCTGCCCTCCTCCCTTGGACCCTTCTGTCCAGGCCCAGCACTTCTCCCTAGGACCCTGCAGTCCAGGCCCAGCCCTCCTTCCTTGGACCCTGTGGTCCAGGTCCTGTCCTCCTCCCTTGGACCCTGTGGTCCAGGCCCCAGCCTCTAGTGAATAGCTGGCCTTTGAATTGGAGTGTTCCTGGTTCATCGTGCCAGAGATGATGCTAAAGATGGTCCGGATGGTGATGCTGGCCTTCTCTGTAGGGCAGAAAGAAGTCTGAGCCATTGGGAAAGGGACCCAATTCACAAGCAGGTTCATGCAGGTGGCAGAGGGTGGGTGTTGGTCAAGCAGGTTCGTGCAGGTGGCAGAGGGTGGGTGTTGGTCATACCAGAGACATGGATTAGAGTTTTGGATCCATCAGGGCAGGCATCTACGTAGGATCTATGGAAGTAACGTAATGGGACATTAGTGATGTCTGAGCTAGGTTCCTAAACACAGCCAACCAAAAAATAAACAAACAACAACAAAAACCATTGCCTACTTCTTTTCTGTGACTTCCACCTGCTCCTCAGCAGGCTGCAGTTGTGACCAGATGAGAGGCAGAGAGTCACCCACAGCCTGAGACTTGAGTTTTTGCTTGACTGTCTGTCCATGGGCAGAGAGGAGTCAGTCAGGGGAGAGCCATAGGCCCTGGGCCATGCACACACACACACACACACACACAGATACACACACAGACACACACACACATACACAGACACACACACAGACACAGATACACACACAGACACACACACAGAAACACACACAGACACAGATACACACACAGACACACACACAGACACACACACACACAGATACACACACAGACACACACACAGACACACACACAGATACACACACAGACACACACACAGACACAGATACACACATGGATACACACACAGACACAGATACACATACACAGATATACACAGATGCACACACACAGATACACACACACAGACACACACAGATACACACACAGACACACACACAGATACACACACACAGACACACACACAGACACAGATACACACACACAGACACACATACAGACACACACAGACACAGATACACACATGGATACACACACACAGACACAGACACATACACAGATACACACAGATGCACACACACAGATACACACACACAGACACACACAGATACACACACACACATACAGATACACACATGGATACACACACAGACACACACACAGATACACACACAGACACACACGGATACACACACAGACACACACACAGATACACACACAGACACACACAGACACACACAGACACACACACAGACACACACGGATACACACACAGACACACACAGATGCACACACACAGATACACACACAGACGCACACAGATGCACACACACACACACACACACACACACACACACAGCCCTGGCTGCCTCACCTTGCTCTTCCTTTGTTTTTGAGAAGAGAATATTTTGTAAGGAAAGGTGCGCTCAGCAACTTCGACTGAGGAGAGAGGCAGAGAGAGAAGGGTCAAGGACCTCAGGGGCGCCGACCTGGGAGCGACTCTGAGGCCAAGGCGAGCTCAGCCAGGAGTGCAGAACCTGCCCAAGCATTTGAGCTCCGCCCACGCTTTGAGGGAGGGTACCTGACAGGCAGAGGAAGGTGGCCCAGCCTTTGACAGAGGTGGCTCACCTGTAACTCCGCCTCCAGCGTGGTCCTGCGAACAAAGGTTTGCAGAGGTCTTTCACTGCTCCACACTTTCTCGTTCCATTGTAGTTTAAGATTTGCTTGTCTATTCATTTCGTGAGGGTACGAGTGCCTACGTGTGTGTGTGTGTGTGTGTGTGTGTGTGTGTGTGTGTGTGTGTTCTTAACCACGGAACCACTTTTCCAGGCCTTTAAATTTTTTATTGCATGTGCTTCTTTTCTTTGTTGTTGTTGGTTTGTTTGTTGAGACAGAGTGAACTCACTCTGTAGACCAGGATGGCCTCGAACTCACAGAGATCCAAGTGCTGGGATTACAGGCATGAGCCAACAACGCCTGGCTAAAACTCTTTTTTAAAGAACTAGAAATTACAGGGGCAGTAATGGTGCACGCCTTTAATCCCAGCACTCGGGAAGCAGAGGCAGACGGATCTCTGTGAGTTCGAGGACAGCTTGGACCAGAGAGCAAGTTTCATGACAGCCAGTGCTATTCCACAGAGAAAACCCTGCCTGGAAAAGCCAGAAGAAAGGCCGGGCAAAGGTGGCACACACTTTTAGTCCCAGCGCTCTGGAGGCTGAGGCAGGCAGATTTCTGAGTTTGAGGCCAGCTTGGTCTACAGAGCGAGTTGCGGGGCAGATTCCAAAGCTACACAGAGAAACCCTGTCCGGAAAACAAAACAAAAAACAGAAACCGAGGGCTGGCTGAGCGACACAGCAAGAGGAGGGGGCACTTGCTGCTAAGCCTGATGACCTGAGTTTGGTCCCCAGGACCCACATGGTAGGTGAGAACCATCACTCAAGCGTGCATTCATGCTCGCACACGTATTCAGAAAGAGTGGGGCCAGGCTAGTGAGCTGAGCGTATAAGACAGATTAGCCTTAATTTTCTTGTTGTTGTTTTGGTCTTGGTTTTTTGAGATGGCGTTTCTCTGGATAGCCTTGACTGAGCTTAAAGGGATCTGCTATTACCTCCTGACTCTAATATCAAATTTATAATGAGCCTCTCGCCCTCATCTCTCAAGTGTTGGAGACTATAGTTATGTACCACTGTGCCTGGCCACGTTTTCTGGTGTGTGTGTGTGTGTGTGTGTGTGTGTGTGTGTGTGTGTGTGTGACCTTTTATTGTTTCCTTCTTCTGAGATGCGGTTTCCTCACTGGCCTGGGATCTACCAAGTAGGTCAGGCAAGGCCAGCTATCCACCTGTCTCTGCCTCCCTAGAATGCGCTGCTACACCCAGCCGTTTTTTTTGTTTTGGTTTGGTTTTTCTTTTGTGGATTCTGGGGGGTTGAACTAAGATCCTCATACTCCCAAGGCAATATCTTAACCAACTGAGCTGTTTCCCCTGCCCCGTGGTTTCTGTCTGTTGCCTACACAGCCAGCAACTTCATCCAAGCTTGCCTCCCTTGGTCCCATGACGTCAGACCCTCCCTTCAGACCTGGCATTCTAGGAACCCAGCTCCTTTTCCCGGGCCCCCTAGGCTTTGGGCTATGAGTCCTCTCTGTTCTCTATGGAAACTGGACCTGCGGTCTGAATTCCCACCTGAAGGCGCCAGGTGGAGGCTGGCGTTCCTCCCAAGGGCGTGTCCAGAGCTAGCGTGCCCATGGTCCTGGGTGCCCAAGATATGGTAGGTTCATGAAGCAGGTTGATGAGGCGAATCCAGCGGTCAAACAGAAAGCCCAGCTCATGGTCAGGGGCATCCAGTTCCAGATAGTAATAGCGGCCGGTGATCAGACGCAGCTTCAGGCGCCAGGAGGGCAGATCGTGGACATACAGGTGGGCAAGGTCTAGCGGGATCATCCTGCGGGAGGCGGGGGGGAGACCTCCCGGGTAGCTAGCGCCACAGGAGAGGTGGAGTGGAGTGAGCTGGGGTTAGAGCTCGCGGACCAAGGAGGAACGTACCTGGTCAGGCTCAGATTGGAGGGTTCCTTACCCTCGGGGGGCCGAGCAAGCAACAGAATGTCAGGTAACACTAGGCCAGGCAAGGATGCTGCTACACCCATAGTCAGCTTGTTGGTTCGGTGGTGCACAAACGCAGGAGCCCCATGATTGGTAACCTGGGGCAGCCAGGGAACAGGGCTGGGACCAGTCCTTTCTCCCGCATGCCTCCAGCTGAGAGCCTCCTTGCTTTCCAAACCCACTTCCTACCTACAGAAGGTCCCCATGATTGGTAACCTGGGGCAGCCAGGGAGCAGGGCTGAGACCAGTCCTTTCTCCAGCATCCCGTCACCTGAGAGCCTCCTTGCTTTCCAAACCCACTTCCTACCTACAGAAGGTCAAATTCCAAATCCCTGTTCAACCCACTCAGTCCGTGGCAGGGGTCCCTCTCTCTTCCTGTGTCTCAGCCCTCCTTCCCCATTTCCCCGGGGCCCAGGGAGCCAGGGACCTGGACAAAGTTACTCTCGAACATGGGCAGCGGGCGGAGGGGCAGGTACTCGCCCTTCTGGAGGGTCTTCTGCAGCTCCCCAAGAATGGGAACCCACTTCTGGGTGTCTTGGGGAGGCTGGGTACGCCGCGTGTTCAACAGCCGTTTCATGATGGCTGTCAGAACAGCGGGTGCGGGTGTATAGATTCAGGGGTCCAGGACCCAAGTGGAGCGCTGACCCCCACCCCAGCCCACCGGCCTCGGACCCTTGGGCTTCAAGGATGTAAGGAGCTCAGGAGTGACAGAAAGTGGAGTGTCCCCAGGGCTGAGAGACTCTGGTGTGGCCATGACCCTGCTGAGAGGCAGTCAGCTCTAGGCAAGGGGAGAGGAACCTTTGGGAAGGGCTTTGTGACCTCACCAGAGGCTACTTCCTGGGAACTGCCCAGAGGACTCATCCTTCCAGAATATGGCCCATGGCCTGGATGGAGTCTTGAGGACCGGGAGAGATGACTCAGAACTCCATCAGAACATCCCCTCTCCTGGACCCAAAATTGTGATGACACAGCCGTCACCACCATAGGGTCTGTTTTAGTACCCGTACAGGGACCATTAACCCAAACACTTTTATCACAAGCCAAGCTCTGCCAGTTACCTGCCTCCCAATGCTATGCTAAGCCTCGGTTTCCCAATGGTGTGTGTGTGTGTGTGTGTGTGTGTGTGTGTGTGTGCATGATTCTCACAACACTGAACTGTAAAGAAAGGGCCGCCATAGCTGAGCATGGTGACTTGACTACAACTTAGCCCTAGGGATACAGAGGCAGGAAAACCTTACGTTTGAGGGCAGCCTAGGCTATATAACAATACCCCCATCTCAAAAACCATTCAATTGGGGCTGGAGAGATGGCTCAGAGGTTAAGAGCACTGACTGCTCTTCCAGAGGTCCTGAGTTCAATTCCCAGCAACCACATGGTGGCTCACAACCATCCATAATGAAATCTGGCGCCCTCTTCTGGCGTGCAGGCATACATGGAGGCAGAATGTTGCATTCCTAATAAATAAATAAATCTAAAAAAAATCATTCAATTGCCACTCTGTGGTGACACATGCCTTTAATCCCAGCACTAGGGAGGCAGAGGCAGGCAGATCTCTGTGAGTTCGAGGCCAGCCTGGTTTACAGCGTTAGTTGCAGGACAGCTAAGGCTACACAAAGAAACCTTGTTTCAAAAAAAAAAAAACAATCAATCAACAAACGCATAAATAGAACCAAGGATGTAGTTAAGTGGTAACGGGCTTGCTTGGCATGCATAAGGCCCTGGGTTCAATCCCAGCACCATAATGACATAAGGCCAACTACCTGTGTGACCATAACAGAACTGAGCATGGTGACACTCATCTTTAATCCCTCACTCAGGGGCAGAGGCAGGCAAATTTCTGAGTTCCATGCTAAGACTCAAAAACAAAACAAAACAAAAAACCTACAGAAACCAACCTCTCAGGCTGGAGAGATGGCTCAGGGGTTAAGAGCACTGGCTGCTCTTCCAGAGGTCCTGAGTTCAGTTCCCTGCTACCACGTGATAGCTCACAACCATCTGTAATGAGATCTGGTGCCCCCTTCTGACCTGTGGGGATACATGCAGACAGAACCCTGTATGCATAATAAATAAGTCTTTAAAAAAAATAAAGAAAACTCTGTGAGTTCGAGGCCAGCCTGGTCTACAAAGTGAGTTCCAGGACAGCCTCCAAAGCCACAGAGAAACCCTGTCTCGAAAAACCAAAAAAATAAAATAAAATAAAGAAACCAACTACTCCCATTCGACCCTCAATTTCTCTCTTTTATAAAACATGGCATATATTGAGGATCTGAGATGATTGTTTAAGTTAAAAAAAAAAATCCAGGCTCAGCATGGCCAAGAACATGGGCTCGAGTAATCATATTTCTTGCTTCCTTCTGAGGCCTTTTTTTTTTTTCTTTTTTCTTTTGGTTTTTCGAGACAGGGTTTCTCTGTATTGTTTTGGAGGCTGTCTTGGAACTCACTCTGGAGACCAGGCTGGCCTCGAACTCACCGAGATCCGCCTACCTCTGCCTCCCGAGTGCTGGGATTAAAGGCGTGCGCCACCAACGCCCGGCTGGCCTTTTTTTTTTCTTCTGGAGTGTGTATAGTAGGGTGAGAAACAGAGACTGATATTCTGTAATTCTAAAAATAGTGTTTATTGTTGTTTTTAAATGTGTCATGCAAAATACAGTCACGGTAAAAACTCTGGAAAGTACAAGCACACACACACACACACAAAATAAGTCACCCCACAGCCCGATCTTGTGTTTTCAACCCTGAGACAGCCATTGTCAACGTTATGTTATTTCCATTTTCAAAAAGAAAGTCCATACTTATATAAAGAAGAGTGGTTCTATCATCTGCCGCTGCCTAGCTGCAGGGACATCCAACGTCTAAAGTAGTTTTCTCCTGGACTTTTTAAGACTGGCTGGTTCATATTCCATCACAGGGATGGATCCCCTGTCACTCATCCGTCCCCTACTGGTGAACTTAGGTTGGCCAGCATGGATGTCACTGGAAATAAACAATCTCTCACTTTCCAGCTCTGTACCATACAGACGCAGTTGCTTCTAAGGTGACAGTCTGTGGAACAACTTCCTGTTAAATATCCATTGAGCTTTGAAGTGCCAGGCGCTGGGTCAGACTGGGATCGTTTTTTGGCATCTCCCTGCTAATCACCTCTAAGTGGATATGTATTTAAATCACTGCCTTTTCTGTCTCACAAAAACTTCTCACATTTTGGTTCCAAAACCCCAGGCTTCCTTTTCTCCCCTCCCCTCCTCCTCTTAACATAAAAAGTAAATTGTTTAATAAATAATAGAGGAATCTGAGGAAGGCACTGTGGATAGATTTCATAGAGACCCCAGAATGCAGGATCTCGGTTCCCCGTTCAAGGTCTCAGATCCACCCGCCCCGCCCACCCCAATTTCTTAAATAAATAAGTATAAATAAGCCACACAGGTGACCCCTGCCCCGTTACCCAGGTCCCCTGGAGGGAGCGTGTCTAGCTGGGTGTCAGGAAGTGTGGGTATGGCATACCCCTGATCATCTTGTCCCCCCCCACCCCAGTACCAAAATAAATAAATAAATAAGATGTGGCTTTTAAAAGATGATATCGGTGGTGGCTTGCAGTCCTGAGTCACAGCCGAGTCTTTAACAACAGCAGACCTCGCACAGCCCAGTCCAGGGTCAGGTGCAGCCCTCCTAGGATGGCGTGAGCAGCCCGGATGCTTCCCCAGGCTGAGGTAGGAGGGCCCAAGGGGACCGAGGGTTGGTCTGGGGTTGCCTGAGGCAAAGTGAGGCGAGATGTCTGTTGGAGAAAGAAGCGAGGTTAGCAAAAGGCAAGGGGGGTTTTGGTTTAGGATCTCTTCCGGGTCAGAGAACTGATGTTGGGTTGGCAAGGCAGTTCACATCTGACATCCCAGCCCTCCCGGGGTAGGAGTATCAGGGGTTCAAGGCTACATTAGGAAAGGCAGTTTGGGCTACATGAAACGCTGATCATCAAACAAAACAAAACAAAACAAAACAAAACAAAAAAACCCTTGCAGCTGTGGAGGAGGTAGAAGGCATCCTCAATAAAGTCTAGCTTGCACACTCAAGAGGACCCGAGTGCAGATCTCTGGGACACGTGAGAAAAGGCTGGCCGCAGCCAGGTGTGCCGCTCATTCCCGTGCCAGGGAAGCCGGCAGAGGAGGATTCTGGGAACCGGCCACCTAGTCTAACTGAATTGGTGCCCTCCAGACTCAGTGAGAAACCTTGTCTCAAAAAAGCAAAACAGGCCGGGCGTTGGTGGCACACGCCTTTAATCCCAGCACTCGGGAGGCAGAGGCAGGCGGATCTCTGTGAGTTCGAGGCCAGCCTGGTCTACAAAGTGAGTTCCAGGACAGCCTCCAAAGCCACAGAGAAACCCTGTCTCGAAAAACCAAAAAAAAAAAAAAAAAAAAAAAAAAAGCAAAACAGATGGGGCTGGAGAGATGGCTCAGTGGTTAAGAGCACTGGCTGCTCTTCCAGAGGTTCTGAGTTCAGTTCCCAGCACCTGCATGGCAGCTCACAACTGTCTGCAGTTCCAGCTCCAGGGGACCCAACACCCATGGCGAAACACCAATGCACATAGAATTGCAAAAATAAATAAATAAAATAAAATTTAAAAAAGCAAGACAGAGTGGGGCGGTGGTGGCGCACACCTTTAGTCCCAGCACTTGGGAAACAGAGGCAGGTGGATCTCTATGAGTTCAAGGCCAGCCTGGTCTAGAGAGTGAGTTCCAGGACAGTCAGGGCCACATAGAGAAACCCCAGCTCAAAAAAAGAGAAAAAAAAGCAAAAAGCAAGGCAGAATCTGGTCAACCAAGGAAGATGACCAATGATGACTTCTGGCCTTCAGGTTTACACATGAACGCGCGCGCGCGCACACACACACACACACACACACACACACACACACACACACACACACCAAGGTTACTGTCCTAAAGGCCAAGCTAGGGACTAGGGAATGAGGGCTGTGACCTGGGGCTTGACAGGTGTTCTCAAGGGTGGTCTGGGCTGGAGTCTTAGAGCTTGGGGTCTAGGGACCATATCTAGGGCCTGGGGTTAGATGAAAGAATTTGAGATCTAAGGGTCCTTGTAATCAGAGACCAATGTGTGAGGGCTTTTGGAGTACTGGGCCTGAGGTTTTAAATTTTGGAGTCTTGATATTTTTTTTAACCTCATAATACTGGAAATGAGACATAGGATTGGGGTATTTATAGCTCAGACTGGCTCAAACTCACTACATAGCTGAGGATGACCTCGAACTCTCTGTTGCCATCTCCCAAATACTGGGAGTACAATCAGGTGTTGTCAGTATCCAGATTTTTTTTTTTTTTTTGGTTTTTCGAGACAGGGTTTCTCTGTGGCTTTGGAGGCTGTCCTGGAACTTGCTTTGTAGACCAGGCTGACCTCGAACTCACAGAGATCTGCCTGCCTCTGCCTCCCGAGTGCTGGGATTAAAGGCGTGCGCCACCAACGCCCGGCCCAGATTTGGTTTTTGAGACAAGGTTTTGCTGCGGAGCCATAGCTAGCCTGGAATTCACTAAGTAGACCAGGCTGGCCTGAAACTTGTAATAGTCCCCTCCCTGTGCCTCTTGAGTGCTGAGACTATCGGCAACTGCCACCATGCTAAGCTAGGGTCTACCCTTGAGTTTGTGGCATTGTAGAGTGAGTCTCAAGGTCGGTTGAATCAGGATCTTGAATCATGGGGCCCAGGCTGGGTCCTAGAGATATGAGGATCTTGGGGCTGGGAGCT
Source organism: Mesocricetus auratus (assembly GCF_017639785.1). NCBI lineage: Eukaryota > Metazoa > Chordata > Mammalia > Rodentia > Cricetidae > Mesocricetus > Mesocricetus auratus. Next base: position 8,226,225 of record NW_024429215.1, read on the forward strand.
GGGACTTCAGGGATGAAAGGTTTTAGACATCTTAAGGCCTCGACCTCTAATTCTCATGGGAAAACTTGGATCTGGAGGACTCAGGGTAAGTTTCTTGGGTCTCAGGTCTTGGGATTCAGAATCTAGACTTTCAGGGCACTGTTCCTTGGGGTCAAAGATTTCAGAATGGACACAAAGAGTCCTGGCGTTAAAAAACTTACCAAGAGCTGTAGGCGACGGAGTAGCCGGTCCAGCCGGGCTTGCAGTACACCCAGCTCTGGCTCCAGGGTCTTTAGGGAAGGTCCACCTGCCCGGCGCAACCACTGTACATGCCGGAGGTAGGACATCAAGTCTACTCGAAGTCTTGTCAGCACACCTGGAAGCTGAGGACCAGGGATGCAAATCAGGGAACAGCTGGCACAGGCGCCCCTCGGCCACCAAGAACCCCGCAGCCCTCCCTACCAGCTGGCCCAAGCTCTCACCTGCAAGGACCCTAGGGTCCCAGCGCTCATGGCCAAGGTCGGGAGGGAGTCCAGATTATGGTCTCCATCGGCTGGGAATTTGTCTCTCTGGTGAGAAAGAAGCTGTGAGGGAGGGAGGGGGGCGCCAAGCTCTCCTGGTCTTCAGGGACCCAGGAGAGAGAAGTGACTCTGTCATCCTCGACAGCCCCAGCCAGCCCCTGTCCCTCCGGTCCCTACCATTTGTGCTGCTAGTTGCCTAGTATCTGCCAGAAGGGATCGGGTCAGGAGGACAGCGCTGTCCAGATCGGCACGGGGGTCTGAAGAGACTCGCGGGGAGCCAGATGGTGGCCCAGGGGCAACGGCTCTATCTGGCCAGAGGCTCAGCACCACCAGGACCAGGTGACAAACACCTGGGGACAGGAGGAGGGAGAAATCAGGCCGAACTCCGGGTCTGAGGGAGTGGGACTGGGGTCCGCAATTTTGGTTTTGAGAGAGCAAGACTGAGGTATTCTCGGTCTGAGGGAGAAAGGCTGGGGGCCCAGAACCCTCAGCCTAAATGAGGATGCATAGGGTCTGGACAGGAGGACTGGAGCCTGGACTCCAGGTTCTGCGGGAGGAGAGTTGAGGTTAGGACTCCTCGGCTCTGAGGGAGGAGGGCTGGAGCCTGAACGCCTGGATCTGAGGGAGGAGGACCTGGAGGTCTTGAGTCTCAGGGTGGGGCGCCCCGGGGCAGGTCGCAAAGCCGGAGCCCGGGCGGGCTTCCCTCTCCCTCCCTGGCTCTGGCTGCCCCGCCCGTCGGAGCAGACGCGGCCCGGGGCGGGTAGACGGGCCGGGCGTCTCCCGTCCGCCCCCGGACGCCGGAATCTGGGCCCCGGGGCGGGGCATGAAGGGGGGGAGGCACAGGCCAGAACCTGCCCCCTCCCCTGCCCGGGGAGCCTGAGCCGGCCTGGGAACAGGGGAAGGAGCCAGAGACTGGGAGCTGACACCCGAACACACTGATTCCTCTCCAGGGAGGCGCCCCGGACCCCCTGCCATAGGCCCACAAAGGTGGCTGCGGAGGGCTGGACGGCTGGGTCGGCGAGGACCTGGGCGCACCTGGCCGGAGAGGCGCTGGGGCGCGCGGCACGCAGCTGGAGACCCGGCTGGCAGCGTTCGGGGCTCAGGGGCTCGGGACAGCTCCTGTGCCGGCTGCCCATCCCCCAGCTGCTCCGCCCACCTCCGAGCCAGCCAGCCAATCAGAGCCCCCCGGGCCTCCAGGCTCCTGTATCACACCCCCAGCCCGCCCCCTTGGTCCCCTCTGGCTGGAGCCCGTCCTTCGCAGCCCCTCCTCGGCCGTCTGTCGGTGCACCCGTCCCCTCGCCGGTGCGCATCTGTCTGGCTCTTTAAGCTGTCTGTCCACACCCCTCTCTCGTCTGCCTCCCCTGCCTGGTCCCCGTCCTCTGGGGCTTGCGGTCATCATCTGGGACTTCTCTGCCTCAGTTTCCCTCCCCTGAGCCTCGCGGGTGGAGTTCGTGCTTGCCTCTGGCCCTCGCTTCCCGCTGACTCCCTGGGATACCCGGACCCTTCAGGATCGTCTCCCAGCATCTGTCCCTCTGTGTCTGTCTGTCCCTTCTCTCTTTTACTTGCGTTTGATCCGTTTCTCTGTCTGTCCGTCTCTCGTCTCAAACTCCCACTTTTCCTGACTATTCCGATTTCTCTCCGTCTCACTCCCCGTGACTCCTCTCTTCTGCCTACTGTCCTACCCTCCCCACCCCCTCAATCCTTTCCTCCTTCCCCCCCAACCCTGTCCCCTCACCCCATGAACTGGAACCAACTTACAGTTCATGTCCCCACAGGCCAGGGGTTCCCCAGGGCAGGGGGCAGGGAGCCGGGGGGGCCTTTAACCCTTCCCTGTCCGCTGCCGGGGGATCCCAGGGGGTCAGCTGGGCCTCGGCCTGGGGAGGGGAGGTATGTGAGTTTGAGCAGCAATGGCCAGGCAGTGAGGGAGTGTGTACGCCTGGGGGGTTATATAGGGGGCCGGGGCGGGCGGGCGGGGGGCAGGCAGCAGGGGAGGGCGGCCTGACACATCCTGACTCACCCTCCCTCCTGCCTTTTCCATTCAGACGAGCCGGCTGCCTAGCAAGGCTCACAGAGGAGGGCACGGAAGGAAAAGTTGAAAAGTGAAGGGGAGGGGGGTCTGAGAGGGACCGGTGAGGTCATTGGCGTCCCCTCCCTCCACCTCCACGGGCTGGGACAGACACACAAGGCTCGAGAGCTCCATGGAGCCGGGGGTTTGTGGAAAAGGGGTCTGGATGGGACCTGCAGGCGGGCGCTTCTGGAGAGATGGGGAGGCCAGGCAACGGCCTGGGGAGACGGAGAGGAGAGGGACAGTCTAAGTGACAGAGAGGGATGAGAACCCTGGGACTGGACGTGCAGACCCCAAAGCGGATGCACGGAGATAGGCACGGCTCGCTACACAGATGCCCAATGTCTGACATGCAGAGACAGGGAAACTGAGGAGCGGAGGGGTGTGGCTTAGCTTGGCAGGGTGCTTGCCTAGCGTGCAAAAAGGCCTTGGATTTTATCCCCGGCACGGGGTGTGATGGCACACACCTTCGGTCCCAGCATTGGGGGGGGGGTAGGGAGGAGGTTCAGGAGTTCAAGGTCATCGTTAGCTACATAGTGAGATTGCAGCCAGCCTGGGCCACTTGAGACCCTATTTATTTATCGGTTTTTGTTTTGTTGTTTGAGACAGGGTTTCTCTGTATTGCTTTGGAGGCTGTCCTGGAACTCGCTCTGTAGACCAGGCTGGCCTTGAACCCACAGAGATCCGCCTGCCTCTGCCTCCCGAGTGCTGGGACTGAAGGCGTGCGCCACCAACGCCGCCGGTCCAGCAAGACCCTGAGGGGAAGAGGGACACAGACCTGGAGCGAAGCAGCAGGCTGCAGGAGAACGTGCAGAGCCTAGGGAGATGTCAGAGAGGGATGGCCAAAGATGCGGCCGCCTGAGAGACGGAAACTAGAGAGATGCTGAGGAGACGAGGCAGAGGCAGGGAGGGTCCAAAGAAAGGCATGGAGGCTCTCCACAGAGGTCACCAGCCAGCGCTACCCTGCCTCAACTCCTTATCTGTAAATGGGGCAGACTTCCTTCTAGGGCTGAGGAGATGTCCCCAGTGGGTAAAAGTGCTCGCCAAAGCACGGTGGCTAGGCAAGCCTAGACGGCAGGACCACCAGGCCCTTACTGTCTTCCAGCCTAGTTCCAGGGTCAGTGTGAGACCGACCCTTCCTGAAGGGCATACGGTTGAGGGGGGCAGAGCAGGACACCCAGTGTCCCCCTCCGGCCTCCGTATACTGGCACACGGGTACGGACTACACACCACCACATACACGTACCTTCCTGTCCCTAACTGCCACAGTGAGAGTCATGCGCCAGCGACTACTAGACACAGGTAGTCGCTGGGAAAGGGGGCGAGAGTGAGTGGGTGCTGGAAACAGAGACAAAGGCACTTCCAGAGAAGGGGGACATAACATTTGTTTACCCGTTAAGAGCAGAAACACACCAGACTGCAGAAATGCCCTGCGCACCATGTTCGACGGATGACTACCATTGGCTCAGAATTCACAGTCCCTCAGGGGATGGGGACAGAGAAATCGGCTCACCCACATCTCCAGATGTGGGAGGGGAATGAGGTGGCTCTGGGCAGGGGACAATGACAGGGACTTCAAAAGAAATCTCTCTGCTGACGACCACCCGTGTCTAATGCATGGGCTGGAGATGGGTGGCAGGCGGGGGCGGGGTAGGTGCTGGTTCTGGAACTGATGGGCAGACGAAGGCTTCCCCTCCCCACCTTCCTCCACTAGGGGGGAAGAGCTGCTCAGACCCCCCAGAAGGTGAGGTCACAGCCCCCCCATGGTGGGACATGACCTCATCGTCTCAGGTGAGAGCTCTTTCTCTCTCATGGTCTGTCACACCACCCCTTTGAGGGCCCCCCCCAGGGGCCGTCCTCAGCCCCCGGCTCTTGCTGGGACCCAGGCTTCTGGCCACTGGGTCTCCGCCCCTCAGGGGGCCTGTTTCCGGCTGAGTCAGCGTGGGGGGCCCGAAGCTGCGTCAGTGAGGGGAGAGCTGACGTAGCCCCCCCCCCAGACCATGGGGGCTAGCCAAGGTGACTCAGGCCACCAGCCTGGGGAATGGACTGGCCTGAGGGGATAGGGGACTGGGCTTGCAGCCAGACCTGGACCAACACCAGGGACTGCAAATGCCAGCCCCTTCCCCCAGCTGGGATTCAAGAATCCACACCATTTCACCTCTCCATCTCCCCCTAGTCCTCAAACCCAGGGTACACACCCCAGCTGTTTCCCCTCAGGCCCAGAGTCCCAGGTATTTAACCCTGAGAGGGTCGAAGCTCAGACACCGGGCACAAAGCCCAGCCCTCCTCCATCAGACCCAGGGTCACAGGTATCCAACCCTCCTCCATCAGACCCAGGGCTTCCAACCCCAGCCCCCCTCCCTCAGACCCAGGGAACAGACCCCAGCCAGCCCCTCCTACCTGGGACCCAGGGAACTAAATCCTCGTTTTTTTTATATAAGTGGAAGAACATTCTGATGTCCAACAACTGGGGGATCTTTGTGTTTGAGGGAGTTTGCTTGCGGGTCTGGGTCATGGGCTAGTGTTTACTCCTGCCTCCCTCTTCACCCTGGGGGTTGTGGGGAAAAGACTCATCTTCCCCACGGTGACCACAAAAGGCCTGAAGAGCGGACTCAGGACTCCTGGACCTTCTTTTGGTGAGGGCAGGAATACCAGTCCTATGGAAAGGAGACCAAGACAGAGACGGGCAGGACTGGAGACTCTGGGAATCCCCCCCAAATGACGGAAGACAATGGAGACAGACAGACACAAACAGGATCTCGAAGTTCCCCCGTGACAGGAGCAAGAGAAGATGTGGCTGGGCAGTCAAAAACAAAGAGGAGGCAGAGAGCAGGAAACCTCGGAGAGTTTAGAGGCATCTGAGATGGCCCTAGGATGTGGGGGTCTAGCCATGGGGGGTGGGCCTTGATGGTGTGCTGGCCCCTGAGTGAGCTGGTGCTGGCTGGGTGTGATGTCAGCACATCCCAGGCTGTGTGTGTCCGTCTGTCTGTCCCTGGGGGGTCCTGTCTGGCCTCTGGGGGGTGACGGGGCAGGTCAGCCACAGAGGCAGCCCAAACCTGTCATTAGTGGTGAGGGCCTCGACGGTGTCCCCCCCCACCCCACCCCAATCCCAATCCGCGGTCCAGCGCCGGGCAGCCCCACCCCCCCACCCCCTCCTTGATCCCTGAGGAATCCAGGGAATTGGGAAGTGGGACCAGATGGTGTTGACACAGGAAACGGTCAGCAGCTGCCCGGCCTCAGCCCCACAACCCCTCTGACCCCCACCCCCATACCCCCTGCCGAGCCCCCTCGGACCTGTGTCATCTCTGACGGAGTCAGCCCAGGGCCCACTCAGCACCCTCTAGGATGTTTACTGGAGGGCCCGGGGATGAAAGGGATTCAGCCTCCTCTAAGGCTTCTTGGGAAACAGGGTTTGAACTCAGACCCCTCCCTCCCACAGGACGGACAATTCAGGTCCAGCCCTCTCCCCTCAGATCCGCAGTCCAGGAGGCCCCAGACTTCCTTAGAATCAGAGGTCCAGACCCTAACACCACTCCTCCCTTGGGCTTTGGGAGGCCCCCTTCTTGAAATCCCGGAGTCTGGGATCTAGCCTGGCCCCCTACTTCTGTTCAGGGTTCATACCCAAGCTTTAGGGGTCCAGGACCTAGTTTTCCCTCTGACACTTAGGGGTCCTATTCCCACTTCTCCCTCAGATAGAGATAAGGACCAAGTTCTCCTTTCCCACTTAAACCCAGGGTTCCAGACTTCAGCCTCGTTTCGATCCCATCACCAGCTCCCCTGCTTCCCTCAGACTCAAGGGTTCCAGTCCGCAGACTTCTCCACTCCCTCAGGTCCAGGGATCCCATCTCCCGATCCTCCCCCGTCCTCAGATCCAGGGGTCCATGCCCCAGCCATTCCACAAGCCCAGGGCCGGTTCCAGACCTCCCTCAGGAACTGAAACCAAAGTCCCCTTCTCACCTATGCCAAGTGGATATTGAGCCTGGGTGAAATGAACTATGAACCATAGTGACATAGCCCCCCACCCCCACCAGCCCGTCACCTCTCCCCCGCCCCGGTGTGGCTTCCTGGAAGCCTGGTTCCTCAGCAAACCTGGGTAGACCAAAGACAAAACAAGTCGCCATGCTGCAGTTTGTGTTCCCTCATTTACAGGGGGGGAAACTGAGTCTCTGAGCCTCTTTGGGGACTTGGGACTTTAGGCATCACAGCCACTAAAGTGTCCACCCCTCACTCTCAGGAGGGCCAGGCATGGTCACCCTGGCCCTGGCCTGTGTTCCCTGCAGCAGAGGTCTGGGGCAGCCTGAGACAAGACCCCCAGGGCCCAGCCCACCAGCCGCCACTGTCGCTTCCTCCTTCTGACCTGGTTGCTGGGGAAACCCTTCTCTAACAATGGGGTTCAATGAGACCCCAACGTCCTAGGATCAATTTTTCCTGGTTGCTAGAGAGAAGGACACTCTAGCAATGAGGGGCTCTGAACTTGGGCCCCCTGAGGCCACCTCCTTGGACCTTGGGTAAGGAAAGAAAGGGATTCTACAGCGCAATGATCACCCCAGTCCCAGATCCGTCCCCCATCAGGTACCCCATGGATAAGGAGAGTCATCTCCAGCCCCGGAGCTTGGTCCTGGCTTCTCTTTCCCTCTTCCCTTGCTGAGGAGGCTCTAAATCTGAAGCCTCCCAATGCCCACCCACCTCCTCTCCAGATGCCAAGGGAGCTACTTCCTGGACAGAAGTGATGGGGCCGGGGCACCCCTCCTGTGAACCCCTTGCTGAGGGGGCTCCCTGGCAACAGAACTGAGAATTCTGGGGCTGAGGCTTTGGGGCGGGGCCCAGTTGTTGCCAAGGTGATGTCCTTCAAGGTTTCTCTGCACAGAGGCCCCAGAGGTCTGGGGAGGTAACATGGTGGGGTCTGGGGTCTCAGCTTTGGGCCTCTTCCTGCTCATGCAGGGCTCAGTAGGTGAGGGTAGTGACGAGGACATCAGGGGGCTGCGGACAGGGCCACCGTGGCTGCCACATGATCTCCCAACATCACCCCTTTTCTCCCACAGATGCGAATGGAATCCAGGGATTTTTCTATCCATGGAGTAAGCAGGAGACAAAATCCCGGGGCTCCAGGGAGGGAATCTCAAATTAAGACCGAAGGGTCTGAGGGAGAAGGGTTGGGCTGTGGACCACTGGGTCTGAGGGAGGAAGCCTAGGAACATATAACCTCTGGGTCTTAAGTGGGCAGTACTAGGGCCTCAACCTCTGGGTCTCGAGGACGGTGGAAGCCTGGAGTCTAGGGTCTGAGGGAGGAGAGCTAAAGTCTGATTCCTGGGTCTGGAGGAAGGGCCAAGGCTTAGACCCCTCATATCTGAAGAAAGAGGTCAGGGAGACTCAACCCTGGGCATGTGGGGGGGCTGAGTCCTGAACCCCTAGGTCTGTGGCACAAAGTCGAGGGACTCAATCCCTAAGTCCGAGAGAGATGAAGAGCCTAAAACTAATTATAAAAGAGGAGGGCAAGACCTTTGATCCCTGTGTCTGAAGGAGGGTTGGGGCCTAGAACCCCGAGTCTGAGGTCTGAGTAAGGAGAGCGGAGCCTTGACTCCCGGGTTTGAGGGAGGAGGGCTGCAGGAAGAAGGCTGGGGTCTGGAGGTCCAGGTCTGAGGAAGGAAGGATGGGGTATGGGCCCCTTGGTCTGAGGGTGGAGGGATGGGTCTGGACTCTTGGGTCCTATGTAGAATACTGCCCAAAACACAGCAGCCCAGCCCCACAGCCTGGCCGTGGCACCCTTGTTGTCTGTAGCCTTCAGGGCCAGTTCTGATACTTAGTGCCTACTGTGGTGACCCTCAGGTTGTGAGGGAGATGTGTGGGACCGAGAGAGCTGTGGGGGTCAGGCAGCGATTGAGAACCCCAACCTCTGCCTGCGCCTGCGATGCTGCTACCGGGATGGTGTGTGCTATCATCAACGGCCAGACGGTGAGTTACCTGGCTGCAAACTGGGGGTTACAGAGGGCGAGGGGTACGTACAGCTGCCGGATCCCTGGACCTTCCTCCATCCACCCCCCTTTTTCTAGAAAACATGCGCAGAAAGCACATGTGGGCATTGGGCTGGACCTGCGGCAGCCTGCTCTTTCTGATCGCCAGTATCTGCCTCTTCTGGTGAGCGCGGTGGGCGAGGCCCGGCGGGCGCGCTCCCCCGCAGAAGGTGCGGGCGGATCAGCCTGAACATTATATATACACATATGCTCGCTCTCCCCACCAGGTGGGCCAAGCGCCATGACATGCTGCACCTGCCACAATTTCTGCAGGGGAAATGCGACCTGTCACGCACAGTCTCCCTACTGTCTAAGGACCGACCATCGGTCAGCAAGAAGTCAACCTCGATTCCCACGCCTGTCTCAGTGCCCATAGACGTGCCAGATACCTCCGGAGGAGGCGGCGGCACTGAACCGGATGCTACGGAAGGCGGGGAGGAAACAGAGGGAGGAGATGATGATTAGGGGCAACCCCATAGGACCCCTCAATACAGACATGGCATATAAATGCGCGTCTTTTTTTTTTTTTTTGAGATCCGTGGGGAGCAGGTGGTTTTATGGGAACCTGCGCCATGGGTACTTTGAGGAAGCTTAGGGGATGTGGTGGTGCTCGGTGGTTATGATGGGGGGGGCTGGCTTGTGGAAGGGAACCCGAGGTAGTTCCGGGTAAGGGAGCATATGGGGGAGCTACAATGAAGTGAGCTTGCAATAGGATGACTCGGGGTGTCCTAAGTTGTCCTGCTTCAGGGAGCACCGCTAAGTCCCTACTCTGGCAATTCTCTTGCCCCCTCCCAGCACCAACGACTGAGTGGGTAGAGAACAGTATGGGCTTGGAGTTGGAGACAGGCTCGATGGTTAAAGAGCACTGGCTGCACTTACAGAGGAACCGGGTTCAACTCCCAGCAACCCACAAGTTAACTATCTTTAACTCCAGTGCCAGGGGAATCCGACATCCATGGCAAAACATCAGTGCACGTTAAAAAAACAAAAAGTCCCCACTGGCCAAGCCTTTTCTTGGAAGTGTGTTTGTCTGCACCCAGACTCAGTCTGCCAATTAGCATCCTGCATCAAAGCCCCCTCTATAAGCCCCCCACAACCATTGCAGCGAATATCTTGCGAGTTCAGTATGCCCCTATGTCTGGTCTTGGAAGATCCAAACTACCCTAATGGGCGTGGGGGGAGGCTGGGTGGTTGGGCCTGCACTCAAGATGCTCTCACCTCCCTGGTGCCCCTAGGGGAGGACCAGTGGGAAGTTGGGATTCTACATCCCCAGTGGCTCTAGGGCCTCCTAGAGTAAAGGTGGCTTGGCCTGGCAGGAAGTTTATATCACTGTCCTTCGCCAGTTCAGGCCTTTAACCAGACAGGCAACCAGTGCTCCAAAATCGAGACGTTTATCCAAGTGAGGAGGGGACGGGTGGGTATCCTGGCTGCCGGCCGATGTGCATCTCAGTCAGGTCCTGGGGGTGACGCTGTCTGTGAGAAGGGAAGGTGGGGGTTAGTGACTAGTTAGGAGTGCTTCTCTTCCGGGGTCCCCTCCCGCGAGAGGCCAGGGAGGCCCTTACGCACTGACGGACACCCCAGCTCACCTGCACCCCTCCCCCCACGCGCTGTAGAGCCCCGAGAGTGTGTGCCCACAAACGTGTGTGCTTTTAACTCACCAGAGTCCACTGATACAGGTGAGTTCGGGACAGGAAAAGGCAAAGAGAGAGAGAGGCACCTGGGGAGTCACACTGAAAGGAGGCAGAGATGGAGATGGACAGGCACAGATAAAGAGAGAAACAGCTGAGGGGATCCCAACACCCGGATCTTCACGGCCAAATCACAATGCATGGTTTGAGGCCAGCCTGGGCTACAGACTGTGACATTCTGTCTCAAAAAAAAAAAATCAAACCAAGGGGCTAGAGAGATAGGTAAGGTGTTATCAAGCCTGGAAACCTGTTTGCGCTCCTAGATCCCCATGGTGGATGGGGAGAACCCACTCCTGTGTACACCCCAGAGCACACAGATTCACATATGCCCCCAGATACGTAGATATAATTAAAAACAAAATGAAAACAGAACCAAAAAAAGAACCGAACCAGATGAGGTAGCTCACACCTACAGCCCCAACATTTAAGAGGCAAGACAGTACCACATATTTTTTTTGTTTTTGTTTTTGTTTTTTCGAGTCAGGGTTTCTCTGTATTGTTTTGGAGCCTGTCCTGGAACTCACTCTGTAGACCAGGCTGGTCTCGAACTCACAGGGATTCACCTGCCTCTGCCTCCCGAGTGCTGGGATTAAAGGCGTGCGCCACCAACGCCCGGCTGACAGTACCACATATTAAACGCCACCCTAGTCTATATAGGACGGCCAGGCCAGCCTTGGTTGTGTGATAAGACCAGGTTAGGAGAGAGGAGTCAGGGGGATTAGAGGAGGGGGAGGAAGAGGAGGGGAGGAGGAGAAGAAAAGGGGAGGAGGGAGAGGGGAAGGGGAAAGGGGAGGAGGCAGGGGAGGAAAGATTTGCCCATGTGTGGATTCTGGTCCCAGGGGCAGTCGGCATTACCAGAACATGCCCTTGCATCAAAGCACAAGTTTTCTGAGGTCTGCCCAAATGCACTTCTGAGAATGTCAAGGGTCTCCAAGAGCCACTTTAACTACAGATGGTTATTTTGGCATATGTCAAATGTAATCCAACATTTGCTCATGCTTCACGTATACATAGTTGTTCAGTCTTTAAATATTCTGTGTGGGTTTTATTATTATTGTTGTTTTGTTTTTGGTTTTGGTTTTTTTGAGACAGGGTTTCTCTGTATTGCTTTGGAGGCTGTCCTGGAACTAGCTCTGTAGACCAGACTGGCCTCGAACTCACAGAGATCTGCCTGCCTCTGCCTCCCGAGTGCTGGGATTAAAGGCGTGCGCCACCAACGCCTGGCTTGTTTTTGTTTTTCAAGACAGGGTTTCTCTGTAGCTTTGGAGCCTGTCATGGAGCTCCCTTTATAGACCAGACTGATCTGAACTCACAGAGATCTGGCTATTTCTGCCACTTGAGTGCTGGGATTAAAGGCATGTACCACCACCATCTGGCCATGTGTGTGTGCCTGCTGTAAGGTTTACTTTTTGTTGGGGCTGGAGAGATGGCTCAGAGGTTAAGAGCACTGGCTGCTCCCCCAGAAGTCCTGAGTTCAATTCCCAGCAACCACATGGTGGCTCACAACCATCTACAATTCAATCTGGTGCCCTCTGCTGGCAGAACACTGTATATGCAATAAATAAATCTTAAAAAAAAAAAAGATTTACTTTTTGTTTTATGTGAATGAATGTTTTGCCTGCTTGTGTTGTCTCTGCGGCCACATGTGTCTGGTGCCTAGGGAGACCAGAAGAGAGCATCAGATCTCCTGGAATTGGAGTTACAGACACTTGTGAGTCGCCGTGTGGGTGCTGGGAATGGATCTCAGGACCTCTGGAAGGGCAGCCAGTGCTTTCAACTTCTGGGCCGTCTCTCCAGCCCCTGTTTTGGTGTTTTGAAACAGTCTCGCTATTACAGTCTTGGCTAGCCTGGAACCCACTATGTACATTAGGCTGGTTTTGAGCTTCCTGTGACTGCCTGAGTGCTGGAATTACAGGGATCACCAACCGTGTCTGGTTTTATGTGGTGCTGGGATTGAACCCAGGATTCATGCATGCTAAGCAAGCTCTCCACAGCTGAGCCACACCTCCAGCCCTCGCTGCTCATTTTTTTTAAAGATTTATTTATTTATTATGAATACAACATTCTGCCTCCATGTACGCCTGCACGCCAGAAGAGGGCACCAGATCTCATTACGGATGGTTGTGAGCCACCATGTGGTTGCTGGGAATTGAACTCAGGACCTCTGGAAGAACAGTCAGTGCTCTTAACTTCTGAGCCATCTCTCCAGCCCTCGCTGCTCATTCTTTTTTTTGTTTTTTGTTTTTTGAGACAGGGTTTCTCTGTGGCTTTGGAGGCTTTTGGAGGCTGTCCTGGAACTAGCTCTGTAGACCAGGCTGGTCTTGAACTCACAGAGATCCGCCTGCCTCTGCCTCTGCCTCCCGAGTGCTGGTATTAAAGGCGTGCGCCACCAACGCCCGGCTTCCTCGCTGCTCATTCTTAAATCACTTTCCTCATTTGAACCACAGAACAGAGAATCCAATTCTTAGTTCTCACAAGGCACAGACTAGAACTACTCGTACTCTGGATGCCCAGGAGAAAAGTGAGAATGCCTTAGACTGGCGAGGTGGCTTATGGGTAAAAAAGCACCTGCCATATAATCCTGACAGCCTAAACTCTATGGTGGAAGGAGAGAACCCGGTCATGAAAGCTGTCCTCTGACCATCACAGACGCACCATGGTACATTCAGTAGCATGATTGTGCACGTGACACACACACACACACACACAAGCTCACAGGCACACAGAGAAGGTGTTAGGGTTTAATTCTTGTACAGAAACCCACCTAGGAGTCGGGCAGTGGTGGAAATCACCTTTGATCCCAGCACTCGGGAGGCAGAGGCAGGTGGATCCTTGTGAGTTTGAGGCCAGCCTGATCTACAGAGTTAGTGCCAGGAACAGGCTCCAAAGCCACACAGAAGCTCAAACAACAACAAACCCCAAAAACATAAAGAAAAGAAAAAAGAAATCCCACCTAGGAAATGGATTCAGTCATTCCCACTCACCCGCACACACACCCATCCATCCAATCATCTAGTCAGTTATCTACCTACCTGCCCAAACTACCTACTATCTACCTACCCAGCCGTTGTGTTTCTCTTCATCCAACTCCATCTATCCACCAGTATCCCTCCATAACATCTACCTATTAACTAATCTGATGCTGAAGCAGGAGGACCACACACACTGGGACCCTGGGATACACAGCAAGACTCTGCCTCAGAAGCCAAAGCAAACCATAACGCATCCATCCATCCATCCATCCATCCATCCATCCATCCATCCATCGGTCCTGTTAACACCATCTGTTTGCCATTCTGCCCATCCATCAAGGAATCCATTCTGTCTGCTCCCACGCACCCAATTCATCAGTCAACTCTCCAATAAACCATTCATCAATCCACCCCATCCATCAGCCGCCGCCTCCATCTCCATCCGTCCATCAGCTAGAATGCATGCATCCATCCATCTTCCCACCCTCCACCCGTCAGTCTGTAGCACACTTACCCACCCTCCACCCGCCATCTATATTGATCCATCCTTTCACTTCCCTACTCTTTATCTCCCTTTCCTGAGTTCACCGTTCTTGCTGGGCAGGGTTAGGAACAAGGACACCAAAGACCTGGGCTCTACCTGTCCCAGCCTTCCTGTCAGATGTGAGAACCAGCTCCTAGAGACGTACTCTTGGGCCGTCTAAGCAGCCGCAGGGGTGTGGCTCAGATAATATGAGTACTCAGAGGAGTGAGCTGGTCCCTAAAGAACATGCGGGAAGTTTTTTTTGGGGGGGGAGCTGGATTGCAAATAGCGAAGGCCCTCCTGGTTATAAAGGATATCTCTCCGTCCGTCTGTGGCCTGCGAGCTGTAAGCGCAGATAAAGTGTAGAGAGATTGGGATGAGCAGGGGTGGCGCATGCCTTGGATTTCAGCACTCGGGAGGCAGAAGCAGGCGAAACTCTGAGTTCTGAGTTTGAGGACAGCCCGGTCTACACAGAGAAACTCTGTCTTGGAAAAACAAGCAAACAAGGGAACAAAGAGTGTGGAAGAAACGGAACGGAAGTAAAAAGCAGAGATCCCACGCACTGGCAAGTGGCCTGGGTTAACAAGAGGGCAAGAGCCGGGTGTTGGTGGCGCACGCCTTTAATCCCAGCACTTGGGAGGCAGAGGCAGGCGGATGGATCTCTGTGAGTTCGAGGCCAGCTTGGTCTACAGAGTGAGTTCCAGGACAGCCTCCAAAGCCACAGAGAAACCCTGTCTCGAAAAAAAAAACAAAAAAAAAAAAACAAGAGGGCAAGAGAGAGCCTCGCCAGTCTTTGAGCAGAAGCAGGAAAGCCGAAGAAGGGTATTTAAGGAAGGGATTATATAGGGGCTCAGTGGTTAAGAGCACTGGCTGCTCTTCCAAAGGACCTGAGTTCAATTCCCAGCAACCACAGGGCTCGCTGCCGATAACTCCAGTTCCAGGGCATCTGGAGTCTTCATATAGACACACATACAGGCAAAACACCAATGCACATAATCTTAAAACAAACAAACAAACAAAAACGGGAGTTGGGAATATAAGGACCAGGAAGGTGGTTCATTGGGGAGGGGTGCTTAACCACCAAGCCTGATGACCTGAGTTCAATCCCCAGGCCCCAGATGACGGAAGGAGAGAACAGATGCCCACGAAAGCACTGTGCCACAAATGTACACAGATAAGCATAATTAAAAAATAAATCTGGGCTGGGTGGCGGCGGCACACGTCCTTAGTCCCAGAACTCAGGAGACAGAGACAGGAGGATCTCTGAGTTCGAGGCCAGCCTGGTCTACAGAGCAAGTTCCGTGACAGGCTCCAAAGCTACACAGAGAAACCCTGTCTCCAAAAACAACAAAAGTAGATGGGGGGCGGAGGAGGGGGGACCAGGACTGGAGAGACAGAACTCTGGGAGTGGCGGTGCACGCCTTTAATCCCAGCACTCCAGAGGCAGAGAGGCCAAGAGTTCAAGAGGCAGCCTGGGTTCCAGAACAGCCAGGGCTGCACAGTGAGATCTTGTGTCAAACAACACCAGAGAAAGAGAAGGGGACGAGGGTGATTTCCCTCGCCACGTCCTCCCATGAGGACAGCCTGTCTGGACAAATGGCGCTCTTCCGCCTGCGCACTGTGTGGTCCGGCCAAGAGCCGCAGGCACCTACCTTCGGGGCTTATTGTACAGTTAAGAGCAGTGAACTCGGAGGTGGCGCACGTGGAGCCAAGGGAGGGTGCGCTGGGGTGCCGAGCCTCGTCCCTCCCATCCCTGCTAGCCTCTGACTCACTCCCCACGGGTCTCCCCTTTCGGCGACCGTGTCTGTCTCCGCCGCCACCGCCCCCCCCCTCTCTCTCTTCCTCCGAGGGTCCTCACCTGGGGGCTCACTCGCTGCCCGCGCCCGCCGCACCGGGCCCCGCCTCGAGCGTGGCGAGCTGCAGGCGCACGCGGCGGGAGCCCGAGGCGGACGCCTGGGGCGCGCGGGCCCCGCGACGCGCGGCGCGGAGCCCCGGGGTGGCCCGGGGACCGGCGGCGGCGGCGGGCGCCGACCAGCGGCGGGACAGCTTGCGCGCGAGGCGGGCGATCGCCGAGGGCCGCAGGCCGTAGTCCCGCTCGAGCTCCTGGCGCGAGATCTCGATGTTGCCCGTGTACCAGAGGATCCAGCCCAGCAGGCTCAGGAAGACCAGCAGCGCCCCGGAGTAGATGAGCAGGTCCCCGAAGTCGCGGCCGCGCACCTGCAGCTGCGCGAACACGCCGGTCAGAAGCGCCGCCATGCCCGCCACGTCCAAGGCCACGGCCAGCAGCAGCGCCATGCGGCAGCGGCCCAGGCCGGTCGCCGGAGCCGGGGAGGGCGCGGGTGGGGACGAGGCGCCGGCCGGGGCCGCCTGCGAGCCGCACACCGGTGACACCGCCGCCATGGCCCCTCGGTGGCCCGCCGCCGCCGCCTGCTCCCCGAGAGCGTCCCGGGGTGCGGCAGCCCGGGGCGGGGTCAGGGCTCTGCGCCAGGTGTGCCCAGCGCCTGTAGGGGTCACCTGAGCCGGACTGCAGCTCGCAGCCTGGACCTGGTTGCCCAGAGGTCTGGGAGGGAGAGCGCCGGGTGCCTAGGGCCAAACGTGATGGTGGCGAAAAGTGAACTAACTAGATGTTAACTTTTGTTTAGCGCCCCTGTGCCGCCAGGCCCACGGTGAGCCCAAATGGGGGGATCAGAAATCGTCGCCGGGCAGGCTGGCGATGTAGCTTGCTTGGTAGAGCGCGTGCCTGCTGGGCGATGCCCGTGCCTACCACGCACGACGCCCTTGGGCTTGCTCTAATGCACACTTGCATGGTTCCATGCCCTGCACCGCACACGCACACACGCACACACGCACACACACACACACACACAACATTCTCCCGGGCACAAGAGCAGCAGCCAGAGCCCCGAAACGCTCTTGCTCCTTTGGGATCTCCTGTGTTCGCTGCAGGGCCCTGTGAACCTAACGCGGGAAAATGAATCCATCTCTCAGATCTTGGCTGACATCATCTTAACCCTCAGTACACTAAGGTCAGGGCTAGTCAGATGTGACCCTTGACAAAACCCCTGCCCACGTGTCGTTCCTAAGCCACCATTCTCAAAATTCCCAGGAAAGGTGTCCTAGAGGACGTGGCATAGAAACTGTGGCTTTTTTTTTTTTTCTGGTTTTTCGAGACAGGGTTTCTCTGTGTGGTCCTGGCTGTCCTGGAACTCGCTTTGTAGACCAGGCTGGCCTTGAATTTAGAGATCTGCTTGCTTCGGCCTCCCGAGTGCTGGGATTAAGGCGGTGTTGCACACTTTCAATGGTCTACAGAGCGAGTTCCAGGACAGCCTCCAAAACAATACAGAGAAACTTTGTCTCGAAAAACCAAAAAAAAAAAAAAAAAAAAAAAAAAAAGAAAGTGTGTACCACCTCCTGTTGAAACTGTGTGGGTTTTTTATTGATGGATGCTTCTAGAAAAAGAAATCCTTTCCCTGCTGTGGAAGCTGATCCCTGAAGATGATTTGACTTCAAGAGAACTTAGTGGATGCCGTCAGGATGCTCTGGAGGCGGGAGGCCGCATGTCACAGGCAACTGTCCGGGCTAACCCATTTGGAACACTAAGGGGAACCAACAGCAGTTGTAGGAAAGATATGTGACCTTCCACACATCTGCTCCCCTGGAGTGGGAAACTTGGAGACAATTCTGTCTAGGTTCTCCCAAGACTGTCTAGTTTCAGAGCTGAAGATGCTGGAGGAGGAATCCACATTTCCTTTAGTGATGCTGGAGGGGAAGTTACTTTTCCTCTGGTGATGTAGTCACAGGTAAAGTGTGCTTGCTGCTGTAAACAAACTCCCATCCGTGAGCCTGTAAACAGCACAAAGGAAACTCGCTGGGACACACTCATACAGGTTAACGGTGGTGGGAGAAGGGACCAGTGTCGGTGCGTGGGTGTGAATATGACTAAAATACATACACATGGGAAAATGTCATATAAGCCCATTTTATGCGTAATTAATAAATGCTAATAAAACATGAAGGAAAACTGTGAAGCAAATTGCCAGTGGGCAGTTGGAATTGGCCAGATATTGCTGAGGACGGACATGGAGTATTTCTGCATAGACGGAACCCGGAATAAGAGGATTTCTAGAGAGGTCTGAAAATGGTCCCCTGGGCCCTGTGCTTGAGTGGGAGATAGTCCAGTGATTATGAAAAGTAGCAGACTACCAAGCGAGTTCCAGGACAGCCTCCAAAGCCACAGAGAAACCCTGTCTCGAAAAACCAAAAAAAAAAAAAAAAAAAAATGAAAAGTAGCAGAACCATCCCGAAGACTCCATGGCACATTGGTGCTTCAAATAGTTCATGCATCCATTTCAAGATCAAGTCTTGGGGACAGGAGAGACGGCTCGGGGGTTAAGAGCACTGGCGGTTCTTGCAGAGGGACATGGTTTGGGTCCCAGCACTCATGTGGCCGCTGACAACTGCCCATAACTCCAGTTCCAGGGGGTCAATGATTTCTCTTGGACTGAGAGTTCTTGTACTTGACATGTGAACAACCCCCCCCCCCCATACACCATAAAGCAGAACAAATAAGTCTGGGGCTGGAGAGATGACTCAGTCGTTAAGAGGACCCAGGTTTTACTCTCAGCACCTACATGATGGTTCACAACTGTAACTCGAGTTCCAGGGAATCCAGTGGCCCTCTCTGGCCTCTGCAGGCACCAGGAAAGCACATAGCACCCATACATATATCCAGGCAAAAACTGTAAGAAAGCACACACACACACACACACAAACCCAAACCATGAAAACTCATACACATTTCATAAAAAGAAATAAGTCGGGGCTAATGAAATGGCTCAGCAGTTAGTAGCACTTGCTGCTCTTCTGGAAGACCCAGGTTCAAATCCCAGCACCCATATGGAAGCTCACAACTGTCTGTAACTCTAATTCCAGGGGTACTGACACCCTGACACGGACATTAATGCAGGCAAAACACCAATGCACATAAAATAAAAAATAAGTCTTAAAAAAATAAAATAGCTTTAAATTCTCTGCTTGTTTGTTATTGTAGCTTTTAGACCAGGCTGGCCTCAAACTCACAGAGATCCTCCTGCCTCTACCTCCCTATTGCGCCACCAACCACCACCCCGGCCTAAAATCAATTTTTTTCTTTTTCTTTGTTTTGGTTTTAAGAGACAGGGTTTCTCTGTATTGTTTTTGGAGGCTGTCGGTCCAGCCCAGCCTCGAACTCACAGAGATCTGCCTGCCTCTGCCTCCCGAGTGCTGGGATTTTAAAGGCGTGCGCCACCGACGCCCAAAAATCAATTGTTTTTTTTTAACTTATTAAAATAAATAAGTGCATTGGTTTTTTTTCACGGATGTCAGGTCCGCTGGGGCTGGAGCTACAGACAGTTGTGGACTGCCTGCCCTGTGGGCGCTGGGAATTGAACCCGGGTCTTCTGGAAGAGCACTGAGCCATCTCCTAAAATCAGTTCTTACGCCTGACGTAATGACGCAGTCCTGGAGCCCTCAAGGGAGGGCCTGAGTCCGAAATCAGCTAGACAAGAGAACAACAGCCGTCTTTAAAATGTTATTTAGTGCCCACCGTGTGCCAGGCGCTAACTGAGCAGGCGAGAGCGACGATCTGAGCAGTCGCTTTCCGGGCTCTGCTTTCGGAAGCACTCGGAAAGCCAATCGCCGAGTGCCGAACTCCCCAGCCCACCCCCCCACCCCGGCGCCGCAGTGCTTTCCACCGCGAGACCTCGCCTCGGGCGCTCCAGCCGAAGACTTTCCGGAAGTTCCCGAAGACACGAGCGCAGCGACTCGGGAGGCGGAACCTAAGAAACGGGAGGAAGCCGGGGTGGCCGGCTTCGGGAGCGCCCGGGGAGGAAGCGGAAACGCGTTGCCACTTTAAAGGCGTCGGCCCGCCCCTGGCGCTCCTCTTTCCGTCTCCGGCCGCCGTAGGGACAGCAGGTGAGTGCGTGTCGTCGTCTCCCCGGCCCTCGTGGCCGCCGCCCCGCGCCCGCCGCCTCCTCCCCCCGGCCGCGCATCCCGGCCTGGCCGAGCTCATCCTCGCCGCCCCTGCCACCCAGGCGCCGGAGCCCGGCCCGCTCCTTCCGCCTAACGTCTTGCCCGTTGTCCCCGCAGCCGCCATGTCCGCGCATCTGCAGTGGATGGTCGTGCGCAACTGCTCCAGCTTCCTGATCAAGAGGAACAAGCAGACCTACAGCACCGTAAGTGGGGCGCCTCGGCGTCCTTGGCTGGGGGGACCTTCCCGGCCCTAGCTCACCGTCTCCCCTGGCCCTCTCTGCAGGAACCCAATAACCTGAAGGCCCGCAACTCGTTCCGCTACAACGGCCTCATTCACCGCAAGACCGTGGGAGTGGAGCCCGCGGCCGACGGCAAGGGCGTCGTGGTGGTCATGAAACGCAGATCCGGTGAGCCTCTGCGGACACGAGGCGCCTTGCGAGGGCCCAGAGTGTCCCCGGCGCTGAGTTAGCCAGGGATGCTCCCTCCTTGCCCGTGTGGCCGGCTGGGGGAGGTCAAAAGGGCTTCCCTGGGGGGATTCTTTCGGGATGGAATTATCCTTTTTAAAGACGGAGCCATCTCCATAGACCTAGCTGCCCTGGAACTCTTTAGACCGAGCTGGCTTCGAATTCAAGGAGACCCACCTTCCTCTGCCTCCTGAGTGCCGGGATTACAGGGTTACATCCCAACCATAAAGAGAGGGATGGGTTTTCCACGGGCTCTGCTGTAAGACTGACCTGGGGTCATCACCTAGTGCGCTCAACGGGCGGTTGGGGAGACAGTCCAGTGAGCAGTTTCTTGGGTGAGGTTCTGGGCTCCCTTCTGGGAGAGACTCTGCGAAGGCCCCCCCCACATGCACAGGTGGACTGATTCTTAGGTTCCCTTTAACCAGGTCAGCGGAAACCAGCCACATCTTACGTAAGGACCACCATCAACAAGAATGCACGGGCCACCCTCAGCAGCATCCGTCACATGATCCGAAAGAACAAGTACCGCCCCGATCTGCGCATGGTGAGTGATTGATCTTTAGGGCGGGAGGGCAGCCGGTGCTGAGCCTGAGGGACTGTTGGTGGCGAGCTTGGCTGGGACCGGACTGAGGGATCCTCTCTGGTGTCGCCCAGCCCCGGGGGAGCCTCCCTGTGGACCTAGCAGGCAGCAGTAAGTGGGACTGTGTTGGGGTTGGTGTGCTAAGTTCCCTGTCCTGTCCCCAGGCGGCCATCCGCAGGGCCAGTGCCATCCTGAGAAGCCAGAAGCCCGTGGTGGTGAAGAGGAAACGCACCCGTCCCACCAAGAGCTCCTGAGCCCTCCCCAGAGCAATAAAGAGTCCGCTGACAGCCAGTTACACTGGGTCGACCTTTTGTGGTTCCTCGAGCCGTTCCATCAGAATGCTTGCTAATGCTTGGGTTTGTTCATCTGAGGGGAAGAGGTTCTCAGGGCTACACACATGGGGGGTGGAGCCGATTCAAGGTCTAACTTTATTTTTATTTATTTATTGTTTTTCGAGACAGGGTTTCTCTTTATTGTTTTGGAGCCTATCCTGGAACTCTCAAGGTCTAAATATTTACACATGGAATTCAGGAACCGGGCGTTGGTGGTGCACGCCTTTAATCCCAGTACTTGAGAGGCAGAGGCAGGCGGATCTCTGAGTTCGAGACCAGCCTGGTCTGGTCTTCCAAGGCAGGCTCAAACAATACAGAGAAACCCTGTCAAAAAAAAAAGGAATTCAGGCTTCAAAGCTGTTCGCAGGGGTATCTGGCTGCCAACAGGAAAGAGGCTGGGCTGGGTGTTGTAGAGAACCTTAGCTGTGCCTTCCCTTAGTGAGTGTCGTGTCCTGAGTCTGAGGTCCCAGTACTCTGGCTGACATGCGTTCGTGTCAGGATCCAGTGGGATAATAAGGAGGCTGTGGGTCCTGTGTGCAATACAGGCCGTTAAGTGCTATTCACCTGACCTGTGAAACTGCGGTGGCCTTACTACACCAGCTTTCAGCTGTGGATTCCTGCTGCTGCAATCTTTACCGAGTTCATGTCGTTTATATGTGTCATCGCCACATTCTGGTAGTTGGAGCAGGAGAATCTTGAGATTTAAGGCCATCCTATCTAAAGAAATCCCTTTTAGGGCTGGAGAGATGGCTCAGAGGTTAAGAGCACTGACTGCTCTTCCAGGGGTCCTGAGTTCAATTCCCAGCAACCACATGGTGGCTCACAACCATCTACAATTCAATCTGGTGTCCTCTTCTGGCATGTAGGCAGAACACTGTATATATAATAAGAGAAATCTCTTCTGAGGGCACATTCCTGTTGGGCAGGGGGCAGAAGCGGGTGAGTATTTAAGGCCAGCCTGGTCTACATAGGGAAAGTTGTATGGACCCTGTAAGTTGGGATCTTGATAGCTGTGTGAGCATGTCTGGTGCACTGAGGTAGTGGAGTAGCCATTTCTCACCTCATCTAGCTCTCCTGTGAGGTCAACGCTAGCTTCACTTTACACATGGAAGACTTGAGGGTGGTGTCTAATATCCCTGCTACACAGCTAACTGCCGGGGCTTTTGGAACTGGTTGACCCTGTCTTGTAAGTCCTCCCCAGAGCAAAGGAAGGGTGGGAGACTGGTCTCACTTAGGTCATCATGTCATCCCTCTGCAGTCCTGCTTAATCCTGTGGGCCCTGCTGAAGTTAACTCACCATGGGGAGATCCTGCCTTAGCTTATTTTAAATTTAGTCCCTCGTTACTTAGGCTACATGTCAGTCTGCTGGTGACTACAGGGTTCTAGCTTACTGCAAAGATAGGCCAGCAGGGCCACTCAGTGGCCTAGCTATAGGAAGAGTAAGGGTTTTTTTTTTGTTTGTTCTTTGAGATAGTTCTTTGTACCCTTGGCTGTCGTGGAACTGCTCTCTGCCTCCCGAGTGCTGGGATTGCGTCACGACCACCCAGCTAATAATGGAAGTTTTTTTTTAAAGATTTATTTATTACATATACAGTATTCTGCCTACATGCCAGAAGAGGACACCAGATTGAATTGTAGATGGTTGTGAGCCACCATGTGGTTACTGGGAATTGAACTCAGGACCCCAGGAAGAGCAGTCAGTGCTCTTAACCTCTGAGCCATCTCTCCAGCCCCAATAATGGAAGTTTTAAACTAGCCTTTTCTCAGCTGGGCGGTGGTGAGGCACGCCTTCAATCCCAACAAAAAAGTTAGCCTTTTCTCATGAGGTGTAAGTAACAAAGCCTGCCCCCTTCCCCTTTTTAAGATTAAGTATGTTGGGAATTGAACTGGGGTCTTCAGTGTTCTTAACAGCTGAGCCATCACTGTAACCCGAAATTGGCCCTTTTTAAAAAAAGTATTTGTGATACGTAGAAGTCAAGCTGTCTGGTATCCTGCATTGCTTTTTTTTTTTTTTTTTTTTTTTTTGGTTTTTCGAGACAGGGTTTCTCTGTGGCTTTGGAGGCTGTCCTGGAACTCACTTTGTAGACCAGGCTGGCCTCGAACTCACAGAGATCAGCCTGCCTCTGCCTCCCGAGTGCTGGGATCAATCAAAGGCGTGCGCCACCAATGCCTGGCCCTGCATTGCTTTTAAGAGAGGGTCTCACTGAACCTAGAGTCGGGCTGGAAGGCAGCAAGCCTCAGATTCTCATCTCTGCCCACCTCAGTGCTGGTGGGAGGGGGGTTACGGTTTGTATTCATAAATGTACCTGTATGTCAGAGCACAAAGGTCAGAAGACAACTTAGTGGTTTTATCCTTGCACCTTTAGGTGGGTTCTGGGGCTCAAATGCAGCTTACTAGGCTTGCCATGCAAGCTGTTAATTTGCTAAGCCATCTGGTTGGCCCCCCATGGCTAGCTTTTTATCTTTTTGAGACAGGGTCTCTGTGTAGCCCTCCCTGGCTTTCCTGGAACTTACTCTTGTCTGCCCCTGCCTTCCTGCTGGGATTAAAGGCTGTGTTCAGTTTGTTTTGTTTTTTGAGACATGGTATCTCGGTGTAGCCCTGGTTGTCCTAGAGCTAACTAGTTCTAGTGCTGGTATTATGGACATAAACCACCACTGCCTGGGTTAAATTTTATTTTATTGCAAACAGGGTTTTTCTGTAGTCCTGGCTGTCCTGGAGCTCGCTCTGTAGACTTGGCTAGCCTAGAACTCTCTCAGATCCTCTTGTCCCCTGAGATTAGAGGCATGTGCCACCACACCCAGCTATGACTGGCTTTTTAATGTGGGCACGGGATAAGAACACAGGTCGTTTATGCTGTCTCTCATCATCACAAGATAACATCTTTGCACTGTGCGCGATGTCCTGTAGGCTACCCACATGCGACACTTACCTGTGTTATCTTACATTGCTGTAAGTCTGCAGGTGTTCAGGTGGGTTCTGCTGCGGACTAGTGAAGAGGCCCATCTCCACCTCCTTGTTGACTTTCCTCTGCCTCCATGAGAGAATGCTCATGAGCATTTGCAGAGGACTCCGTTCCATCCCCAGAATGCATGCGTGACTGCCTGTATAACAGCAGCTCCAGGGAGGACCACCCACACAACATAATATACAGACCATGAGAACCAGCCTTGGAACTTCTGCGTGGCGGTCCTGCTGTGGAACAGGTGCTCAGTCAATGCTTGTCACCAAAGGAACATAAACCAGGTCCATTTCAACAGCCTGCCTTCCAATGGAATCACATAGAAACATAGCAGGCCTTGGAGTTTCAGATTGGGAGGCAGTCCATAGGCAGATAACACCCACACAAGGGAGCTTTCTTCCCCAGAAGTCAAATTGATACAGCGATTATACTCATTAATCAGGCAGGCATAGGTCAGCAGGAAGGATTCCATCAGGCAGTTATGTTCAGCAGGTCAGGGGCCAGAGATAAAGACAAGTCTTGGGCATGCGCAGCACCTGAGTGGCCAGGTTGGCTGAGCTAATGTGTACCATACACTCTGTCTTTACACTGAACATATGCGGAGATCCAACCATAGAGATGCTGTGTTAAAGCTGGACCTTAGACTAGTTTGGGCTCTGGCAACTTTCATGTGTACCCAAAACTGTCCTAAAGAAGATTAAATAGCCGGGCGTTGGTGGCACACGCCTTTAATCCCAGCACTAGGCAAGCAGAGGCAGGCGGATCTCTGAGTTCGACACCAGCCTGGTCTACAAGAACTAGTTCCAGGACAGGCTCCAAAGCCACAGAGAAACCCTGTCTGGGAAAACAAAACATTAAAAATATTCTAGCTAGGCATGGTGGCACATGCCTATAATACCAGAATTCAGGAGGCTGAGACAAGAGGATAGTTGGAAGCCGCCCTAGGCTATCTGATGGAGAACTAAACACTTCTACGGTGTGCACGAGAAGTCCGCATGTCTACCTCAGCTCTTTGCCCACTGAGCCTACGTATTTGACGTTTGCTGCGTTCAGATCGACTTTCCCGACAAAGCACACAGGATCCCTGTAACATTGGTAGTCTCCAATTAAGGAACCCAGGTGCGAGAGACGTAGGATGAGAATGGATTATTATAATGCAGAATTAAAGTAATCTTTAAAACCTAAGTTTGGGTTTGCAAGATGGCTCAGGGGCTAAGGGAGCTTGCCTCAGTCTGACGACCTGAGTTCCATCTCGGGAGGGCTCGTGTGGGACAGAACTGCCTTCACATACATGTTCCATGTCACACATGCCCACATTTCATGTGTGTATAGTTGGGGAGATTTTACTGTATGACAAGGGAGAGAAAGCCAGAGGCATCTGGAAGGGTCCAGTCTGAACCGGGCCATGGGAGAAGGAGGGCGTGAGAGAGGAAGGAGAGCGGGGAAGACAGGACAAGAGAGGAGACTCGCTTCAAGAGGCCGTGAGTGGGGTGTTTGTAACTAAAATGACACTTACATAGGGGTCAGACGCTGGAGAAGGGAAGCGAGAGAGGAGCCCAGCTCCTGGGAGGGACAGGGTTAGGGCAGGGCTCAGGGTGAGGGGTGCTTGGAGGACCCACAGTTTTGAGGGAGACAAGTCCTGGCTTCCTTTTTGTTTTAAGATTTATTATGTGTAGTGTCCTGTCTGCATGTTTGCCTGCAGGCCAGAAGAGGGCACCAGATCTCATAACATATGGTTGTGGGCCGCCATGAAGTAGCCGGAAGTACCGTGTTCCTTTGAGACCTAACAATTGTGTGCATACACATGTGTGTCTTCCTGTGTGAACTCTTGAGAGAATTTATAAGGGTTCCCGGACTCTGGTCCTCACTCTTATGTGGCAAGTGCACTACCCACTCAGCAATCTCCCTAGACTAAATGTTGTTTTGGGGGATGGGGGTGTTCTAGACCAGGTTTCTCTGTGGCTTTGGAGGCTGTCCTGGAACTAGCTCCTCTTGTAGACCAGACTGGTCTCGAACTCACAGAGACCCGCCTGCCTCTGTCTCCCAAGTGCTGGGATTAACGGCGTGAGCCACCACCGACTGGCTTGACTAAATTTTTTTTTTTTTTTTTTTTTCGAGACAGGGTTTCTCTGTGGCTTTGGAGGCTGTCCTGGAACTCGCTTGGTAGTCCAGGCTGGTCTCGAACTCACAGAGATCCGCCTGCCTCTGCCTCCCGAGTGCTGGGATCAATCAAAGGTGTGCGCCACCAACGCCCGGCTGGACTAAATTATTTTTTTAATGTATTTATTTACTAATTTATTTTATATACAGTGTTCTTTCTGCCTGCAGGCCAGAAGAGGGCACCAGATCTCATTACAGATGGTTGTGAGTCACCCTGTGGTTGCTGGGAATTGAACTCAGAGGACCTCTGGAAGAGCAGTCAGTGCTCTTAACCCCTGAGCCATATTTTTAAAAGATTTATTTTCATGTACTGAGTGTTTTGCCTACATGTATCTCATGTATGTGCCTGTATGCATGTATGTGCATGTATCCTGTGTTTGTGCCTGGCACATGGAGATCAGAAGGCGGCTTCAAATTTCCTGGAACCAGAGTTAACAGACTTATGAACTACCATGTGGGTGCTGGAAATTGAACCCAAGTCCTCTTAACCACTGAACCATCATCCCAGCTCCTCTCTTAAGACTGTTAGACTGTTTTTTGTTTTTTTTTTAAGACTGAGGCAGAAGCAGGCAGATCTCTGTGAGTTCAAGACCAGCCCCTGGTCTACAGGTCAAGTTCCAGAACAGTCTCCAAAGCAACACAAAGAAACCCTGTTAAGAGAAGCTTTTCCTTGTGAGAAACCGTTCCGCCCGCCTGGTTCCAGAGCCGCATGAGTCCCAAATAAACACACAGGAGGCTATATTAATTATGAAGCTGTTGGCCTTGCTTGTTTCTTACTGGCTAGCTCTGACTTAAGTATTAATCCCATGATTGTTAATCTAAGTATGTCTCTTACCGGAGAAGTTTCCGGGTTCCTACCCGGCGTTACATGTCGACTCTCCTGTGTTTCTCCTTCCCAGAATCCTCCTGGATTTCTAGCCCCACCTATCTAGATTCCTATTGGCCAGACAGTGCTTTATTAGCATAAGACTTCCCCAACATCTCCTCTTTTCTGTTTAAACAAAAAGGTCTTAACTTTAACATAGTCAAATTATATATAACAGAACAGTTATCAAGTAAGAACACAGTTACAACATTTTGTCTATTAACATTTAGCAAGATCTAAAGAAAATATCATCCATCCCATCCTTGTGAGTCCAAAGTCCTATATGTAGCTTATCTTTTATCATAACTAAGGAAAAATATAACTATCTGTCTTCAACTCTATCAAAGACCACAGAAGGATAATATATAAACACAAGGATTGACAGAGACATCTTACTGCCTGGACAGTCACCCGAAGTTCCACTGTAACGTTGAGGCATCCATCTTCAGCCCGTAGGCCACAATGTGTCTGGAACACTTCTCAGCAAAGCAGGAAATTTCAAACTGTCCATCTGCGTTGGCAGTCTGTCAGTCATTTTCTGTGTCCTGCAGAAAGTCTGGTAGACTCTTCCATGAAGCAGGAACCCTGTAAGACTGAGTTCAGCAGTCACTTTCCTGTGGGTCCTGCATGTCCAGATTATACAACAACAGTCAAGCAGTCCAGGCAAGAGCAGTTTCTTGCCCAAATGGCTAATCTTGCCATGTTGAAAGCAAACTCCATAACAAGTTTCTTCGATGCCCATCTTCCTCTCAGACATAATTGGTGCTGCCAGGAGCAGACATTTCTCATTGTCAAGAAAAACCCTAAACCATTTTAAATGCCATTTTCTGAAGGTCTTTGAGAGGTTTGAAGACTGTTTATCTATCTCAAATATATTTCTGTATATCTAGAAAACCTAACTTACCTAACTATAAGTTCTATTATAAGTAACTATCTATAGTCTTTATTCAATTATGCATTACATTTTAAAAGATCAGTATAAGCACAATACTTAATCATGAGGAGAAATATACACATCACAAAATTGACCTTGAATTTGTATCAATAAATGAAAAACAATACCCATACCCTAATTCCCATTTTTACCATAAAAAAAGATTGGCTGTGATCATTAACCAATTATAAACAATCCCATTAAATGAAAACAAAGATTTATAAACAAGATGGGAATTAGGACGTCGCTCATTCCAAACTGCTTCATGCTGGAAGGAGGCGCTGTTCATACCATGGGGATCATGACAAAACTCAGAAACCTGTATAAGTCCTTATTTTCAGGATCTGTAAAGCTGCATCATCTTAGCTGTCTCAATAGTTGGATTTTTTTTTAAACGGAGACTGTTTCACTCCATAATGAGATATGGTCGTTCTTTGACTGTAGACTCGGGAGATGCTCCTTAGCCAACTGACGTGGCATTAAGGTGACCATCCTGAGGTTGGATAGATCCTTCTTTTTTTTTTTTTTTGGATTTTCTGTGGCTTTGGAGGCTGTCCTGGAACTCACTTTGTAGACCAGGCTGGCCTCGAACTCACAGAGATCCGCCTGCCTCTGCCTCCCGAGTGCTGGGATTAAAGGCGTGTGCCACCAACGCCCGGCAGATAGATCCTTTAGCTCCTTTAGTTTACAATTTATAATTGTGTTTGTAGCTCTTAAAAGTGTGCTTATGCCTTTAAAAGAGTTTAAAATATAACCTACATTCAGAACATTGCAACTGGTTAAAAACAAAATGAAAATATTACAACCTAAAAGAATTAATGTCGCCGGGCATTGGTGGCGCACACCTTTAATCCCAGCACTTGGGAGGCAGAGGCAGGTGGATCTCTGTGAGTTCGAGACCAGCCTGGACTACCAAGTGAGTTCCAGGACGGCCTCCAAAGCTACAGAGAAACCCTGTCTCGAAAAAAACCAAAAAAATAAAAAAAAAAAGAATTAATGTCACAAGTTATTGCGGTGATGTGCCTTTAATTGGGGATGGACCGACAGCCTCCAAAACAATACAGAGAAACCGTGTCGAATTTAAAAAAATGCCCGGCTGTACTTCTTTTTGAAACAGGGTTTCTCTGTGTACTCTGTGTACTGGCTGTCCTGGAACTTGATTTGTAGACCAGGCTGGCCTTGAACTCAGAAATCGGACTTTCTCTGCCTCTCAAGTGCTGGGATCAAAGGTGTATGCCACCACTGCTTGGCTGTTTATACCTTTTAATAAACAATGAAGTTGGGTGCAGTGTCACATGCCTGTAATCCCAGCACTTGGGAGGCCAAGGCAAAAATGACTGTTATAGTTTAAAGCCAGCCTGGACTACCAAGTGAGCGTCTGACTTAAAACACACAAACAACTCAAAAAAACCATAGACCTATGATGTAATTAATACCAAGATAAAGGAATTAAAACTGGCCTGAACACAGTGGTTCCAGTACTGAAGAGCCAAGAGACAGGATGAATGCTCTGAGTTCCCTAATGTTTTTTTTTTTTTTTTTTTTTTTTTTTTTTTTGGTTTTTCGAGACAGGGTTTCTCTGTGGCTTTGGAGGCTGTCCTGGAACTTGCTTGGTAGTCCAGGCTGGTCTCGAACTCACAGAGATCCGCCTGCCTCTGCCTCCCGAGTGCTGGGATCAATCAAAGGCGTGCGCCACCAACGCCCGGCTCCCTAATGGGTTTTGTGTTTAAAAAAAACAAAAACAAAAACAAACCAACCAAAGGAAAGAAAATCAAAGACTACTCCAATAGTCACAATGGGCTCTATCTATAAACAGTACCATGAGTTAAGTGGGAATAGTTTGTGTTCTTTTTTTTGTTGTTGTTTTGTTTTTTGTTTTTTGAGACAGGGTTTCCCTGTGGCTTTGGAGGCTGTCCTGGAACTCGCTCGGTAGACCAGGCTGGTCTCGAACTCACAGTGATCCGCCTGCCTCTGCCTCCCGAGTGCTGGGATTAAAGGCGTGCGCCACCAACCCGGCTAGTTTGTGTTCTTTTGTGGATTATTTTCATTTAGAATCTCATTTATTGGCCTGGCGTTGGTGCCACACGCCTTTAATCCCAGCACTCAGGAGGCAGAGGCAGGCGGATCTCTGTGAGTTCGAGGCCAGCCTGGTCTACAAAGCAAGTTCCAGGACAGCCTCCAAAACAATACAGAGAAACTCTGTCTCGAAAAATCCAAAAAAAAAAAAAAACCAAAAAAAAAAAAGAATCTCATTTATTTTATGTATGAGTGTCTACATGTGTGTCTGTGCACTATGTGCATTCCTAGTGCCTGCAGAGATGAAATGGCATTGGATCCCCTGGAACAGAAGTCAGAGATGGTTGTGAGCTGCTGTGAGTGCTGGGAATTAAACTTGGATCCTCTGGGAGAACAATCAGGGCTCTTAAATGCCTCTCAGGTCCACTGTTGTGACTTTTTTTTTTTTTTTTTTTCGAGACAGGGTTTCTCTGTGGCTTTGGAGGCTGTCCTGGAACTAGCTCTTGTATACCAGGCTGGCTTCGAACTCAAAGATCCGCCTGCCTCTGCCTCCCAAATGTTGGGATTAAAGGCGTGTGCCACCAACGCCTGGCTTGCGCCACCAACGCCCGGCTGTGACTTTAAAATTTTTATTTATTATTAAGTATACAGTGTTCTGCCTGCACGCCAGAAGAGGGCACCAGATCTCATTACAGATGGTTGTGAGTCACCGTGTGGTTGCTGGGAACTGAACTCAGGACCCCTGGAAGAGCGGCCAGTGCTCTTACCCTCTGAGCCGTCTCTCCAGGCCCGCTGTTGTGTTACATATGCTTTGAAAAATTGCTGCGTTTGCTGGGTGGCTGTGTGCACACCTTTCATCGCAGTATTTACGAGGCAGAGGCGAGCAGGGCTCTTTCTTAAGTCTGACGTCAGCCAGGGCCAGTGTACCCAGCCTTGAAAAGCCAAAAACAATGCTGCATTTATTTACTTGTGTGTGTGGAAGTTAGAGGTCAACTTACTGGAGTCACTTTTCTCCATTATACGGTCCTGGGGACACAACTTGGTCAGGCTTGGTGACAAGTGCCTATACTAGCTGAACCAACAACCTGCTGGCCCCAGATTTTTATGTATATTTGCTTATTTATATCTTGAACTTCCTGAGCACTGGGATTACAGGCCTCTGGGACCACATTCCATGCTATGCAGAACTGGACTGGGGACTGAACCTAGGGCCTTTCCAATGAATACTGAGTAAGTCATCTATTCTCTTTACATCTCCCTTAACTCCAGTATTTTCATGTACACTAGCTACATTTATTTTTCTTGTGCTGACTGGGGATTGAACCGACGCCTTGAGCATGCTAGGCAAGTGCCTAACTAAACTGTATGTCAATGGCTTTTTCCCCCCTTGATACAGTGTCACCATGTATGTAACCCGGGATTCAGGTTGGGATTTAAAGTGTATGTCACTATGTCTGGCTGTTTTCCTTGGTTTTATGTTTTTGTTTGTTTGTTGAGACACGGTTTCTCTGTGTAACAGCCTTGGCAGTCCTGGAACTCTATCCGTAGACCTCCAATACATTGAGATCGTCTGCCTCTGCCTCCTCTGAGTGCTGGGATAAAGGAGTGCGCCACCATTACCCGACTTGGTTTTGTTTGGTTTTGGTTTTTCAAGACAGGGTTTCTCTGTGGCTTTGGAGGCTGTCCTGGTAAACTAGCTCTTGTAAACCAGGCTGGTCTGGAACTCATAGAGATTCAGCCTGCCTCTGCTTGCCTAGTGCTGGGATTAATGGCATTTGCCACTACTGTTAGGCACTGCATTTCCTTTTTGAGACATGCTTTTGCTAGATTGCCCAGGATGTTTCTGAACTTGCTCTGTAGGCCAGAATAGCCTTGAACTTGAGCATCTTCCTGTCCTAGCCTCTAGAGTAGCTGGGATCACAAGCCAGGTCCACCAGGCCCAGCCTTCTGTCTGTTTATTTTTTGAGACAAGGTTTCTTTATGTAGCTCTTGATGTCTTTGACCTTAATGTATACCCAAGGCTGGCCTTGGATTAACAGAGATCCTCTTGTTTCTGCTTCCTGAGTGCTGAGATTAAAGGTTGAGTCTTGTTTTGTTTTTTTGGTTTTACGAGACAGGGTTTCTCTGTATTGTTTTGGAGGCTTGTCGGTCCAGCCCGGCCTCGAACTCACAGAGATCCGCCTGCCTCTGCCTCCCGAGTACTGGGATTAAAGGCGTTTGCCACCACCACCCGGCTTGTTTTGGTTTTTTAGACAGGTTTTCTCTACTGTATATAGCCCTAGCTGGCCTGGAACTTGATCTGTAGGCAATGCTGGCTTTGAACTCAGATCTGCCTGCCTCTCTCTCCCACATGCTGGGAGTCACCACTACCACCCAGCAAACGTTTACTTTTTTAAAAGTATTGTATGTGCGTAGAATCTGTTACTCCAGTTCTAGGGGATCTGATAGCTTCATTTGACCTCTTTAGACATGATGAATGCATCTGTTGTACAAAAATGCAGGCACAGCCGGGCGGTGGTGGCACACGCCTTTAATCCCAGTACTCGGGAGGCAGAGGCAGGAGGATCTCTGTGAGTTCGAGGCTGGGCTAGACTGACAGCCTCCAAAACAATACAGAGAAACCCTGTCTCAAAAAAACAACAACAAAAACAAATGCAGGCACAACATTTACATACATAAAATAAAGATGGGGCTTGAGAAACACCTCTGTGCTCTTCTAGAGGAGCTGGAGTAAACTTGAGCATGGGATGACAGCTCACTAATGTTCACTCCAGTCCCAAGGGACCCAACACCCTGCCCTGGAATCTTCTGGCAGCAGACACACCCAACACCCGTAGAAATAAAATCTAAAAAAAGTTTTAAAAAAGTACGATCAATACTAAATCGATTATTTTTCTGTAAGGCTGTTGGCCATGTGGCTGAAGGAGCTTGGAGGCCTCTCCAGGGAACAGCGGTTAGGTAAGCACGCTACACTGTGCTACACCATATAATTTTTCATTACCTGTGGCCTCACACCTACTGTACCGATCGCCCCTTTACCTAATACCCAACTCTCTGATTTTCCCTATCAGTTGGTCTTATAACTCAATTCTAATACTACCCAGAGCTAGCACAGGCCTCTGGTTAAGAGCTGAATTCCACAGGGCCATCTGACTTCAGAGAACAGTCATCAGTGACTTGTCCCAGCTCACAGAACTAGTAGAACACACTGGCTGGGAAAAGGCAAGTGGATCTCTGAATTTGAGGCCATCTTGGTCTACATAGCAAGTTCCAGGTCAGCCAGGATTACACCGTGAGACCTTGTCTCAAAAACAAAAACAAACAAACAAAAAAAACCCCAACAAAAAACCAATTGCCCAAAAAACCCACCTAGAACTAGCAGGGCATATGACACGTGCATATAAATCCCAATAGCTATGCACTTCAAGACAGGAAACTTACCAAGTTGGATGCCAGCCTAGGCCACAGCGTGCTATCCTGTATAAAGACCTATACTCTCAAAAAGGATGCTTGAAATCCCAGTGGATTTGGGAAGAGATATTTTTATCCATCACAGCAACAGTTTTTTTCATCAGATTGGATGTTTTCTTTCAGAAGACCTGTTTCTCTTATGTAGATGCTTTACACTAAATATGGGTTGAGATTTCTTGGGTCAGTTGTATTTATTCAGTCTCTTCACACAGCCTGTCGATTTGCTCAGATTGCTACTCATGTCCCTGCACCTCGGTAGGTGAGAGGGTGCAGACTTAGTTCCCGTGGCCCTCTCCCCAATCTCAGTAGGAATCTTTGGTTCCTTTCCCAGGTTGAAGTTCTTGTTTTCACTGTTTCCTTTACATACAATGCAGACAAGACCTCAGACAGTAACACTAGAACATGTTTACCACTTAAACATGGGTCAGATTTTCCACTCTCTTGGAGACAGGGCCCTACTATGGAAACCAGACTGGCCTTGCATTGTCCTGCCTCGTCCTCCTGAGTTGGGAATACACGCTTGGACAACCAAGCCCAGCACTTTTTTCTTTTGGTTTTCCGAGACAGGGTTTCTCTGTATTGCTTTGGAGGCTGTCGGTCCAGCCTGGCCTCGAACTCCCAGAGATCCTCCCGTCTCTGCCTTTTGTGCTGGGATTAAAGGCGTGCGCCACCAACACCTGGCTCCAGCACTTAGTTTTGACCTGAGTATCTAGTATTCTTTCCACAACTTAATATATCCCTTTCCTTAAAGCAATTTAAAGTATCATACACTATGGCATGCTTGTGGTTGGAGCACAACCTGTGAACGATGCTATCTCCTTCTGGGTTCAGTCAACTCTTCATGTTTCACAGCCTTTATCCATGATCCATCTCACCATCCCCCCTCCCTCTTTTTATTAAAGATTTACTAAAGAATTTGAGTGCTTTATCTGCATGTACAACTGTACACCACAGGAGGACCTTAGATTCCAGTAGAGATGGTTGTGAGTCACAATGTGGTTGCTGGGAATTGAACTCGGGACCCATGGAAGAGCAGTCAGTCAGTGCTGTTAACCTCTGAGCCATCTCTCCAGCGCCCTAGAGCAGTGGTTCTTAACTCACCGTTATCTTCAACAATATTTACATTGATAAGTTAAAAAATTAGTTATGAAGCAGCAACAAAAATAACTTAATAGTTGGGCAATGGAAGCAGCATTAGAAGTTTGATAATAAAACTTCTCAGGGCCGGGCGTTGGTGGCGCACGCCTTTGATTGATCCCAGCACTCGGGAGGCAGAGGCAGGCGAATCTCTGTGAGTTCGAGGCCAGCCTGGTCTACAAAGTGAGTTCCAGGACAGCCTCCAAAGCTACAGAGAAACCCTGACTCGAAAAATCAAAAAAAAAATAAAATAAAAAAACTACTCAGGACAGTCACCCTACCTTAGGGGCACTGCTATACAAAAACCCAACAGGACTATTCAACTCAGGTTCCTGCTCCAGTTTATATTCTAAACCCCAGTCCACAGAATAAAGCGACTCCAACTCTAATTCAGGGCCATAGCTTTGGTGGCTTTGTAAGGATTGGGGCACAACAATGCCAGCTGCTCTAAGCCACACTACGGGAAGAGGTTATAGACACCTTCAGGCACAGAAACTGCTTTTCCAACTTATATTTAGAAAACCAAATCCAGGTTCTGGTGCCCCCATCCCCTCCCCCACCCCAGCCATAATTTAAATAACTTAGAGACAGAGTGGGCGGGAACAGGACCTAAGGAAGGAGAAGAGCCCACTACAGTCGCCTCAGCGCCCGCTTCTTGTCCAGTTTCTTCTTGGCTGCCAGCTTCTTATCTCGCTCGCCTGCATGCTTCTTGGCCATGGGACCCTCGGCTCCTGGAGTCATGGGGTCAGCAGAGGATGCTGCAGCCCCGCCTGCCAGGTCCCGGGTAGCCTCAGCCCTCCCGCTGCCGACGCCTGCACCCCCATGGATCTCCGTGAGCAGCCGGGCGCGGGCAGCA
Source organism: Mesocricetus auratus (assembly GCF_017639785.1). Lineage (NCBI taxonomy): Eukaryota > Metazoa > Chordata > Mammalia > Rodentia > Cricetidae > Mesocricetus > Mesocricetus auratus. Next base: position 8,261,768 of record NW_024429215.1, read on the forward strand.
TACTCTTCGTAGTTCTCCAGAAGCAGGCGGCCTGCTTCCTCATTGAGTGCAGACTCCGGGTTGGGGTGGATCAGCAGGCACTTGATGGTCTGTGGGGACAGCACCTAGTGTCAGGGGTGTCGTCACGCTTGTGGCCTCCATACCAGCTCTTCCTTCAATCCCAAGTCATTTCTCTCAAGACCAGACAGCCTATTAGCAACCCCCCCCCCACCCTTTGGTTTCTCAGCGGCTTTGGAGGTTGATCTGGAACTGGCTCTGTAGACCAGACTGGCTTTGAACTTAGAGACCCGCCTGCCTCTGCCTCCCGAGTGCTGGGATTAAAGGCGTGCGCCACCAATGCCCAGCTGCCTATTAGCATTCTTATTCATGGCACCACCAAACATTATTACAAACATTTCAGCCAGGCGTTGGTGGCACACGCCTTTAATCCCAGCACTCGGGAGGCAGAGGCAGGTGGATCTCTGTGAGTTCAAGACCAGTCTGGTCTACAAGAGCTAGTTCCAGGACAGCCTCCAAAACCACAGAGAAACCCTGTCTCGGAAAAAAAAAAAAAAAAAAACAAAAAAAACCATTTCAAGAAACCACTGCCTTGGCAGATATAGTCTGATATTGGCAGAGGCCCTTCCCTCAGGAAGCCCATCCATCAGCCCCATTTTTTGTAGCTAATGTAGCTCTGCAGGTGAGCATGAGTTCAGAGGTAGTAATTGTACTAAGGGCATTTAGAATCGTGAAATTCACATTTGGTTTCCCTATGTCTTCCATACTTTGTAGGGTGCAGAAACCTAAAGTGGTCATTGGCTTTACCAGGAAGGCCAAGTTGCCAAGTTCAGAGCCATAGGAGATTATACCCAAGAGGGAAAAACAATAGCCTGACCATAGGTCTTAAGAATTTTGTATCAATTTAATGCATTCACTCTAAATTTTAAGTTAGAAAGCTCCATAAATAAAAGTCAGTCCTGCGTTACAGGTGCTTTGAAGAGCTTCTGCGACACACCCCAAGTTAGTACATGTTACTGATGTTGAAAAGGGATGCAGGATCTCCCCCAGATTTTACCACTACACCTCCAAACTGGAGGCCTGGCCATCCTTGATACAACTTCCTCTAACAGGCTTAAATGCAGACCCTATAGCCAGCTAACAGTTCTAGACCAAGCTCAACGGACACTCAGAGAGGAAGGCAAAACAGGAAAGGTTTTGGGGTTGTTTACCTGGAAACTTAATCCTTTGCAGGTGCCCTAAAGGAAGCCAATTCTCTATCTTCCCTACCACCAGCCCTAGAGACTCATTAGGACGGGAGGGCAAAGGAGGCACCAGGTGACCGAACTACGCTAAGTGGCCTTTAGAGACCGTGGAGCTTTGTCTAGACCAGGTATCCATCTCCACCGAGAACTGTGGTACAGTCCTATACATAGCAGATGTTTAATTAGTGTCCCCTGCCTCCACCCACAGCATGCCAGCAGCAGTACTGACATCAAGCTATCTCCTCACATTACAATATGACCCAGGCAGTGCCACCAACCCCAGCTAAAGAACACCACTGCAGGAAAAACAACTCTGAATTAGATAGACAGTGGTGATGGTTGCACTGGCACTGTTTAAAACAAAGAAACAAACACCACCAAAAACCCCACCAAAGACCCTGGAACACCCATCTCCCAAACACCACACCACAACAAAACCCGTTCTTCTTAGTTGAATAGTCCAACTTCTGGGGGGAGTTTCTAGTTTACCCACACGCTTGGGTCCAAATATGTAATAACCATGGCTGAGGATCACGGGTCCAAGGGTAGTTTGGGCTGCTGGTGAAATGTAGGATGCATACATTTAAAAAGCCTCTAAGCCACACTACCATCTACCTTCTGTGAAGCCACCCTACCAAACAAACCCAGTTGCTGAACGGGGTGTAGTGCCTACCCCACACTGCCTAAGAGCACGTGGTGCCTGCCACAGGGCAACCCTTCCACTCATTTTCAGAAAGGCTGGAAACTTGGTTTTATGTGACTCTGTCCCCTTCTACTCCAGTTGAGTGTTAAAAACTCACCAGCAGCACATGTCGGATGCCCAACTCAGCCGTCCAGTCCCTTTTGAGCACGTTGACACAGATCTCGCCATTGGCACCCACATTTGGGTGGAAGATCTTAGTCAGGAAGTAGCCCTTGGGTGGGGAGGCAGGGAAGTCCTTGCCCAGGAGCAGCTTCATCCGGAACAGACCTCCAGCATAAGGGGTGCCCTCTGGAACCGGAAGAGGGTACTAGGTTAGGATGCCCTAGCATCCTTCAACATCTCAACTCCCATCTGACCGAGCAAATTCAGGGCAACAAAGAACAGTCCCCCGGATACTACAGACTGCATCTCCTTATACCTTGACTATATTACACAGCCCATACCCCTGCATTCCTGGATTCCATTTTCTTTTCCAAGTGACTGTCTCAGGCACATGCCACTCTCCAGACAAAAGGACCCAACCCACCAACTGTTCTTGCAAACCATTTCCCAGGCCTTTCCAGATCCTCATGAGACATGTTGCATTTACTTACTTGCTAGGGTGGAAATGGTAATCACAGATGGTCTGCCCACTTACTAAACAGTAGCTCAGGCGATGCCTTCCACACCCCACTATAGACCACACACCTGAAGCACAATTACCCGGTGCACTTTTTTTTTTTTTTTTGGTTTTTCGAGACAGGGTTTCTCTATGGCTTTTGGAGGCTGTCCTGGAACTCGATTGGTAGTCCAGGCTGGTCTCGAACTCACAGAGATCCTCCTGCCTCTGCCTCCTGAGTCCTGGGATTAAAGGCGTGCGCCACCAACGCCCGGCCACCCGGTGCACTTTCTATCTCTAACTTCTATGCATCCTCGGGACCCTGTTAAGTCAAACTTGACAGCCTTGGCCAAGTCTACGCAAAATACTCAGCGACCAGGAACTTCTCATGTATTTACTGCTATCTGTGGTGTCCCAGATACTCTCGGGCCCAACGATGCCGTGCCTGACCTACCCACACTGTCACCAGCACCCGAGATTGCCTTGAATCCTGTTTGTTCCAGTCACACGACAGAAAAAAAAGGGGCCACTCCCTTTCGTGCTCATGCCCACACCCACCTGGGCCCTCGATGGTGACCTGGAGGTCCGTGAGATCCTCCTCATTGGGGAAGACTTTGATGCCATCAGGTGGGTCCGCCGTCAGTGTTGTCACCTCCTTGTACACTAGGCGGATGATGTGCGGAGGCAGATTCTCCACGTTGGAGTTCTGGGCGAGGATGAAAGAGGAGAATGAGCAGCCCGAAATATCTGGGATGAAACAAATCCGGTGGACACCAGAATCGTAACCTTGCTGCTGGCCCCCCGGGCTGTCAATCATCGCGGGGCCAACCAGACAGACCCTCACCCGGGATGCTTCTGTCTCGGCTTGACGTACTCAGAAAAAACCCCCAAACCCTCCCAGAGACCGTTCGTTAGCACGCGCGCGGGCCCGTTAGTGGTTCCAGGTGGGCCTGAGGCCTAGCCTTGTGCCCTTTCCCGACTTGGCGTGGAAGCACCACCCTCCCCCGCCAAAATGGGGGAAAAAAAAAAAGCAAAAAAGCGCTGGACGAAATGGCGGCGGGATGTCTCGCTCCCGACAACATCCAGGGGCGGGCCCGCAGGGGGCCCCGATCACTCCCCAAGGCTCCGGGGCCCGCCCGCCCGCATTCCTGCAGCGCCCGGAGGAGGAGGAGGAGGAAGAAAGGCCTCGGGCCGACCCCTGGCTCCGCGCCTCCAGCCCTGCCACCAGAGCACTCGGGACGCAGCCCCGGCCCGCGGGCCTCCCGCGTCGCTCACCATGACTCCGGCCGACCGGGGGCGGGTCCCGCGCTCCCCCTTCCTGCGCTCCTGGAACCGCCGGCCGGGGCGGGGACGGGGAGGGGGGGCCCAACTGCCGGCCGCTGTGGCCCTAGCGAGGCCCCCCGAGGTCCGGCTCCGCCGCTCCGCTTCCGCTCCCGACGAACTCCCGACCCCCGATACGGAGAGAAAAAAAAAAATAAACCGCTCGCAACGTTACGACTGCCCCGGCCGCAATGAGCCGGCCGCGCGCCCAGCACGACGCTTTTATAGCCACTCGCAGGCCCCGCCCCTTTCCGGCCCCGCCCCCTCCACCCCCGCGGCGCGCTCCGGCCGCCTACGTCAACGCGCACGTTGATGGGGGGGATGCGCTCTGCTGCCCCCCTAATTCTCAGAATGGGGGAGCGGAAGTTCCAGCCGAGCTTGGGGGGGCAGTGTGTCCAATGAGGGCTCCCGCCGGCTGAGGAGGAGATGTGGGAGAACCAAGAGGCTGAAAACCCAGTCGAGGGGGGGCGTCCCCTCCCCCGCCCAGGCGACGAGGCCGCTGATTGGACCGTTTGAATGAGACGCCGCTCCGGCGTGCGCGCGCCCGCGCCCAGGCCCGACCTGGAGGAAGTCGCGCCCGCGACTAACGGTCGACCCGGTGGGGCGGGGCGGGGCGAGGGAAGGCGGGACTTGGGGGGGTTTCAAACGAGTGACGGAAAGGGCACTGACCAATAGAGAGCGCCGGCCGCGATGGGCGGGTTCCGAATGGAAAGCTTACGAATGGAAGGAGAGCTCAGCCTGATGGACGTCGCCCGCGGCCAATGAGATCCCTCAGTGGCTTTTCGGAATGCAGATGAGTGCGGGCGTCGGCTGGCATCCTCGCCTCGAGGCCGCAGAGACCAGGCGGGTGCCGGAAGTGGGCTCGTGGTTGTCTCTGAGGCGCCATTTTGCGCTGCGTGTGTTTAGAGTACCAAGCAGTTCAAACAATATTTCAGAAAATAAAAAAGGGGGGCTGGAGAGATGGCTCAGAGGTTAAGAGCACTGACTGCTCTTCCAGGGGTCCTGAGTTCAATTCCCAGCAACCACATGGTGGCTCACAACCATCTACAATTCAATCTGGTGCCCTCTTCTGGCATGTAGGCAGAACACTGTGTATGTAATAAATAAATCTTTGAAAAGAAATAAAAAAAGGGGGAGATGCTGGGGCCTAGCCCCCACAGGGTCTCTGAGTTGCTTGTCAGCTGATAGCCACAGGAGCATCGTGTTTTCTAGTCCTGGCTTGCTGTCCCCGCATTGCCCCACAGACATCACCATCCCGCAGGAGGAAAACACGCTCTCTTCCACCTGGGGTTTTTCCACTGTGCTGTAAGACTATCTATGAGACTGCTCCCTCCTACAAGAGAGAGACCGCTTAGCACTTGCAAAATAAAGACACTTCTTAGTACAAACAGCTGAACATCTGGTCTGTCTTTTCCCGACACCTGGGAGTTGCCTCAGGGGAGAGAAAAGGGAGAGGGGAAGGGGTGTTTGTCCTGGAGGGGGCGACACAGGACTGCCCCTGGATAGAAGACAGAGGTGGCCCACGGGCAGACAGCAGTTTATAAAGGCTAAGGGGGACACCCCGAGTTAGGATGAGGTGTTTGACTTTAACTGGGCGTGTTAACTAGGTGAGCCAAAGGGGGCTTCTGACTGCTGGACTTCAACACTTCCATTGCTGGGCCTTGGTAGCCAGCCTGGGGAGGAGGGAGTGGCCAAATGAGGCACTAGACTTTGGGTGGATAGCGTCAGGGGTGTAGTGATGGTTTTCAGCAAGGCAGAGGGAACACGAGAGAGGGGCGAGGCTGTCAGCCATGTTTGCCGTGCTCAGGCTGGCTAGAGTCCTTTTAGAAGGGGCGAGTGTCAATACCCTGGCTTCTCCCTCTCCGGGGTCCTGGGCAACCTGGCCCTGTTCCCGCGCCCAACTTCTCTCCTCCCTCAGCTGTCACTCCGCGCCAGCCCTCTCCTGGGCCGGGGCCTTCTCCTTAGGGAGCCTTCCCTGGTCGCTGGGGTCTCTAATCCTCGGCTCTCTCCCCGCCCCGGGATCGATCTTATCCTGGCTACCTTCCCCCGCCCCGGGGATCCATCTTTGACGGGTGATTGCTCCTCACTGATGGCTGTCAAAGGTTGCATGGCTGCGTCGTGGGTGTCTTAGGTGGCTGTATAAGGGCTCTGCATGCAGAAATCACGTGGTACTGGGGCCTTGAGGAGCTGTGCCAGCGGCAGCTCCATGACTCCAGCAGTTTTAATGGGCCCAACTGCTGAGACTCGTTCTAAACTGTCCCGTTCCCTATATAAGCAAGCTCCTCTTCCTCTTCCTTCTCCTCTTCCTCCTCCTCCTCTTCCTCCTCCTCCTCTTCCTTCTCCTCCTCCTCCTCTTCCTCCTCCTCCTCTTCTTCCTCCTCCTCCTCCTCCTCTCTCCTCCTCCTCCTCCTCTTCCCATTTCTGCTCCCCTCCCTTTGCCCCCTTCCTCAGTAAGCTCCACGTGGGTCTATTGAGTTTGGTGGATGTGTTTCATCGCCCGAAGCTGCAGCAAAGACCAAGAGAGGAGCTGTGTTATCAGGAGGGTGTGTGCACCAGGAACCAAGCCAAAAGGTCAGGGAGCAAAGATGCTAAGTTACATAAGGGTTTAGAAGCTCAGGGAAGGACAGCACAACCCGGCCCTTGATTGGAGACTTTAGGGTAAGGGGTGGGGTGAAGAGCACAGTGGGGAGCTCAGGCTCCTCCCGGGCCTTCTTGAGACCTAGCACGCAGCAGTTTACCGTCCCGTCAGATTGGGATGCCAGGCAGAAGAACCTAGGGGTGACCCACAGCACTTAGCATCGCAAAGGAAGGACAGAGATCACAGTGTGTGGACTTGGAAAACAGCAGCCCCGCCTCCCAAACACACACCAGAAAAAAAAAAGGAGGGAAAAGGGTAAAAAGAAGTTTTTACAGGGCTGGAGATGTATTGTGCTTGCAGAGCATGTGGTGTGCGAAGCCCCGAGTCCAGCCCCAGCAATACATCCAGACGCTTTGTGGTGGTACATGTTTGTAATCCCAGCCTTTGGGGAGGTGGAGGCAGGAGGATCAGAAATTCAGAGTCATCCTCAGCTGCATAGCGAAGCGGAAACTAGCTCGGACTGTGTGAAAGTATCTAGAAATAACAATAGGAAAAGAAGACCCCGAGGAGGAGAAGAAAAGAGCAATAAGAGAAGGATAATCAGAGAGACTGGCTGTCATAACAGTATCGCTTTTCCCGGGGTGCCATTTTGGAACACATAACTTGTGTCTGTCTGTGTATACTGGGCTGGCTCAACAGAAGCAATTCTTGCTATAGACTGCAGCCAGAAGCATTTACCAATGGGAGACGGGGAGATGAGCAAACAGCAGATATACAAAATGTGAAAATAAGGTGAAATCTTGTACACTGAAAAATAAACTTTAAAAAATGCTGTTTTTCTCATAGCATACATAAAAATTGAAATTAATCAAAGACCTGACTGAGAACAAAAATTATAAAACTCATGGGAAAAATGAAACAAAACATGGGGGACTGGAATTAATTATGGTATAGTGGTAGTGTGCTTGCCTATTATGTTAAACTAAAAAAAAAAAACCAAATATTTGAGAAAAAATAGACAGTGGTGGTGCACCACTTTTAACCCCAGCACTCGGGAGGTAGAGGCGGGTGGATCTCTGAGTCCAAGGCCAGCCTGGTCTACTGAGTGAGTTTCAGGACAGCCAGGGTTCCTATATATAGAAACTGTGTCTCAAAAATAAAACCAAAAAACAAAGAAAACAGATTTGAGCTCACTAGCCTATTCCCACTCTTTGAGTAAGTGTGTGAGCATTTATTGTAGCCCACAGTTTCCGAGGTTTCAGTCCATCGTGGTGAGGGTGTGGAGTGAAGACACCCAGGAAGCACTCTCCACACTTCTGTCAAGGTTTACAATAGAGGGTTTCACTCTGTAGCCATGACTGGCCTTAGACTCACAGAGATCACTGTTGTAATCCAGGCAAACCTGGCCCTGCCCGCTGGGAACCTGGCGCAGCCTGACACCCCTCTGTGCATAGCAGGGTACCCTGGCCCTTTAACAGCAAAGCTGCCCCTCTCTCTTTTTTCTCTTTGCTCTGAGAAGGCAGCTCTGTCTCCATCTCTCTCCTTCTTCCCTAACCTCCCATCAATAAACTCTCCCTTTAAGTCACATTTGCAGGTCTCTGTCTGTATGCCACCTGGCATCTGTGTCTGTCCCTCACATGTCTGGGGATCACTGAGGTTCCCCGCCCTCCGTGTGCGTGCGTCTCAGGCCGTGTTCCTAACAGTCCCCCACCTGTGCTTCCTGAGTGCTGAGACTGCCCATTCTCTTTCCTTTCATCCATCCTCCAGCCTGTGGGATAGTACTGCCCACATGAGGCCGTGTCTTCTCCCTTCACCCTTGGTTGTGGCCAAGTTGCAAAGTCCCCAGAGACCACCAGCAAGACGGACCCACCAAACTGCAAAAGCAAGGTTTTAATTGTTCATCCACCCATGACAGGGACCCCGTCTGGCTAGCTGACACAGCAGCCTCCAGAGGGAGTGAAGTTCCCTGTCTACTGCTAGGTTTTATAGACAAAAGTTACAGGATGACATCAGTAGGTACGGGTTGGTTTTCTGATTGGCTGACGTTTGGGTACAATTAGGAGCATTTCTCAAAGTCGTATTTTGGCATGAAATACCTGTGTACCAATTATTTTCATTGGTCAGTGCTGAGAGGGAACATTCTGTGGTTTCTATGGCATTGTCTTGTTACTTGCAGGTGGCCTGTTGTATGCAGATACCAATAGTTTTCAGAACTATATCCTGGAGACTACAGAGGAGGTTTTGGTCTCCCCTAGGGTTTCTTTTGTGGCCAAACAGTTCCCAGGAACCAAGCAACTAGGAGGCTGTGTGTGTGTGGGGTCTGGAATGTCTTTGTGTTCAGTTTTGGCCCTAGGCTCTGGGAGGCCAGAGGATCTGGAGTTTCTTGTGTCAGAGGCCTATGTGTCTTTTCTGTAGCCTGTCATGGCTGCTACAGCAGGGGGCTGAGTGAGGGTCTGGTCCCTTTATTTCTAAATTATTAGAAGTGAAGCTCTTGAGTTTAGTTTAACCCTTACACCTTAATTAACCCAGAGGTGGCTCTTACTAATTTCCTGTTACCTTTCCAGGCTCAGACCTAGAGAGAATGAAACCAGCTCCAGGAACCCCATGCTGGGTGAGGAAAGTTGAGCATTGACCCCAGAGGATCAGGAACTCATCTCCCTGGCAGATTCCACAGTGCTGACAGCCTGCATAAGCATGCTTCCTGAGTCCTGTTTCACAGTCTCTGTAAAATTGGAGCTCCAAGCCTTTAATCCCAGCACTCGGGAGAAGAGGCAGGCGGATCTCTGTGAGTATGAGGCCAGCCTGGTCTGCAAAGCTACACAGAGAAACCTGTTTTTTTTTTTGAGGGACAGGAGACAATCTAAGACCCGCCCTTCCCCAAGTAGTCCTGGCCATAGTTGTTAGGAAATCTATTTCCTTTCACCTATTCTTCTTTTTAAATTTAGATTTTTTGACAGCGGGTTTCCTCTGTGTAATAGTCCTGGCTGTCCTGGAACTTGCTTTGTAAACCTGACTGGCCTTGAACTCACAGAGATCTGCCTGTCTCTGCTGGGTCTTAAAGACATGGGCCACTACCACTTGGCAAGGCAAGAATCTGGTGACCTCAGTTTCTTCAAAACACAGAGGAATTGTTCTTGGAATGTGTGTTCGTGCTCCTCCCAGGTATAACAGATAGGAATAGCTTACTTCTGGTTACTTCTTATTGCATGCTGGTGTTATTTAAGTAAATGTTTAGACTGTCTCTTCTATGCCTCTATAGCAAAACATGTTTTTGCCAGGTGTGGCTTGTCCTTGTGACTGTACACAGTCTGAACTCAGGAGAACTTTACTCGTGTGACCTCACTTAACCCTCAGGCTATAAACCAATGGTTCTCAACCTGTGGGTCAGGACTCCTTGGAGGCTGTGAGGTTAGCTTGCCAAATGACCCTTTCACAGGGTAGCCCAAGACCATGAGAAAACACAGATATTTGCATTGTGATTCATAACAGTAGTGAAATTACAGTTATGAAACAGCAACCAAAACAACTTTATGGTTTGGGGTCACAACAGCCTGAACCATATTAAAGTGTGCCGGCATTAGCAAAGTTGAGAACCACCTGTATTAATTGTCTGAGGCTCTGAATAGAATTGGCTTTTGTGTGAGACTTTAGTTCCGTTTTCCCAGGTCCCATTGCCTTTAGAGTGGTCACGGTCCCCTTGTTTTACAAACTCTTGTCTTAGGGTTTTCTGCTGATATGAAGATGAGCTATAGGCATCAAGTTGACAGAGTTGACCATCACGTCTAGCTTGCACAAGGCTCTGGATTTGACTCCAACATTACCAATAAGCAAACAAAACACAAATACATAGGGGCAACTCTTCATGACCTTCGAATAGACATTGATTTCTTACACACGACACCAAAAAGACAGCAAAAGAAATAAATTGGACTTCATCAAAACCAAAAAATGCCGCCGGGCGTTAGTGGCGCACGCCTTTAATCCCAGCACTCGGGAGGCAGAGGCAGGTGGATCTCTGTGAGTTCGAGGCCAGCCTGGTCTACAAAGTGAGTTCCAGGACAGTCTCCAAAACAATACAGAGAAACCCTGTCTCAAATAATCCAAAAAAAAACCCCAAAAAAACAAAAACCAAAGTATGTAGCAATCCTGGACAAATAACACTGTTCCCTCTTGTATTTTCTCTCTCTAGGAGGCTGTGCATTTGTGTGTGAGTGTGTGCGTGTGAGTGTGTATGTGTGTGAGAGAGAAAGAGGCAATGTCTGTGTCTGTGTTCTAGAAGGTTCTCTGCACTCTGGCAGCCAGAATCTCTCTAAGAAGTCACTGTCTTTCCCCTGGGTAGGAAATGGACAGGCATCCCTTTTCTTCCGTCCGCCATAGCTACAGACCTTTGTTGTCTAGGGTAGGAAGGACCCTACAGATTTGTGAATGTCTGTCAGTGGACCCAGCGCTCCCTCTAGCGGCGCACCCAAGCAAAAGGCAGAGGCTGCATTTGGTATCTTGTTTTGTTTTATTTTGAGACAGGGTTTCTCTGTGTAGCCCTGGCTGGCCTGGAACTCACTCTGTAGACCAGGCTGGCCTCGAACCCAGATATCCACCTGCCTCGGGCTCCCGAGTGCTGGGATTAAAGGCATGTGTCACTGCCACCAAACACTGAGGCTCTCTTTCAGGGCTGTAACACCAATGCCTCTGATGCAAGTCAAAATTAACCACAGGGACTGGGGAGATGGCTCACTTAGTAAAAGATTTACATGCAAGTATGAGAAACAGAGTTCGATTCTCCAGCATGTAACCAGCCAGAAAAGGTGGCACTGGATTGTTTTTTTCCCCTCGAGGCAGGGTTTCTCTGTGTAGCCCTGGCTGTCCTGGAACTCGCTCTGTAGACCAGGCTGGCCTCAGACTCACAGAGATCTGCTTGCCTAAGTGTGTACCACCACTGGCCAGCTAGCATTCACTGTTGATACCAGTGCTGGGAGGCAAAGGCAGGTAGATCCCTTGTGCTTACTGAGCAGACGGTATAATTGGTGAGCTCTAGGTTCCATGAGACACCTGCTTCAAAAACACAAGGCAGACAGTGCCTGAAGAAAGACACCTACAACTAACGTCTGGCCCCCACACACATATGTGAGGGTGTGCACACACAGGATTTACAATGGAATGCCTAGTCTCAACAGGGTGGGAACAAGTCCATTCTCACACGGGGACTTGACACAAGCCTTCCTTCTGGGTTAAAGTTGGCTGTGTCCAACAGAAGCTCTTCAAAACCCAGGCTGGGCGTGTAGCTCAGTGGGTAGAACACTTGCCAATCACACGTGAAGCTCTGGGTCCACATAAAACCAGTTGTGAAGCTGGGTGAGGCACCACACACCTTTAATCCCAGAACTCCGGAGGCAGAGGCAGGTGGAGCTCTGTGAGTTCGAGGCCAGCCTGGTCTACATAGCGAGTTCCAGGAGGGCCAGGGCTACACAGAGAAACCCTGTCCAAAAAGAAAGGAAGAATTACTTGTATCTTGGATTTGTTCGAATGTATTTTTATAATCCCAAATCCTGAGGCAGGAGGACCTCCTGTGCTATTTGCAAGACCCTGTCTTGGAACTGGAGAGATGGCTCAGCAGTTAAAAGCTCTTGTGCGACGGGCGTTGGTGGCACACGCCTTTAATCCCAGCACTCGGGAGGTAGAGGCAGGCGGATCTCTGTGAGTTCCAGGCCAGCCTGGTCTACAAAGTGAGTTCCAGGACAGCCTCCAAAGCTACAGAGAAACCCTGTCTCAAAAAAAAAAAAAAAAAAAGCTCTTGTGCAATCTTGAGGACTCGAGTTCAGATCCCAGCATGCAGGTAATGCCTCTAACTCCAGCTCCGAGGGCTCTGACATCCTCTTCCATTACCTAGTGGTCACAATGCTGGGATTACAAGCATTCACCACACCACATTTACTTTGCCATGGTAACAAGTACTCTGTCAGCCATGGAAGTGCACTCACTCATGCATGCACGGGTGCACATGTGTGCGTACACACACACACACACAAACACACACACTCAAGGTCACAGGTTGGAGAGATGGCCCAGTAGTTAATAGCACTGCCATTCTAGATGTCCCGAGTTCAATTCCCAGCATCCGCACTGTGGCTTACAACCATCTGTAATGGAATATGATGCACTCTTGTGGTATGCATGTATATGTGCAGACAAAACACTCAAAACGTAAAATACGTAAACAGATAAACCTTAAAAGAAAAAGACCCTGTCTCAAATCCCAAAATGAAGCAATAAGAATCAAATTCACCAGGTATTAGGGTAAGGCAGAAGAATGTTCTTCAAAAGCATTATTTAAGGATGGCTGTTTAAGAGGATCTGAATTCCGTACCCAGCTCCCACACTGAGCAGCTCACAACCTGTGGTAACTCCCTCTTCTGGCATACTCAAGTACTGCACTCATGTTGCGCAACTCACACTCACACTTATAGATACACATAATTAAAAACAAAAATCTTAGCCAGGCATGGTGGTGCACAGCTTAGTCCCAGCACTCAGGAGGCAGAGGCAGCTGGATCTCTGAGTTCAAGGTCAGCCTGGTCTACACAGAGAGTTCCAAGACAGCCAGGGTTGCATAGAGAAACTTCGTCTAGCACACACACACACACACACACACACACACACACACAATGATTTGGACAAATGTGAAAGTATCTCCAGACAAGATACCTTTTCTAAAAAGGGGAGGGGAGCAGAGAGATTATTTATTTCCTTTTTGACTTTTTTTTTTTTTTTTTGGTTTTTCGAGACAGGGTTTCTCTGTGGCTTTGGAGGCTGTCCTGGAACTCGCTCTGTAGTCCAGGCATGTCTTGAACTCACAGAGATCCGCCTGCCTCTGCCTCCCGAGTGCTGGGATTAAAGGTGTGCGCCACCAACGCCCGGCTGTCCTTTTTGACTTTTTGAGACATGATTTCACTGTGTGTCTCTGCTTGTCCCGGAACTCACAGAGATCCACCCCCCTCTGCCTACTGCATGCTGGGATTAAAGGCACGTGCCACCACTGCCCGGTGTAGATTGATATTTGATAACCAGAAGTAAACAAGTCTAGCCTGGAACTCCCTGAAAAGAACATTGTTTCGGACACCAGTCTCTGGAAATTGTTTTAACTTGTATGTGGGCTTAAAATAAGGGAAAAATACTTTAAAATTTTTTATGCGTCTGGGTATTTTGCCTGCATATATGCACCTTGTGCGTGCAGAGCCAGAGAGACTAAGAGAGGATCTGGAATTATAGACGGGTCTGAGATGCCATATGGTTGCTGGGACTGAAACCCAGGTCCTCTGCAAGAGCCGCCAGTGTTCTTTGTCACTGAGTTAGAGGCAGGGGGACCTGGGACAATGGAACCGATCAATGAGCAGACTAAGGTCTCATGCAACAGCCAACTTCATTCAGAGCCCCGACAGCTGAGGGTTAGGTAAGGTCACCCGAGTAACATTCCCACGAGTTCAGGCTGTATAGAAGCACAAGCACAAGCCACACGTGGCAAAAACGTGTTTTCCCATTGAGGCATAGAAACGATAGCCTAACATTTACGTGAATAACATCAGCACATCAACACGCAATAAGAAGTAACCGGAAGTAAACTTACTCTTTCCGCTACACCTGGGAGGAGCATGAAAAAACATTTTTTTTTTTTTGTTTTTTGTTGTTTTTGGAGACAGGGTTTCTCTGTATTGTTTTGGAGGCTGTCCTGGAACTCGCTCTGTAGACCAGGCTGGCCTCGAACTCACAGAGACCCACCTGCCTCTGTCACCCCAGTGCTGGGATTAAAGGTGTGCGCCACCAACGCCAGGCTAATTCCGAGTTGACTGAGGTCACCAGACTCTTGTGTTGTTTTCTTGGACTGTTCCCACGAGCACTCCAAAGTCTCCTCACTGGACTTTTTTTAAAAAAAGATTTTATTTATGTATGTATACATACTCTTATGTATGTATACAGTGTTCTTCCTGCATGTCTGCCTACAGGCCAGAAGAGGGCACCAGATTGAACTGTAGATGGTTGTGAGCCACCATATGGTTGCTGGGAATTGAACTCGGGACCTCTGCAGGAGCAGCCAGTGCTCTTAACCACTGAGCCACTTCTCCGGTCCCTGGTGCATGGACTTTACCAATGTTAAACTGTCCTGTTCTTCAGAGCTATCCCCCAGGGCCTCAGCGGGCTTCCAAGGGAATCTCTTCCCCGGGGAAGAAAAGCCCTTAAGGGAAGCGGCAAAGCAGGAGCAGGGGAATTGGCCACATGGACCCAGGACATCTTGAACTTATTCTTGGAAGGTGTAAGTTTGAGGTTCTCTGCTAATGAGGAGACATAAAAAACAGTCTGGTGTAGGTTTTAAAGATTCACAAGACACCTTAAGAATAGCTGCCCGGCGACTGCGTTATCGACACTGGAGTTGGGAGCCTGGGAAGGGCGGGTGTTAGGTTACAAAGCCTGTACCCAGACTTATTGACCCATCCTCCCAGAGTGCAGCCGGAGGTGATGGCTTTTTCCCTCCCTCCTTCCCACCTCTTTCTGTTTTCTTCTTCTTCTTATTTCTTCTGTATAATTTTTTAAAAAATATTTATTGCCGAGCGTTGGTGGCACATGCCTTTAATCCCAGCACTTGGGAGGCAGAGGCAGGTGGATCTCAGTGAGTTCGAGACCAGCCTGGTCTACAAGATCTAGTTCCAGGACAGCCTCCAAAGCCACAGAGAAACCCTGCCTCGAAAAAACAAAAACAAAAAAATAACAAAACAAAACAAACAAAAAAAATATGTATTTATTTTGTGTAGTGTTCTGCCTGCATGCAGGCCGCTAGAGGGCACCAGATCTCGTTTCTCGTTATAGATGGCTGTGAGCCACCCTGTGGTTTCTGGGAATTGAACTCGGGACCCCTGGAAGAACAGCCAGTGCTCTTAACTGTTCAGGTCATCAGGCTTGGCGTCCATCATCTTTATCAGTTGAACCCTCTCCTTTTCTTCCTTTCTTGCCTTCTCCTTCCTCCCTCTCTACTCCTCTGGTTTCTTTTTAAAAAATCTTTATTTTTACACGTATGAATGTTTTGCCTGCTTGTATGTCTGTGTTTCATGCATGCAAGTGCCCCTAGAGACTGGAAGAGGATGTTGGATCCCCTGGAACAGGAGTTACAGATGGTTGTGAGTCACCATGTGGGTGCTGGGAACTGAACGTGGGTCCTCTGGATGCGCAGCCTGTGCTTTTAACCACTGAGCCATCGCTCTAGTGCCCTCCTGCCCCCCCCCCCACTGCCCACTGTTATTTGAGACAAAGTCTCACTGTGTTGCCCTGACTGACCTGGAACCGGCTTGCAATCCTCCTGCCTCTGCCTTTAGAGTTCTGGTTTCACAGGCACACACCACTAAGCTCAGCTTCTCTCCCGACCTCTTTGCTCCTCTCTCTCTCTTCCTTCCCTCCCTCTTCTCATCCCCTTTAAAATAAAAGATTATCTTTTTACATTTATTTTATGTGCATCGGTGTGAAAGTGTCAGATTTCCTGGAACTGGAGTTACAGACAGTTGGGAGCTGCCATGCAGGTGCTGGGAATTGAACCTGGGTCCTCTGGAAGAGCAGCCACTGCTCTTAACTGCTGAGCCATCTCTCCAACCCCAGGTGTATGTGTGTGTGTGTGTGTGTGTGTGTGTGTACACGTGTAAATACAGGTACCCTTGTTGGGGAAGTCCTTTGTCAATAAAGCACTGTTGAGCCAATAGGAATCTAGATAGGTGGGACTAGGAGTCCAGGAGGATTCTGGGAAAGAGAAACACGAGGAGATTCGAGATGTAACCGCCATGGGGTAGGAAGCCCGGAACTATTCTCCGGTAAGAGAAATACTTAGATTAACAATTATGGGGTAATTACTTAAGTCAGAGCTAGCCAGTAAGAAACAAGCAAGGCCAACAGCTTCATAATTAATATAGCCTCCTGTGTGTTTATTTGGGACTCATGCGGCTCTAGAACCAGGCTGGCAGGAAGGCTTCTCTCAAAGAAAAAGCTTCTCTTAACATATACCCTGGTAAGCCAGAAAAGGGCGTCAGATCCTAGAGCCTGATTACAGACTTTGGTAGCTGCTGGACTGGATTTTGGGAGCCAAAGTAGGGTTTTCTGGAGCCCAGCAATGTGTCTAACCCCCTGAGCCATCTCTCCAGCCTCACCCCACCCTTTTCTCTTGGCTTGCATTCCATGTGTAGCTAAGGAAAACCTTAAACTTTTTGCATGGCATCGTTGTTTGTTTTGAGACAGGATTTTGTTACGTAGTCTTGGTTGGCCTGCAACCGCCGTGTAGACCGGGCTGGCCTGAAGTCCACCTTCCTCTGCCTGCTGAGTGCTGGCATTAAAGGCGGGCGCCATGTCTGGTGGGGCTGACCTTGACTTCTGATCCTCTGGCATCTGCCTCTTAGGTATCAGTTGACAGGATCTTGTCACCACACTTTCTTTTTCTAAATTTACTTACATCTATCTACCATTCTGTGTATCTGTTATCTATTTATCACTCTATCTGTCTGTGTATCTATCTATGTATCTATCTAATACTGTATCTATCATTGTATCTATTTATCATTGTATCTATCATTGTATCTATTATCTAACATTGTATCTATTTATCTAACATTGTATCTGTCAATCAATCTACCTACCTATCATTCTATCAATCTATCATCCTGTTATTGTATCTATCTATCATTGTATCTATCTATCTATCATTATATCTATCTATCTTTGTATCTTTCCACCTCTCTATCTTCATCATCATCTATATGGTGTGTGTGTGTATGCGTCAATGTGTGTGATGTATGTGTAGAAGCAAGTATGCCGCTGTGTGTGTGGAGGTCTGACTACAACCTCTGGGGGTCGGTTCTCTCATTTCACCATGTAGGTTCCAGCGATCAAAGCTCCTCAGGTTTAGCAGCACGAGTCTCTCTACACAGAACCATCTCACCGCCCCGCCCTGCTGCTTCTTAGCAACACCAAGAACAACAGCATCATCTTGAAGTGTCCCCATCAGGCATTCCGGTCTTCATTATTTTCCTCCTGATGACTTCCAGCATTCTCTTCTTGTCTTCTTTCTCTCCCTTGTCCCAAGGACACGCAGTTGGGTGCCCATAAGTTAAATATATGTATGCCACAACGCTCTTGTATTATTAGATGAGGAAGAGCAGGTGCCAGCGCAACCTATATTTAGGAAGACTGCTTTGTGGGGGAAATGTATTTGCATGAGGAAAATTCTGGAAGGAAGCATAAAAATGCAAATGGAATTTGACTGGCTGATGTTCACTTGGCCCTCTGCTCGCTTCTCTGGCTCCTCTCATCATCCGCTCTTCTCACAATCGCCGCCATTGTCAGGGCGCATTTGGCTGCCAGGCATCGGAGCCCAATCAAGAGAGGCTTGTGGGGGAATTCAGGAACTTCCGAGGGCCATTTACTCCTCAGGAACAGGGACTTATTTGTGCTCCTCATTCCGTTTTGTTGAATACATCTTCGGGTTGGCACAACAAAAATATGAATCCAAGCTGCTCCTTAGAGTCCCGGGGAGGGAGAGGAGGTTACTGCCTTTGTGCCGTCTCTGCCTGTTTCTTCCATTTCCCAGTAGCTCAAGTTCCTTTCCTTCCCTTTCCCTCCCTCTCCTCTTCCTTCATTTCCATTTCTATCTCTGTTTGGTTGGGGGGGGGGACAGGTAAGACAGTGTCTTGCTGTGTAGCCGCTGCTGGCCTGGTATTCACCACGTGACCCGAGCTGATCCCGAACGTCTTATGATTGTGTGCACTCGTGTGGCAACCGGATCTTAGCCCTACAGTGTCCTTCTCCAGGAGCTGTCCACTGGAGCTGGGGAGAAAACCAGTTGGCAAGCCCCAGGCATCCATCTGTGCCCACCCTCCCGGTGTCCCTGTCCCTGATTCTGTGTACACATGCTAGGGATCCAACTCGTGTCACCAAGCTTGGGTGCTGAAGACTTTACTGACGACACTGTGTTCCCAGCCGACTTTATTACATGTTATTGAGACGGGGTCTCATGTAGCATAGGCTGGTGTTGAACCCCTGGTCTTTCCACATCTGCTTCATAAGGACTGAAATTAAAGGCGGGGGCCATACTCGTCTTGGCCCCGCCCTTTTGATCTGAGCTACACACTACAATGCCCAAGCCCGTCTCTACTCCTGTTCTTTCTCCCTCCAACTTTCCTTCCACGGTGACTGACGAGCTAGTACAAAGCTTGCACTGCAGAGGCAGACACTAAGCCAAGGAGAGCTTCCTTAAAATCAGTGTCTGATCCGTCGTTCGCCTGACCTGCACGTGTGATTTCGCTACACACTCGTGCACAAGCGTACACATGCGCGCGCACACACACACACACCACAAATAAATAGGTAAATAAAAAGGGGGGTGGAGAGATGGCTCAGCGGTTAAGAGCAGTGGCTGCTCTTCCAGAGGACCTGGGTTCAATTCCCAGCACCCACAGGACAGCTCACAACTGTCTGTAACTCCAGTTCCAGGGGCTCTGGCGTCTCTACACAGACATACATGCAGGAAATACACCACATAAAAAAATAAACAAATCTAAAACAAATAAATAACGGCTCAGAGATGGCTCAGAGGTTAAGAGCACTGACTGCTCTTCCAGAGGTCCTGAGTGGCTCACAACCATCTGTAATGAGATCTGGTGCCCTCTTCCGGCCTGCAAGGATACACGCAGGCAGAACACTATGCATAACAAATAATCAATCTTTAAAAAAATAAACAAGTCGCCGGGCGTTGGTGGCGCACACCTTTAATCCCAGCACTCGGGAGGCAGAGGCAGGCGGATCTCTGGGAGTTCGAGGCCAGCCTGGTCTACAGAGCGAGTTCCAGGACAGGCTCTAAAAAACAACACAGAGAAACCCTATCTTCAAAAACAAACAAATAAACAAACAAGAATGAAGACTGAATGAACCGCAGGCAGGAAGCAGTATTCCTCCATGGCACCTGCTTTTCTTCCTGTCCCCGAGCTCCTTCCCTGTCTTGCCTCAGTAATGAACTTGGAAGTTTGAAGCGGAATTGGAAGTTTGAAGCGGAAACAAACCCTTTCCTCCCCAAGCTGGTGCTTATCACAGCAAGAGAAGCCAATCAGAACATAATTCAGTGCCTTGAATGAGGGGGAAACAATGGCAGGGGAAATGCTTGCCGCTTTTCAGACGAACAGGCACTTCAAAGGAACATACCTTCCCACTCCGGCTTTGAATAGCATCCTCAGAAGACATGTTGGTGGCAGCCCTGCCATCGATAACGGTGGATGAAAGCTCAAGGTCTGCTTGGGCTATAGAGCAAGTTCAAAGCCAGCCTGGCAACTTAGTAACGGCCTGGCTTAAAATTAAAAATATTGCGTTTATTTATTTATTTGTTGTTGTTTGTTTCATTTTAAGACAGGGTTTCTCTGTGTAGCCCTGGCTGTCCTGGAACTTGCTTTGTAAACCAGGCTGGGCTCAAACTCGGATATCTGCCTGTCTCTATTTCTCAAGGGCTGAGATTAAAGGTGTGTGCCACCTCTGCCTGGTCCAAAAAAAAATTTAAAGAAAAATAAAGGCTGGAAATAAGGCTCATTGGTACAAAACCTGTTTAGCATGCATGAGGTCCTACATCCAACCCTTACTACTACATACGCAGGGCCAGACACACACACACACACACACACACACACAGTGTAGGTAAACAAAGTATTAAACACTGAAGGAGTTGGAGAGACAGAGTGTTCAGAGCACTAGTTGATCTTGCAGAGGACCAAGTTTGACATCAAGCACCCACATGGTGGCTCACAACTATCTATAGCTCTAGTTCCAGAGGACCTTACATCCTCTTCTGAACTCTGAGGGCACCAGGCAGGCATGTGGCACACAGATATTCATGCAGGCAAGACACTCATATATATGGGTTCAGGCATTACGCCCTGTTACCTGGCAGAATTCACTCAGGCAGCACTCTGGCCAGCCCAGAGTTCCCTGAGAACCAGTCTGCCCCCAGGTGCAAAGGACCCCTTTAAAGGACTGAGCCCTGCCCGCTTAGGCTTCTCATCATTCTCCTCATCTCTCTCTCTCTCCCATCTCATCCTCTCTTCGCTCTCATCTTCCTCTCCCTCTCTCTCATGTGTGTCTCCACCCTTTCAGTCTCGCTATAACAAATATGGTTAATATGCTCTCCATGGCTTGTGCTCCGTCCATTGTGCCGGCCCTTATTCCATAAATAACAACATATATATATATATATACATATACATATACACACATATATATGGTGCTATATATATAACCATATGTACTATATACTTTTATATTTTTTACATGTTTTACACTGTATATATTTTAATTACATGCATATCATATATATATAATAAAAAAAAAGAAACAAAGCAAAACCAAGAAGTAAAAAGCACATTAAGACGACCTTTTCCTGACTCTTCAGCTTCATGGGTCCCAAGGCAAGGGGCTTTCTGGGAACATCTTTACAAGTTCCTCCCTTGACACGTGTCAGTATGCGTTTGGCCAGATCTATACTCTTATCCACTACACGTGTTGGGGGGGGGAGGCCCCCAATTCCCCAGTGAACGAGCGAGAAGAAACCCTGCAGACTGCGCGGATCAGGAAAAAACCAGCTGTTTATTCCAAAACCAAAAACACCCCCACCCTACACCCCGCACCAGGTGCCCGCTCTTCTTGCTGTCCTCACCAGGAAGTTGAAGGCGGGTCCAGCACTGGAAGGAAGAGAGGGGGAGGGGAGGGTCCTCTGGTGCTCCCCTCTGCAAGCCCCCGGTCAGAAGGGGAGACGCTTTCCTTCGAGGCAGGGCGCGCCCTGCCCCGGGTGTTGGTGTGTACTGGGGAGCAGAGGGACAGCCGGGTCCCAGCTTTGGAAGCGTTGTGGTGGTAGTGGGGGTGTGTGTGTGTGAGCAGCGCCTGCTTGCCCACCCTCAAGACCTCGTCCCACTATGGCTTTATTGAGATAATAGGTCAAAGCTCCAGGGTCGGGCAGATGAATGGAGGGTGGAGGCTGGGGGAGGGAGGGGGAAGAGGGGGAAGGAGAGAGAGGGAGGGAGGGAGGGAGACAGAGAGAGAGAGAAAGAGAGAGAGGAAGAGAGGGAAGGAGAGAGAGGGAGGGAGAGAGAGGAAGAGAGAGGGAGAGGGGGGGAAGAGAGGGAGGGAGGGAGAGGGAAGGAGAGGGAGGGGGGAGGAGAAGGAGGGAGGGAGGAGAGAGAGAGAGAGAGAGAGAGAGAGAGAGAGAGAGAGAGAGAGAGAGAGAGAGAGAGAGAGAGAGAGAGAGAGAGAGAGAGAGAGAGGAGCTGAAAGCTCCCCATCCCCGCCGAAGCTGGGGGCGAGGAAAGCTGTGTGTTCCGTGGGGGTGTTAAGCGCGCTCGCTCGCTCGCTCACTGCTCGCTCGAGGGGAGGCCCTCGAAAGGATGGGGAGCCCACGGACCGTCTATTAGCCGGGAGACTGAAAACCTGGCGCTGGAGTTTGGGAGGACTGGTGGTAACCTCCTACTTTCCTCAATGGTGACACCCTGGCACCGTGGATCCCACCCAGGCTCTTGGCGAGAAGGGATGAACACAGAGGCCAATATTTGGCGGGGAGAGAGGGTGTGAGAGGGGGAGGGCGGCCCAGAGGAGGGAGGAGAGGCCCCCTCCTCGCCTTGGGGGCTGGGAGGGGGCCATGTAGCCCTTTAAGAGTGGGGGATGGCCGCCCGCCTGAAACATGGCTATATGTACAGAGACCTGTGTGGGGGAGGGGTCAAATTGTGCACTGGCTGTCAGGGACTCCCTGAAGCCCCTGGGTACTCCCTAGTATGTTAGGGAGAGGGGTGAAGGAGCACCCTTCTTGGCCTTGGCAGCGGCCATTGCTCTCGGCTACGCCCACCCAGGAACTGGCCAGTAAGTGGTTTATCAGCTGTGGCAACTTCCCGCAGGCCAAGAGTCTCTGAAGAGGGTTTGGCCCAAGCTAGCGAGTTCTGATCCCCATGGGGCGGGTCCAGGTAACAGGGATTAGGTGGGGGTGGGGTAGTGATGCCGTCCAAGCACTGGGGAGCCCCCTGCCTCTGCTACTGCTGTGGAGGGGTCACGGGTTGACCCTGTCACCGATCAGATGGCCGGGTGACTGGACAGTGGTGATACAAGGAAGAGTTTGGCTGCACTCACCAGTGGGCAAAGGCCGAGGAAGTCGGGGAAGCCGACCCAGGTGTCTGTCCGGATCAGGAGGGAGGCAGTGACGTCATCAGGGGTCGGAGTGTGTGTGCACACGTGCGTGCGTGCACGTGTGTCATTATCGGAGGGAGGCAGCTGGCTCCGCGCTAGTCCGTTGGAGGGAGTGGGAGATGGCCTGTTGTGCTGGTTCCCCTGAAGGGAGGAACTGTAAATGCCACGAGACCCCAGAGGACAACTGAAACACAGCCTCTCACCCCATTTGGACCCTAAGACGGTGGATCCCGACAGACGGCACACACGTGCCATGGGTCCCGGAAGATGAGGATGCAGAGATCCGGGTGACGATGACACATCGTTTTAACGTGGGTTCTGGGGGGGTGACGACACCATGGCTATGGTGGACCCCAAGGGTAATGACATCACTGGATCTCAGGGAAGCCTAGGTCATGGAGACACCGGGGTTAAAGCGGGGCCTGGGAGATGAAGACACCATTGGCTGCTATGGCTGATTGGAGGTGACGGCACCATGGTTACGGTAAATCCTGATGAATCGAGATGGGACAGGGCTGACATGCGGCCTGGCAGGTGATGACGCTACGACTCTCGTGGGCTCTTGTAGACTGTAATTGTGATACTATTAAATGGATCCAGGTGTGACGGAGAATGGTTGCATGAATCCAGGGACACCACCGTGGATTTCATGAGGTGGTGACATCATAGCTCTGGTGGCTACTGAGACATGAAGACATGGTTAAAGTGATCCCGGGAGATGACAACCCTGCCATTATAAGGAATTCTGAGAAACACTGGCACTGCCAGGGCCACCAAGTCCTCTTAGAGAGTGCCACCACAAGGCATAATGGGTATTGGAAGGTAAGGACATCATTGGTCACGGCACAGTTGGGGAGACAGGAACACCATGGTTGTAGTGGCTCCTGGGAGGTGAGGACAGCATGGTGGGGATTGATTCTGATGGATCCTGTAAGACGAAGAAGACTGTGTGTTTGTGGGGATGGATCCTGGGAGACGATGAGGTAAGCATGTTGCGATGGATTCTGGGAGGTGATGAGAACATGTTTGTGTAGATGCTGGCACATCATGATAGGTCATGGGAGATGATGATGACATGGTATGTGATGACACCATGGTTGTGAGGAATCTTGGGACGCAATGGTGACACAGTTAGTGGTGGTAATTCCTGGTAGGCAACGATATGCTAGTTGAGGTGAGTCTTCTGGAATCCTGGGAAATGACATGGTTAACACTGGACCCCAACTGCTATGCCATCATGAAAGGAGGACACTGGGTAGCATTGGTGATGTCATTGGCAACAATCAGCAACACATACACCCCAACCCTCCCCCTTTGTCAGGAGATGGGAGCTCTGTCAACAGAGTTGATGTCTTTAGATATGGCAGAAAGACGTGATGCCAGTCTTTGGCCCACCTATGAGTCCCAGGATTTTAGAAGCCTCATGGATCAAAGTGGCCTCCTTGGAGCTGAAGCTCATCCATGGGTGGTCATCCCCAAGGACTCACCACACAGGCCCAACCTTCCTTTAGAGGCAGGCAATGGTAGACATCATGTTGGCCATGTCCCTGGGGTCGTGGGAAGAAGCCATGGAGCTAAGTTATAGGGAAGCGAGACAAGGGCTCTGATGACATAATCACTACTGGCGGTCATCTGGAGTGGGGGGTGCCTCTGAGAAGGAAACCCTTTACGACGATGTCCAAACAATGGAGGGCATCATCACCAGCCTCCCGTAGAAAGATCTTGTCTTGGCATCCCCAGTGCTGACAACCTCATATTACACCTCATGTAAGGCTACTTCCCCTGGCATCTTCCGGAATGGTCTGGGGCTGGGATAATGCCCGACTTTCTCACAACAGGGCAGAGCAGTAGAGGTGTCTCCCGGTGTCGTTTCCAAGGGCATGGTAACTGGTGGTCACCCCCAGAAGGGTCTCATCCCGTAGAGGTCCCCGGAACAGGTGGCCATGTCTGGTAATGACATCGAGTGAAGAGGCACAGTCCCTGTGATGGCGCCGTCGGGTAAGGCACCCATTCTGGTGATGGCGTCACAGGAAGGAGGCAACATCCTGTGACAACGTTGTGGAAAGGAGGCCTAATCTTTAGTGAGGACACAGATGGCCGGGCATGGTCCCCTGCAATGTGTCCCAGGGAAATGGCTTCGTCTGTAGTCATGGCATTATGGGATGGAGGCGTCTTCTCCATAGCAGAGAAACGTTTTATTTTTCCTGTGATGACAATTTTAAGAGGCCCTGGCGATCAGGGTGACATCAAGGCGTGCGAGAACTGTCTCTCTGGTGACATCGCAGGAAGAAATCTTTGCTTCTAGGGATGACGGGATGGGACAAGGCATTGTCTGTGGTGACATCACAGGAAAGGAGTATCTGTGGCGATGTCATGCAAAATGGACACAGCCTCTAGTGATGACCTCACGGGCAGGCCTCTTCCTCTGTGGTGACCTCATCGGAAGGAGGTTTAGTCCCTGCGACGGCATCAGACAGCACAGACATATTTGCCAGCGATGACCTCATGTACAGGCCTCTTCCTCTGTGATGACATCATGGGAAGGAGGCCTTGGTTCAAACAGTGACAAAGTAGGAAGAGAGATCTCATCTACTGCGACATCCCAAAAGGAGGCATGGTCTCCGATCCAAGGGCCCCGTCGACCCTTGGTGTGTATGGTAAGCCTGTGATGGAGATCTGGGCCGGGAGGAGGGGGCCGCAGAAGCCACAGCCCCCAGCGCTCCATCCGGGCCTCAGACAGTCACTTCGTTCTTGCTGGCAGTGCGCAGGTGCTGTGGCAGGTGGTGGCCGGGAATGAACTGAAGTTGCTCCAGGGTGCCCTGGCGCTGGAAGGGTGGCCTGCGGGCCAGTGTGCCCCCGCCCCCACCTGCATCGGACATCCAGGCTGGCTGAGGGGAGCCGTGAAGGGCATGGTGATGGTGGGCATGCAGGCCCGACGGAGGCAGCCCGTGCAGCGGTGTGGGGGGGCCCCCGGGCCCCAGCAGCAGGTTGGAGTGTGAGGCAGCCAGGCTGGCCCGGGTGGTGGGATCCGGGGGCAGTGCTGGGCTTCGCGGGGGTGACAGCAGGTGCTCTCGACTCTGGCGAAGGGCCTCCGGCGAGGACAGCAGCAGGTGCTCCTGAGACACCAGACGGGCTCGAGGCAGTGTGAACTCATAGCGGGAAGCTCGGCCATCACCCAGCAGGTGCTCCTGGGACATAACCCGCCGGGGGTTGGGTGCCGGTGCCAGGCCCAGCTCCTCGGGACCACCCCAGCCATCCATGCGGTAGCCGCCTCCAGTGCCAGGCCGCCGGAGTGCATGCAAAGGCAGGGTCCCACGGGGCATCTCCAGATGTCTGCGCTTCAGGTAGGCTTCGTCCAGATCTTTCTCAGCTGGAGGAGAAAAGAGAGAAAGAAGATCCTTTGACAACCTGGAGTCTTCCAATCCGCGCTCCACCAGGGCAGCACCCAGGAGGTGTTTTTGTTGTTTGTTTGTTTGTTTTTCGAGACAGGGTTTCTCTGTGGCTTTGGAGGCTGTCCTGGAACTAGCTCTTGTAGACCAGGCTGGTCTCGAATTCACAGAGATCCGCCTGCCTCTGCCTCCCTAGTGCTGGGATTAAAGGCGTGCGCCACCAATGCCCGGTGGAAGACTGGAATCTTTTGAGCTCCCTACCACCCCGACTGCCGACTGAGGAACTGACCCCCCCCTCATGGCAAGCCATTGGCTGAGTTCCCCTTCATCAGGCTCACCCAATCTCTTGAGAGACGAGTAGCGATTCAGTTCTGATTTCACAGCAGCCTCATAGGATGGGGGAAGATGCGAGAGGTTGTGGAAGGATCGAGAGCAGGACAGTGTGGAATAGTGCAGGTTGGGGCTGGGTGGCGGCATGGCTCGCCAGTCTGTGTGGCAGGGGGAAGACCTGGTTAGTGCAGCCCTCCTCCCTCAGACCCAGGATCCCAGAGTCCAGCCCTTGTCCCTCAGATCCAGGATCCCAGAGCCCAGCCCTCCTCCCTCGGACCCAGAATCCCAGAGTCCAGCCCTCCTCCCTCGGGCCCAGGATCCCAGAGTCCAGCCCTCCTCCCTCGGGCCCAGGATCCCAGAGTCCAGCCCTCGTCCCTCAGACCCAGGTCCCTGAGTCCAGCCCTCCTCCCTCAGACCCAGGATCCCAGAGTCCAGACCCCTCCTTTAGACCCAGAGAACCATAGCCCAGCCCTCCTCTCTCAGACCCAGGGACCCATAGCCCAGCCCTCCTCCCTCAGACCCAGGGACCCATAGCCCAACCCTCCTCCCTCAGACCCAGAAGTTCAGATCCTAGCTCTCCTCCCTCAAGCCCAAAGGTCTAGATTCCATCCCACCCACTTCAGACAGAGGAATTCAGGTCTTACCCTCCTTCCTTAGTCCCTTAGACCCAGGAGTCCACCCCTCCACCCTGCCCTCTTCTTCATTCAGACTGGAGTCCTCATTCCAACCCTCTCCTCCCTTAGATCTGGGATTTCAGCTCCCAGCCTCCTCTCTCAAACGGGGGGGGGTGTCCATGTTCTAACCATCCTCCCTCGGACCCGAGATTTCGGTCTCCAGCCTTCCTCCTTCAGAGGTCTAGGGCTTGGGAGGCGAGAGATCTGGGGTTCTAACCAGCAAAAGCCCCAACCTTTAGGAGCTCCTCCTTTCCCACCACAGACAGGGTTGTGGTTGAGGATATCACATTCCAGATTGGGGACCGCTGGCATTTGTCAGCACCCACTGATTCCTGGCCCCAGCTGGGGATGCATTCCACGCATCTTCCCAAAACTTGACAGGAAGGAGATCACCACTTCCGGTGTCCTCTCGAGGACACTGCAGCTGCCTTGGTTGTGGCCAGCCCCACGTGAGCAGCGGCTCACAGGGGCTCTTACTGGGGCTCCACCCAGCACCAGGCTGGGGCTGCCCACAGTGAGGGCTTGAAGGACCCCGACTCCCAGGGCGCCTCGGCCCTCTGCGTACCCAGTGTGGCAGCACGGTGCTTGGGGCTGTTGACGTTGTAGTGCAGGTTATCTGAGGGACCGAGAAGGTAGGTGACGTCACTGTCATCGCCATCCCAGCTGGCACTCCTACCCGGAAGTGTGTCACTTCTGGCTCCCAGTTCAGTACAGCTCCCACCCCCGTCATTAGAGCCCCGCAGGTCGACCAGTACTCCCATCGAGGAAACAGAGGATGCGGGCTCAGGGTCATGGCTGGGGAGTGAGATGTCCCTCGTCCATATTCACCCCAATATCCAGGTCAGAACTCCATGCCACCCCTTTTCCTCTCTCCACTCAGGCCTGGTGCCCCCCCCCACTCCACATCGCTGCCTTGACAGGCACTTGCTGTCAGATAAGCCTGTTTACCATCTTCCCAGGCCACATTAAGGCGGGAAGACCCACAGCGGCTGTCGCCCTGGCACTCAGATGCCTTCCACGGTTCACCAAGTCCCAGAGGGGAAGTGGGCCGTGGGGTGGGGTCTGAGGCTTGCCACAGGGCTTTTGCACATTCTGTAATGCTGGCCTCAATGCCTTGAATCTCTTCCTCCCCCTCTTTGCCTGGAGAATGACACCTCCTTCAAGATCTAGCTTGAGGCTTCCCAGAGTGGCTCACGACTGCAGCCCCGGCACATAGGAGGCTGAAGCAGAAGAACCGTCATGAATTCAGGGCCAGCCCAGGCTACAGGAGTTCCAGGTAGCCTATGGCACAGCCTGATGCTGTGACTCGAGCATCTAATCCTAGCACTTGAAAGACTTGGAAGGAGGATCAGAAACTTCCTGCTAGGGGTTGGGGGGAGGGGGTGGCGCACACCCTTAATCCCAGCACTCGGGGAGGCAGAGGCAGGTGGATCTCTGTGAGTTCGAGGCCAGCTTGGTCTACAAGTGCGAGTTCCAGGACAGGTTCCAAAGCTACACAGAAAAACTCTAACAAAACAAAATAATAATAAAAAAAAGCCACCAAAAAAACCCCAAAACAAGTTCAGCTATATAGGGAGTTTGAAGCCCCGCCTAGTACATGAGACTTTATCTGAAAACGAAAACAAAAATGTCAGCCGGGCGTTGGTGGCGCACGCCTTTAATCCCAGCACTCGGGAGGTAGAGGCAGGGGGATCTCCATGAGTTCGAGGCCAGCCTGGTCTACACAGCGAGTTCCAGGATAGCCTCCAAATAATACAGAGAAACCCTGTCTCAAAAAACAGAACAAAACAAACAAAGAAAACAAAAAGCAAAAATATCCCCTTGTTATTACTATTGAAAATCATCTCCTCCCACCAGGACAGTGGTGGTGCTCGCCTTTGATCCCAGTTCTTGGGAGGTAGAGGCAGGAAGATCTCTGAGTTAGAGGCCAGCCTGGTACAGAGAAAATTCCAGAACAGCCAGGGCTACAAGGAGAGACACTGCTGTCTCAAAAAAAAAAAAAAGTCATCTCCTCCCTTCACCCCTGACCCAGCTCAGACCCTCTTCTATTATTACACGGGCTATAACCCCAGCTTCCAGAATCTCTTCCCTTAACATGGGTTACAGTGTCCAGAACATAGTTCTTTATCTATCTATCTGGTATATATTTTAGGGTCATATGTATATGTATGTACACACAAATATATATATATATATATATATATATATATATATATATATATATATATATATATATTTATTTATTTATGGTCACTGAGTAACCCTGGCTGGCCTTGAACTCACAGAGATCCGCCTTCTTTTGCCACCCGAGTGCTGAGATCAAAAGCGTGCGTCACCAGGCCTGACTTCCTTTTTACATTTTTCCAGGTTGGAGACGGAAGCCAGAGCCCTATGTGTGCTAGGTAAACACCCTACCACTGAACCACATCCCCAGGTCCCTCCGTGTGGGATGCTGGGCGAGTGGCCTACCCACGGGTTCCATCGCCAGCTCCTATTGGTCCATTCTACCCCCGAGCTGCATCCTACCCCTTGGTTTGCTGAGACAGGATCTTGCTATTTAACCCCCGCCCCCCCCCCCCGCTGGTCCTCCAGCCTCTGCCTCCACTCAGAATCCTGAGGCAACAGCTTTGTGCTACAACCTCTAGCTGTGTAGCTTCCTGCTCGAAACACCTCAGTGGCTGCCCAGTGATTTCAGAGCCCTGTACCTCAGCTCAGCCTGGCACCGGACAAGTCTAGGACTCCAGGACGTTTGTGGTCTCGGGCCCATGCTCTGCTCCAGCCACCCCAGAGTTCCTGCAACCCCAGTTACTCCTCTCCCTGGGAAAAGCCCACACCGCCACCCTCTCACCGCCCTCCCCCATTTCCTGCCGCCAACAAGAGCGGGAGTTTTCTTGTCCATTGTGGCCTCTGGGAATTTTCTCAGGATGAGTGGGATGGGTTATGAAGGGAGAGACGAAAGGTCCAAGACTGATGGTGGAGACTGGAGTGGGACCGGAGAGTCACATGGGGGAGCGCAGAGCCAGAGATGAGGCTGCCTCCGTCGCTGGCACTCACCGAGGTTGGAGGACTTCATGGTGTTGTAAAGGTTCTTGGGCGTCCTGGGGGGCCCGCTCTCTGGGCCTCCTAGCCCTGGGGTCAGAGAACTGCTTCGAGCCCGGTCCGGGCGGGCTGCGGGTCCTGCTTGATGCCTCAGAATGTCCACCAGAGCTCTGAAAGTGGTAGATACGTGGATGGGTGGTCGGGAACTGGGGCGGGAGACAAGGAAGGCCCAGACCTCTCCCCCCACCCCTTATGCTCTTTTTGTTTGTTTTTGTTTTTCTGACATAGGGTTTCCTCCGTGTAACAGCCCTAGTTGTCCTGAAACTAGCTTTGTAGACCAGGCTGCACTCGAACTCACAGAGTTCCGCCTCCCTCAGCCTCCCCAGTCAGTGCTGGGATTAAAGGTGCACACCACCACCACCACCTCAGCTGCCCGGCTTCCTATGCTATTCTTTACGGAATCTGCAGTGCGGAGATGTTAGTATCCAGGCATCTGCACTGGCATGTCCTTGGGGTTCTGAAAGGACACACCCTCAGCTGCAGCCACTAAGAGCACCGCCTGTGCACATTAACTATGTTCCCTTTTAAAAGGGCCCCGCCCACCTCCATCCTTCTCCCTTTCTTTCTCTCCCTCTGTTCCCCCGGGCCTCTCTCCCTCACTCTCTCCCCCTCTTTCCTTTCTCCTCTCTCCTCCTGCTCCTGTCTCTGGAGGCTGGTCTCCCTTTATTCCTTTCCCCTTTTTATGATCCCTTTCCCTAATTAAAAAAAAAAATCCTCTGCTTGAACCCTGTCACATAGCATCTTTCATGCATCACTGTTTTATTTTTGTTTTTGTTTTTTTGTTGGAACAGGTATTCTCTGTAGCTTTGGAGGCTGTCCTGAAACTCGCTCTGTAGACCAGGCTGGTCTTGAACTCACAGAGATCCGCCTGCCTCTGCCTCCTGAGTGCTGGGATTAAAGGCTGCCGCATCGCTTTTCTTTTCTTTTTTTGGTTTTGTTTTTTTGTTTTGTTTTTTTTTTTTGTTTTGTTTTTTTCGAGACAGGGTTTCTCTGTATTGTTTTGGAGGCTTTCCTGGAACTAGCTCTTGTAGACCAGGCTGGCCTCGAACTCATAGAGATCCACCTGCCTCTGCCTCCCGAGTGCTGGGATTAAAGGCGTGCGCCACCAACGCCCGGCTGCATCGCTTTTTCATAAGTTACAGCAGAGATGTTCATCTTTGGCTAGGCACCTTCTTTTTTATGTGTTTATTTTAGTAGCCTGCATGCATGTCTGTGCACCATATGTAAGCTCAGTACCCATGGAGGCACTGGCTAGGCACCTTCTAATGTCAGCCTTCCTCGGCCATATTTCCTGCCTGACATATCCCTTCAAGAACTCCTTCTGTCGTCAGCCCACATTTTCCTGTGTGGCCTTGCCCCACCCACCGGGAACTTAGACCTATTGTTGTCTCTTGGGCGCCCTTCCTGGTTGCAATAAAAGATGCCCTACTCGCCAGGCGTTGGTGGCACACGCCTTTAATCCCAGCACTCCCAGAGGCAGAGGCAGGCGGATCTCTGAGTTCGAGGCTGGTCTGGTCTATACAGTGAGAGCCAGGACAGGCTCCAAACAATACAGAGAAACCATGTCCCCAAAAACCATTAAAAAAAAAAAAAAGGTGCCCTGCTAATTCACTTAGGCGGATCTCAAACTTTTGGAACTTTCTCTTCTCTGTAATTCTCCAAAGTAGACTTCCACCATACATTGTCCATCAGCCTGGAAGTCACTTTCTCCTGGTCTGCGGCTTCACCTTCCGTCCTTGTCCCAGTCCCCCCACACACACACAGATACACACACACACAGACACACACAGACACAGACACACACACAGACACACACACACAGACGCACACAGACAGACACAGACACACATACACACACACAGACACACACAGACACACACACACAGACAGACACACACACACACAGACACACACAGACATACACACAGACATACACACACACACAGACACACACACAGACACAGACACACACAGACACAGACACACATACACATACACACAGACAGACACAGACACACATACACATACACACACAGACACACACACACAGACATACACACACATAAACACACACAGACACATACAGACACACGTACACATACACACACAGAGACACAGACACAAAGACACACACAGACACACACACATACACACAGACACAGACACACACAGACACACACACAGACACATACACACACACACACACCCCAAGACACACCTCTGGAATGTTCCTTCTGCCCAGAATGATCTTCACACAGTAGCTGCCCGACTCTATCTCTAATTCCTTCTGGGTCCCGCTCAGACAGACTCTTGCTGATCTTCAGCAAACCCATCCCTCCCCCAAACCAACATTCCTTCCCCTAACACTTTTTTTGTTGTTGTTGTTGTTGTTTGTTTTGAGACAGGGTTTCTCTGTGTAGCCTTGGCTGCCTTGAAACTAACTCTGTAGACCAGGCTGGCATCGAACTCACAGAGATCCGCCTGCCTCTGCCTCCAGAGTGCTGAGATTAAAGGCGTGCGCCACCACTGCCCGGCTGCTGCCACAAATATTTAATGAGGACTTAGTCAGCTAGGACT
Organism: Mesocricetus auratus; assembly: GCF_017639785.1. Taxonomy (NCBI): domain Eukaryota; kingdom Metazoa; phylum Chordata; class Mammalia; order Rodentia; family Cricetidae; genus Mesocricetus; species Mesocricetus auratus. The sequence continues at coordinate 8,294,504 of NW_024429215.1, forward strand.
CTGCATGAATCAGCTCAGTTAATCTCTAGAATCCGAATAAACGGAGGTCGGTTCTCAGTCCTGTTGTCTATTCGAGGAAACCGAGGCACAGAGGCCCCACGCCACATAGCTCACAAACAGAATTCTTGGGCTTGGGACACAGGCTTATCCAGAAGGGCAGTGCTTGTGTTCCCCGGGTCCTGCTCCACAGAAAGTTTTTAAAGAAATACTGAATGAATGGCCTCGCCCATCCCAATTCTTCTCTTCAGCTAGGCCCGACTCCACCCACCCTTGTAGCCACGCCCCAACAGGCCCCGCCTTCCACCGAGCAAGCCCCGCCCCCAGGCCGGTTCCTGGACCTCTCACTGTGTAAACCCTGCCCATTAACCGGTTGCTTCCCCGCCCAGCATCACGGCGCCGCCTCCATCAGATTGCTTGGCCTCTCAAAGCCCCAGCTCCAGGCTCCCTCCTGCCCCTCCAAGCCCCACCGCGCACCTACCTGGGCACGTTGATCTCCCGGTGCGCCCTGGGCGCACGCGACGCCTTGCTGAAGGCCACTTTGGCACCGACGCCCACCGCCAGGGCGAAGCTGATGACTCCGCACACCACGTAGGCGGTGCTGCCCCCGGGACCCTCGCCTCCACGTCCCCCAGCGCCCCCGGCCCGGCCCCCTTCCAGCCACCCTGCCTGGCCCGGCCCGGGACCCCCTCCCGCACCCCCAGCGCCCCCGGCGCCTCCGGCTAGAGGAGGAGGCGTGGTAGCCCAGCGTGGCGTGTCGTAGTTGGAGCAGGAGGCCTGAGCCAGGCGCATGTGGCGGTGCTCGCAGCAAAAGCGGTAGTGGCAGGTGCCGCAGCAGAAGCGGTAGGAGCCGGTGCTGCAGTTGAAGGTGGCGTCGTACTGGCCCATGACATCGTAGTAGCCGTGGCAGAGCTCGGCCGGAGGGGGCGCCCGTGCCGCTGCGCCCGCGCCACCCGCGGAGCTGGTCTTGGTGGCGTTGGCACCGGTGCCCGCCGCGCTCCCGCCGCCCGCCAGAGCCCCGGTTAGGCGCCGCAGGTGCGCGAGGAGCGCAGGCAGCGGGCCCGGGGCCACTGCGCTCGTGTCGTTGGATGGGCGCGCCCTGGCTGGGCCGGCGGCGGAGGCCAGCAACGCGACGGTCCCGAGCAGCAGCAGGGTCCGCATGGTGCGCACCGGGACGCCAGGCTGCGGATCCAGGAGCCGAGCTGCAGGGATGGGAGGGGAGGGCAAAGGGAGCAAGGCGGGGGGGATGGGGGGAAGGGCGACGGGGGATGCGCAGCGGGAGGAAAGAAAGGTCGGAGGGGACGGGGGGGGCGTGCAGAAGTTATCAAGAAGGGAGGACTTGACGGAGAAGGAAGGTGTGAAGGCAGAAGGCGGAGGTGGGAGTTGAGGAAGATGTGTGGGAGGGGGGGCGAGTCGCAGCCAGGGACCCGCGGAATCCAGGAAGGAGGCAAAGGAATAAGGGAGGGAAACAGGAGAGAGGGAAGGAAGGAGGGAGGGACAGGAAAGAGAAGGTGTGGGGCAGCAGGGTAGTAGAGGAGGCAGGAGAAGCGAGGAGGGAGGAGGGAGAGGGAGAGGGAGAGAGAGAGAGAGAGAGAGAGAGAGAGAGAGAGAGAGAGAGAGAGAGAGAGAGAGAGAGAGAGAGAGAGAGAGAGAGAGAATATGAAAATTAGTTGAGAGTTAAGCCCGAGCCAAGCCTTGCTCGCTCTCGACATGGGGGCAGGGACACTGATACAGCACTCTGGAGGCGGGAGGCAGGAGGATTGAAGTTTGAGACCAATCTGAGCTATATAATTGAGTTCCGGGCCGGCCAAAGATACATAGGGAGACAAACTAACTAACTAACCCACAAAGGAAAGGTATCTTGGTGATGGGGACACAGCATAGTTAGGAACTACTGATTCATGGCTATTTGCTTCTCAATTTTGCAGACATGCCCTACCTCTTCACACACACACATGCAGGCACACATGCACGCACGCACACATGCACGCACATATGCACGTGCATGCACATGATTTCGTATACAAAAGTATCACTGCTGTTCACAGTTTTGGAAGAAACATATTTGACGTGGGGGTGATGAGAAGGGAAATGGGATTGGGGAGGTGGGTCAGAAAGGCAGGTCTAGTTATCTCCATGGCGACGGTCCAGTCAGGTCAGGAACAGGCCAGGGTGGGCAGGAGAAGATACGGGGGTGTAGAGACAGTCTGGCAGGGAGCCGGGAGAGTGGAGCCCCCCCCCAAGCGGGATAAGCCTCTCAGAGCGGGGGCTGCAGGCAGCAGGTTCTGGGTGGTTCTCCTCAGAGTCTCCCCCTCTTCTCGAACGGCATCTCGACAAACTTCAGGGAGACCAGCTGTCCAGGCGCTTCCTTCCTAGGCTCAGAGCAAAGGCTGTGCCCAGTGCATGGGACCGGGTCTCCGTCTGCAGACAATCCTTGGATCCATGCCTGAAGGTCCTGACCACCCTCCCGGAGCTGTCAGGAGCATCAAGAATGCAGCCTTGAATTAAGAAAGCAAGCCTACAGATTCCTGTGGGTCTAAGGTTTCAACCCTCTAGAGAGAAGAGGGAGATGCGAGACAGAATTGTCACATGCGCTTCAGACTGCTGAGGAGAGACACTGGGAAGTGACAGAGCTTAGGGAGCTAAAACAGCAAAAGAGGAAGGAAGGGGGTTGGGAGGTATTTAACTAAAAATCATTAGGTGATTTTATACTTTGTTCTGTCCACTGTGCGAGCGTGCGTGCCTGTGTGTGAGCCTGCTTGTGTGTGTGCACATGTGCTGCACATGTGCTGCGCACGTGTGTGTGTGTGTGTGTCAAAGTGCTAGAAGGCTGGGAAGGGAGATGGTTTTTGGGTGCTGGGTTTCCCCAAGATTTAGCACTCTTATGACATGGAGTCTCAACTTTTTTGTTTTCCAAGGTTTCTCTGTGTAGCCCTGGCTGTCCTGGAACTCACTCTGTAGACCAGGCTGTGCTCAAACTTAGAGATCCGGGATTAAAGGCGTGCGCCACTACTGTTCTGGATTCCACTTGTTTTTCTCTCACAGAGTCTCACTCTAATTCAGCCTGTCCTTTAACTCACCACGTTGCCCAGGCTAGCTTTAAACCAATGAATGATTCTCCTGCCTCAGCTTCCCTAGTGTTGGGATTAAGGGTGCATGAATGCATTTTCTCCCTCTCTCTCCCTCTCTCTTTCCATCCATCCCTTCCTCCTTTCTCCCTCCCCCCCTCCACTCCTTCCATCCACTCCCCCCCACCTTCCTATGCTCCCTTTTTGTTTGGTTTTATTATAAAAAAAAAAGTTCATGGAGCCCTCGCTGGCCTCAAACTCACTATGTAACTCAGGCTAACATCAAAATTCCAATCCTCCTGCCTCTGCCTCCTGAGTGCATGACCACCCTTACTTAGCCTTCAACTTAACCTTTTAGTCTTAGGCTAGACCTCTCTTCTCTGAACTCCAGCCTGCAAAATTTCACTGCTTACTGGGAGCTCTCACATTGGGTGTTTAAAGAGTGCTCTAGAAATGGCATGGCTTAGACAGGCGTTGGCGTCACACACCTTTAGTCCCAGCACTCGGGAGGCAGAGGCAGGCGGATCTCTGTGAGTTCAAGACCAGCCTGGTCTACAAGAGCTAGATCCAGGACAGACTCCAAAGCCACAGAGAAACCCTGTCTCCAAAAACAAAAAAACAAAACAAGCAAACAAAAAAGAAATGGCATGGCTACCGTGGTTGAAGAATTTGGTGACGAATAAAAATTTTAAACAGACAGATCTGGTGGCCGTCCAGTCTGCTTGGGATGCTGAGGCAGGAAGCTTGTGAGTTCAAAACCCGCCCAGGTAAATAGTGAACTCAAGGCTGACCCATCCAGGTTAGCAAGAGTCTGACTCAAAAAGAGAGCTGGGCCTGTGGCTCGGTCTGTGGTAGAGCAAGGACATAGCATGCTGGAGGCTGAGGGTTTCACCCCACATGCCACACCCAAATAAATCGTAAGTTACCATAGGAACCAGCAGGTCCACTTCCTCTGTGTTTACCCCCTAAGAACTAAATGCATACGAGCCTACAAAAGGCACGCATCAAAGTCCATAGTATAGGATGCAGGCATTATGCTGGCCTGCCCCTGTCGCTTGGCAGAACGGACTCAGGCGGTACCCTCGTCAGCCCAGGTGCAAAGGACCCCTTTAAAAGAAAGACCCCCGTCCACTTACGCTATCTTTCCCGCTGTTCTCCCGGGGCAGACAGGACTTTCCCTGTCTCCCTCTTCTGTCCTCTCTCTGTCTGCCTCTGCCTGGCATGTTTGTCCCTGTCTTGGTCAACCTCACCTGCCATGGAATCCACACAAGGTCCCCTACTTAGGGTTCCCCACGCGCTTTATCAGAACACACAGTACCGCTATGCAAATTAGACAGAAAGCGGAATTGACTCAGGGAAACAGATGACTGGATGAACAAATGTGGTACATCCATACAGTATACTATTACTCAGCCTTTTAGAGGAGTCACCCTGGTAACTACGAATGCTTCGGCATAGATGAATCTTGAGGACGTTGTGCTAAGCGAAAGTAGCCAGACACAAAACATTACACAGTGTATGTGCTCACTTGTATGAAACGCTCACAACAGTCAAACCCGTGCAGATAGAAATCCTGTTTATTACTTATATCCTGTAGCTGAGAGGAAGGGCATGGGAGGGGGGACTTCGTGCCTAGAGGGTTTCCTTTTGGAGAGATGAGGATGTTCTGGAACTGGAGCAGGCAAGATGGCGGGGTGGGTAAACCTGACAGCCTTGATTGGGTCCTCTGGGTTCCAGATAGGTAGAAGGTGAAAAACGGACACCCCAAATCTGTTCTCTGGCTTCTGTATGTGAACCACGGTGCTTGTGCTTGTGCACACACGCATGCGCGCGCGCGCACACACACACACACACACACACACACACACGCACTCTGTATTAAGATAAAAGAGAATGTTCTGGAATTAAATAGCAGAGATCATCACATGACGGAGGGAATGTTCCAGACATGACTGAGCTGTACATTTTACAGGGGCTAAATGTAAATTTTATGTGTTTTCTGATTTTAATTAATTAATTAAACTCTTTTGCCTAGTCTGATCAGTTTCCCTTCCGTCTCTCCTCTCCTCTCCGTCCCTCCCACAATCCTCCTGTGTTTCTTCCCTCACCCACTCCTCCATTGTTTCTTCTCAGAAAATGGAGGGCCTCCCATGGATATCAGTCAGCCAGTGGAATGTCAAGTTGCTGTGAGACTAGGCACCGCCTCTCCTAGTGAGGCAACCCAGTTGGAGGAAAGGGTCCCCAAAGCAGGGAACACAGTCAGAGACAGCCCCTGCTCTCACTGCTAGGAGCCCCACAAGGGGACCACGTTACACAACTGTAACATATGTACAGAGGGCCTAGGTCAGTCCCACCTAAACTCTCGGGACAGCGGTTCAGTCTCTGTGAGCCCCAGTGAGCCCAGGTTGGTTGATTCTGTGGGTTTTCTTGTGGTGTCCTTGACCCCCTCTGGCTCCCATAATCCCCCCACCCCCACCTGACACCTCCACTGGATTCCAGAAGGTCTGCCTGGTGTTTGGCTGTGGGGATCTACATCTGTTCCCATCATTTTTTTTCTTAGCATTTTTGTGTTTTGTTTTGCTTTTTTGAGACAGTGTCTCACTATCGATACCCTTGGCTGGCTTGGAACTTAATATGTAGATCAGGTTGGTTTGGATTCGTGGAGATCTCCACCTGCCTCTGCCTTCAAGCGCTGGTATTAAAGGCGTGCACCACCACATCCAACCACATCTTACCATAATAATTCTTTTAAAAATGGAGGCAGGCAATGGTGGGTCCTGCTTCTGATCCCAGCGCTTGTGAGGTAGGGGCAGGGGGCGGGTCACGGTTCAAAGTCATCCTTAGCTACATATCCAAGTTCAAGAACTGTGACTACAGCAGACCCTGTCTTTAAAAATAAACAAAGGCTGAGTGGTGGTGGCGCACACCTTTAATCCCAGCACTTGGGAGGCAGAGGCAGGCGGATCTCTGTGAGTTCGAGGCCAGCCTGGTTTACAGAATGAGTTCCAGGATAGCCAGACCAGTTATACAGAGAAACCTTGTCTTGAAAAACCGAAATCCAAAACCAAACCAATCAACCAAACAAGGAAAAATGGGCAGATGCCATCAACAGCTTCCTTGTTCAGACCAAGTCTTGCTTCTTCTCTCCCTCTACCTGAAGACCCCACCCTTTCCTTTTCCCCTAGGCCAGGGTTCTCAGCCTTCCTAGAGCCACGACCCCTTTAGTACAGTTCCTCATGTTGTGGTGACCCCAACCACACAATTATTTCCATGGCTACTCCATGGCTGTAATTCTGCTACTGTTATGAATTGTACGCAAGTACCCGTGTTCTCCAATGCTCTTAGGCGACCCTTGCGAACCCAAAGTGGTTGAGACCCACCGGTTGAGAACCATTTCTCTAGGCCATTCTAGGGTCGGGCTCAAGAAGCCTCTGCTTCCTCAGCACTGGCTGCTGCCTTGCCTGGCAGATCTCAGCTTGGCAGCCGCCCTGCCCTCAGCACCTACCATATCAGCAGCCCCAGACCCCCCCCCCCCCGCTGGTGTTCCCTGTCCTGCTGGCTGTCTTGTAGTGGGAATTCATTTTCACCAATAGTTTCGGGGTCTATGGGTGTGGCTTCGGTGTGTGGACATGATCCCTTATAAGGAAGGGGGGGGTCGCTCTCTATCTTGCTTGGGGTGTTGGGCTGAGACCTGATCATCATCATCCCGGATTGCAGTATCCTGCACCTCCAAAGCAGAAGACCGAGCAGGTGCTTTTCCTTCAGTGTGTGGGTGCTCTCTAAATAAATATTTGCTATTGTCTTACTCGGACATTCGTGGACGTCCTTAGTCCGCCCTCACTGTCTTTCAGAACTCTCGTGCATTTATCACAGGATGCACATGGCACCTTTCACGCCTGGACTAGAAGGTCCACGGAGGCAGATGATTTGAGCTACATCCTCACTGTCTCTCTGCAGCACTCAGAATCAGTGTCTGATGCAGGTGGATGCCTGGGAGCACACTGACATCTCGGGACATGTTGAAGCGGGTATGAGAAGCGGGTGTCCATATCCCTTCCACCCCACCTGCCACCACCCAGAGGTCCCATGGGTTGGCTAACTCCCACTGTGTCCGAATTTGGGGCTAGGCTGTGAACCTGGGTCTCCAGGTCCTAGTCTAGATGGCTTTACCCCAACTTAGAGAAGGGAGGGCAGGCGCCTAGAGAGTAGCAGCCGCAACCATATAGGTTCCTTCGTTCCTTGGGTACTGACGTGTACAGTGGCAATCTGGCTGGAAGGATGAAAGCCATCTGGGCTGATGGGGCGGAAGGCAGCTGTCTGCCTTGCTCAGAGGCTGTGAGTTGACGGAGGACAAGCATCTGCAGATGCAGCAGCCAGTGCAGACACCGGAGACAAGGGGAATGGTTCTCGGCTGCCCTCACACAACACTGCTCAGGCTCAGCACAGAACTGATGACCACAGGATACCTGAGCGCTGCTCCAAGAGCAAGGACACTCGGTGTCATCCTTCCAGAGCATGTGTGGGAGTGTGTGTGTGCACGCGCGCGCACACACACACACACACACACACACACACACATCCCTCTACATGGACATACAAACACTTGCGCACACTTTGGCCAGTGCCGAAGACTCAGATGCCAAGGCATACTAGAGACAGTACGACCCAAGATCAGCTCCCTGTACTGGGGCGGGCGGGCAGGCGGGCGGGCGGGCGAGCGGGCGGGCGGGCGGGCAGGCAGACGTCCACACTCATCCTAGCTCCTTCATGAAGCTTTATAGGTGCAAGCACACTCTGGCCCAGCTGTGCAGAATCTGCAACTGGCTTGTGAGAACTCCTGCGGCGCCTCCATCCCCGCCCCATGCCCTGCTCCGCCCCCAGCCCTAGACCGCCCCCAACCTCTAGCTCTCACTCACAAGTCAACGTCCTCCTCCACAGCCAGAGGGGATGGGTCGGAAGGGAGGCCCGGAACCCCCGCTCTTTCTGCTGGTGCACCTTGCGGTGGCTCTCAAATCCAGTGTAGGACTTGAGAGACACACAAATGGAGAAAGGGAGCCAGGCCGGGGAGAGGAAGCCCCCAACAAGTCCTATCCCATCCCTGCCAGCTGGGGGTGGAGAATCTTGACTAGGATGGCCGAAGTGGGCTGGGCTGGGCGGGTCAGCGTGCCTCCTGAGGGTCCCTGCAGAGACAGCAGCAGGTGGGGGTGGTGGGGGAGGTTGGTGAGGGCGCCTGAGAGGCGAGAGAGGGACAGAGGAAGAGAACCCAGAGAGAGGGGGGAACGCAGAAGCGCAGAGGAGGACCTACAGAGACAGCCAGCCAGGAGAGAGACAGAACCCCGCCGGAGGTGGTACCGGAAGGGTGGACAGTGATGGGAAGTAGACGGAGAAAGAGAGAGTGTGGGAGACTCAGAGAGGGAGGCTAAGAGGCCCTCAGCAGGGCGGGGTGGGGGCGGGGTAAGAGAGAGTGCGAGAAGTGAGACTCAGAGATGGGGAGGGCACACGCAGTGAGGACCAGAACCTCTCAAATGGCCTGAGTAGGGTCCGCAGGTGGCAGCTGCGGAGGTGTTAGGGAGAAGGCGGATCAGGCCCCGGGTTAGACAGCCGGCGGAGCGGCTTCCTAGGAATCTCAGGGATTCGAAAGTCAGTTTAGGGTAGGAATTTGAAAAGCAGGCGAGACCTGTAGAAGCAGCAGAGGGAGGGAAGAGAAGCGGGTCCTGGCTACCTGGAAAGATCCCCCAAATTTTTGCCAGAGGATAAAGCGGATGCTTCCCCCCAGCATCGCAGGCGGCGTTACTCAGTCTGGGATGTCTGGGGTCCCTGCCTAGGGACTCTGTCCCTTCAGGACCCCTGCCTCCATGCAGCGGGCTGTTTTCTCTCTCTCTCTAACCCGACTCTGCCGTCGGGTCCCTGCCCCTGTCCCTCTGCGTCTCTGCGTCTGCCTGGGGCTCTGTCCCGCATCTCTGTCTGGGGCCTCGGTCCCCAGCCTCCCCCGCCTGGCTCTGTATCTTCTCTGTAGTCTCCACACCCAGTTCCTCTGTCGGGGGCTCTCGGTCTCCGCACGTCCTCCCGGGGCTTCTGTCTCTTCTAAGTGTCTGATCCTCGCTACGGCATTGTCCCCCCCACCCCGACCTTTGAGCCCCTCACTCTTAAGCGGGGTGGGTGGGGGGCGCTGCGGAGGGAGCTGTGTGTTCCCGGCGCAAAATAGACTCCCGTTGCCATGGCGACGCGAGCGCGGCCTCGAGACGCAGGCTTCGGGCTGGGTGTGCGGAGGGGACACCTGGATCCGGAAGGCGGGGGCCGGGGCTCCGACGCCTGTGTCCCAAAGGGCTCCGGAGGATGACTGGGACTCCGAGGTCCCCGGGGAGGGTATGCTGGGCTGGGTGACTGGTGCCAGGCCTTTTGGGAGGGGGCTGGGCTGCCAGGATCCGCGGTGGTGGTGGGGTGAGTCTGATTGTCAATGGGATCCGACTGGTCCGTGCATCCCTGGTGGACACAGGATGCCGCTGAGGGCTCCCAAGGCTGGAGAAGGAGTCTGCGAATCTTGAGTGAGGGTTTGACGCGGTGGAGGTTGAAGCGGGGAGGGGGGGGCGTCTGCAGAGTTTCAACACTCGTCTGATCTCTTAGGGGCTGCAGAATCCTGCGTCTCGGGCGAGTACGAACCACTGAGCAGCAACTGTCCATGCCATCTATCCATCCATTCATACACTCGTCCTTGCCTCCCTATGCCCCCCCATCTCCCCCGTGCCTCAGTTTCCCCCTCCTCACCAGGTACGGATGCGCTCACCTCACTTTCTGGATGCGGGACCCTCGGGGAGTCGGGGGTGGCAGCGTGGGGGCCAGCCAAGGGAGGCAGCGCGAGCGCGTGTCTGCCAGCCAGCGGGGCTGGGCGCGCGCGCGCGCGCCGATGGGGGTGGGGGCGGCAGGCAGCGTGGCGGGGACCCTGGCCGGCGGCAGCTCTTTCTCGTGCAGATGCGCACCGGCCCCAGTGCAGATGTGGCCGCCGCCAGCCCTCGCCTGCGTCTCGGCGCCGGCTTGGAGCTCAGAAGAGGCGCCTCCCCCACCCGACTTGCAGGAGACCCCGCTTTCTCCCTCCCACAAGACCCCTGTAGCCCCTGTGATGCCTCCCGAACCCAACAATGGTTCGGTCCTCAGCCACATCAATGTTTATTCTCTGAGACCGGGTCCCAGTTGTGACATTCCTTCCCCCTCCTTTTCCCGCTCCATGAAGTGGCCCGGGGCCCAGCCACGCCCCCACCTTTCCCTCAGCCAATTCCCACCCGGCATCGGGAGTCTCATTTGCATTTCCGGGACCAGATGCCCAATAGGAAGACAGAACCACGCCTCCTCTCCCACGGGGGCGGTCCTCCTGGCGGACTGCACCACTCTTGGGATCCATGGATGAAGGAAAAGGCATCCATCAACGCCTGGGTGACAAGGAGGGTGGATGGGTCCATCCTTCAAGTCAGGGCCTGGAGTCCAGCAACAGGGGGTTGTTCTTGCCTTGGAAGAAGCTTAGCAGCCCGATGTCTGGGACTGGCTCCTTAATGATCTTCTGGATCTACAGGCAGAGGAGGTTAAGAAGTCAAGAACCATCCACCCGCCCCCATCTCCATGATGCCGAATCTGGGGAGCAACTCTTCATCTCCCTTATTATTCTGTCAGCATCACTTCTCCAGTCAACCACTTAAGAGTTCCCTTGGTGGCCTCTTCCTCGCACTTGCCTGGTTGAGCTACACCCCAACCCCACGTTGGCCTGCTCCGCTGCCTTGGACAACGGAGCGTGGATGTGTCGACTTTGAGGTCTTTTGCCAACATATCCCTCTTCTTCACTATTCTCATCGTCCCCGTCATTCCTTTAAGCCCTCAGCTCCCACACAGGCCCAGACTCTCAACTTATCCACACAAGTCCCTCTGGGTTGAGCAGGAGCAACCAGCCGCACTATCGTCAATCAGCAAGTTCAGCCAAGTTTATCTCCAGGAAACTAAACCCAGAAAACCGCAAATCCTGCATGTCCACCGCCTCTTCCTACTTAAGTCCCACTACTGATTGGAGCATGGGTGAAGGTTGGCCTCTCTTCTGTTCCAGGACACGCAGATATTTACATACAATCCGATGGTGGCCAACTCCCATTCTTCTTTTAAATGAAGCATAGTTGAAGTTTATTAAGATATCTTAAAGTAGATTTTTAGGAGCAAAGAGAGGTGTTTGTTCTCTTGCCTGCAGCCCCAGGAGCCTCTGGGGTCTTCTGTAAGGAAGAAGATAAACCCCAAAGCACGCATGGAGGCTTCCCTAAGAGGGAGCTGACTCCTATTCTATGCACTCTTGGGCTCTACGGATTAGGGAAACACTCCCCATGTGGGCTTTCTTCATTTCTTGCTGATAGTGGTGTTGCTGGAATAGAATCTAGAGCCTTGTGGATGTTAGACAGCTACTCTATAGCAACAACATCCACAGACCGCCCTTAGGCGCCACAGTGCCTGGGCCTCTGCTAAACCCGGAAATGTTCCTAAGACATGGCTCCTGTCTCCCTCTCCTTGATGGGGATGTCCTTCTGTAAACTGGTAATATATGTTTCTTTTATTGGTTGATGAATAAAACCCTGATAGACCAGTAGCCAGGCAGGAAGTATAGGCGGGGCTACCAGACGAGGAGAATTCTGGGGAGAGAACACAGAGGGTTAGCCACCACAGAGACGCCATGTAGGAAGATAGGACATCAGGGGCATTTTCCAGTAAGTCAAGACCATGTGGAGATAATAGAAATGGGTTAATAATTGAGAGAGAGTGTTGGGGAAGTCCTGTGTATATGTCAATAAATTACTGCTGGCCAATAGGAATCTAGATAGGTGGGGCTAGGAGTCCAGGAGGATTCTGGGAAGGAGAAACACAAGAGAGTCAACATGTAACGCCATGGGGGTAGGAAGCCCGGAACCATTCTCCGGTAAGAAACATACTTAGATTAACAATTATGGGGTAATTACTTAAGTCAGAGCTAGCCAGTAAGAAACAAGCAAGGCCAACAGCTTCATAATTAATACATCGTCCTGTGTGTTTATTTCGGGACTACAAAGCAGCAGAGGCCAGGCGGCTGGCGGGGGATAAACCAAAGCGGCTAGCAAAGAAAAAGCTTCTCTTAACAAGAGAGCTAGCATGGGGCCTCTGGCAGTGGAACCACTATTTATCCCTAGTGCACAAATGGACTTTGGGAGACCATTCCCCATGGAGGGATACTTTCTCAGCCCAGATACACAGGGGAGGGCCTAGGCCCTGCCCCAAATGACGTGACAGAATTTGATGATCCCCCATGGAAGGCCTCACCCTGTCTGGGGAGTGGATGGAGGGTGGGATGGTGGGGGGGCGGGGGGGGCATGGGAGGATGGGATGGAGAAGGAACTGGGAATGACATGTAAAATATGATTGTTTCTAATTTAAATTTTAAAATATATGTATACATACATACATATAGTGAGAGAGCTAGCCAGTAAGAAGCCTGAGCCATCGGCTAAACAGTTTATAACTAATAAAAGCCTCTGTGTGTTTATTTGGGACTAAACGGCTTCGGGACCAGGCAGAACAAGAAACTTTTTTTTTGTTGTTGTTTTTTTTTTCGAGACAGGGTTTCTCTGTAGCTTTGGAGGCTGTCCTGGAACTCACTTGGTAGTCCAGGCTGGTCTCGAACTCACAGAGATCCGCCTGCCTCTGCCTCCCGAGTGCTGGGATTAAAGGCGTGCGA